>NC_081413.1:372876358-373476358 GCF_030272615.1 Cryptomeria japonica | reverse complement strand
CGCTTACATGCTAGTGGATTCCAAAATAGAACATGCATTTTCAAGCTTGTTGTGCGTCCAAACATTTTGACACTTCAAAACTTTTGTTTAGGAAGCAAAATCTTCAAAATATGGATTTGGGAGTATGTTAAGTTTCATAATTGTTCTTTCATGCTTGTGGCTTTGGAATCATAACTTGCATTTTCAAGCTTGTTGTATCTCCAAACACAATTTCATAATCGCGCTTTCATGCTCGTGGCTTCAGAATAAAAACTTGCATTTTCAAACTTCTTGTCCCTCCAAACACCCATGTTGATGCTTCAAAACATACATTTAGAAAGCACAACCTTGAAAATGATGATTTGGGAGTACGATAAGTTTCCTAATCATTCTCATGGCTTCTGAATCAAAACTCATATTTTCAAGCTTGTTGTACCTCCAAACACACATTTTGATGCTTCAAAACTTGCGTTTAGGAAGCACAAACTTCAAAATCATAATTTGGGAGTACGATAAATTTCATAATCGAAGCACAAGATTCAAAATGATGAGTTGGGAGTATGATAAGTTTCATAATCGCACTTTCATGCTCATGGCTTTGGAATCAGAACTTGCATTTTCAAGCTTGTTGTACCTCCAAACACACATTTTGATTCTTCAAACCTTGCGTTTAGTAATAAAAAGCTTCAAATTGATGATTTGGGAGTACGATACTTTTCATAACCGTGTTTCCATGCTCGTGCCTTTGAAATTAGAACTTGCATTTTAAAGCTTATTGTACCTCCAAACACACATGTTAATGCTTAAAAACTTGTGTTTACAAAGCGCAAACTTCAAAATGATGATTTGGGAGGACGATAAGTTTCATAACTGAGATTTCATGCTCTCAGCTTCAGAATTAGAATTTGCATTTTTAAGCTTGTTGTGCTTCCAAACACACATTTGGATGTTTCAAAACTTATGTTTAGGAAGAACAAGCTTCAAAATGATGATTTGGGAGTAGGATAAGTTTCATAATCGCGCTTTCATGCTCTGAGGCTTCGGAATCAAAAGTTACATTTTCAGTATTTTTGTGCCTCCAAACACCCTTTTTGATGCTTCAAAACATGCATTTAGAAAGCACAAACTTCAGATGATTTGGGAGTACGATAAGTTTCATAATTGCGCTTTCATGCTCGTGGCTACGAAATAAAAACTTGCATTTTCAATCTTCTTGTCCCTCCAAACTCCTATTTTGGTGCTTCAAAACATGCATTTAGGAACGACAAGCTTGAAGATGATGATTTGGGAGTATGATAAGTTTTATAACTGCACTTTAATGTGGCTTCGGAATCAAAACTTCCATTTTCAAGCTTTTTGTGCATCCAAACACACATTTTGATACTTCAAAACTTGTGTTTAGGAACAGCAATTTCAAAGTGACCATTCGGGAGTATGATAAGTTTGATAATCACAATTTCATGCTCGTGGCTCCGAAATTAGAACTTGCATTTTCAAGCTTGTTGTGCCTCCCCACATACGAATTTTGATGCTTCAAAACATAAGTTTAGGAAGGAAAACTTCAAAATGATGATTTGCGAGTACGATAAGTTTCATAATCATACTCATGCTCATGGCTTGAGAATCAGAACTCCTGTTTTCAAGCTTGTTGTGCCTCCAAATAGACATTTTCATGCTTCAAAACTTGCGTTTAGGAAGCACAAGCTTCAAAATGATGATTTGGTAGTACGATTAGTTTCATAATCGCGCTTGCATGTTTGCGGCTTCATAATCAACACATGCATTTTCAAGCTTTTCGTGCATCTAAACACCCATTTTGATGCTTCAAAACTTACGTTTAGGAAGCACAAGCTTCAAAATGATGATTTAGGAGTACCATAAGTTTAGTAATCGATCTTTCATGCTCGTGGCTTTGGAATCACAACTTGCATTTTCAAGCTTGTTGTACCTCTAAGCACACATTTTTATTCTTCAAACCTTGTGTTTAGTAAGAAAAAGCTTCAAAATGATGAATTGGGATTAGGATAAGTTTCATAACCACGTTTCCATGCTCGTGGCTTTGAAATTAGAACTTGCATTTTCAAGCTTGTTGTACCTCCAAACACAGATGTTAATGCTTAAAAACTTGCGTTTAGGAAGAGCAATTTTCAAAATGATGATTTGGGAGTATGATAAGTTTCATAACTAAGTTTGCACGCTCTATGCTTCAGAATTAGAACTTGCATTTTCAAGCTTGTTGTGCTTCCCAACACACATTTTGATGTTTTAGAACTTATGTTTCAGAAGCACAAGCTTCAAAATGATGATTTGGGAGTAGGATAAGTTTCATAATCGTGCTTTCATGCTCATGGCTTCGGAATCAAAATATACATTTTCAATGTTTTTGTGCCTCCAAACACCCTTTTTGATGCTTCAAAACTTGTGTTTAGGAAACACATGTTTCGAAATGATGATTTGGGAGTACGATATGTTTCACAACTATGGTTTCATACTCATGGCTTCAAAAGTAGAACTGGCATTTTCAAGTTTCTTGTGCCTCCAAACACCCTTTTTGATGTTTCAAAACATTCTTTTAGGAAGCATAAATTTAAAAATGATGATTTGAGAGTATGATAACTTTCATAATCATTCTTTCATGCTCGTGGCTTTAGAATAAAAGCTTGCATTTTCAAGCTTGTTGTCCCTCCAAACACCCATGTTGATGCTTTAAAACATACATTTAGGAAGTACAACTTTGAAACACCCATTTTCATACTTCAAAAATTGCGTTTAGGAAGCACAAGCTTCAAAATGATGATTTAGAAGTATGATAAGTTTCATAATCATGCTTTCATGCTTGTGTCTTCGAAATCACAACTTGCATTTTCAAGCTTGTTGTGCCTCCAAACAACAATTTTTATGCTTCAACATTTGCGTTTAGGAAGCATAAGCTTCAAAATGATGATTTGGGAGTACAATAAGTTTCATAATTTCACTTTCATGCTCATGGCTTTGGAATCAAAAACTTTCATTTTCAAGCTTGGTGTGCCTCCTCACACCCATTTTGATGCTTAAAAACATGCGTTTAGGAAGCACAAGCTTCAAAATGAGGACTTGGGAGTATGATAATTTTCATAATCGTGCTTTCATGCTCGTGGCTTGAGAATCATAGCTTGCATTTTCAAGATTTTTATACTTCCAAAAACACTTTTTGATTATTCAAAACTTGAGTTTAGGAAGCACATGCTCCAAAATGACAACTTGGGAGTATGATCAGTTTCATAATTGTGATTTCATGGTCACATCTTTGGAATTAGAACTTTCATTTTCAAGCTTGTTGTACCTCCAAACTCACATTTTGATTCTTCAAACCTTGCGTTTAGTAAGAAAAACATTCAAAATGATAATTTGGGAGTACGATAAGTTTCATAATCGTGTTTCCATGCTCGTGGCTTTGAAATTAGAACTTGCATTTTCAAGCTTGTTGTACCTCCAAACACACATGTTAATGCTTAAAAACTTGCGTTTAGAAAGCTTCAAAATGATGATTTGGGAGTACAATAAATTTCATATGTAATCTTTCATGCTTGTGGCTTCGGAATTGGAACTTGCATTTTCAAGCTTGTTGTGCTTCCAAACACACATTTTTCAAAACTTATGTTTAGGAAGCACAAGCTTCAAAATGATGATTTGGGAGTAGGATAAGTTTCATAATCTTGTTTTCATGCTCATGGCTTCGAAATCAAAAGTTACATTTTCATTCTTTTTGTGCCTCCTTTTTGATACTTCAAAACATGCATTTAGAAAGAACAGACTTCAAAATGATGATTTGGGAGTATGATAAGTTTCATAATTGCATTTTCATGCAATTTCAAACTTCTTGTCCCTCCAAACACCCATTTTGATGCTTCAAAACATGTGCTTAGGAAGGACAAGCTTGAAAATGATGATTTGGGACTACGATAAGTTTTATAAGTGCACTTTCATGTGGCTTCAAAATCAAAAATTGCATTTTCAATCTTTTTGTGCATCCAAACACACATTTTGATTCTTCAAAACTTGTGTTTAGGAAGCACTAGCTTCAAAATGATCATTCGGGAGTATGATAAGTTTCATAATCGTGCTTTCATGCTCATGGCTCGGAAATCACAACTTGAATTTTCAAGCTTGTTGTGCCTCCACATACCCATTTTGATGCTTCAAAACATAAGTTTAGGAAGGAAAACTTTAAAATGATGATTTGCGAGTACGATAAGTTTCATAATCATGCTTTCATGCTCATGGCTTCAGAATTAGAACTCGCATTTTCAAGCTTGGTGTGCCTCCAAACACACATTTTGATGCTTCAAAACTTGCGTTTAGGAAGCACAAGATTCAAAATGATAATTTGGGAGTATGATAAGTTTCTTCATCGCACTTACATGCTAGCGGCTTCAGAAGTAGAACATGCATTTTCAATCTTGTTGTGCCTCCAAACACCCATTTTTATGCTACAAAATGTGCATTTAGGAAGCACAAGCTTCAAAATGTTGATTTGGTAGTACGGTAAGTTTCATAATTACGCTTTCACTCCCATGTCTTCATAATCATAACTTGCATTTTCAAGCTTGTTGTGCCTCCAAACACCCATTTGGACAGTTCATAACTTTCATTTAGGAAGCACAAGCTTCAAAATGATGATTTGGGAGTACGATAAGTTTAACAATTGTGGTTTCTTTCTTGTGGCTTCAGAATCAGAACTTGCATATTCAAGCTTGTTGTATCTCCAAACACACATTTTCATGGTTTTACACCTTGCATTTAGGAAGCACAAGCTTCAAAATGATGATTTGGGAGTACGATAAGTTTCACAATCGCACTTTCATACTCATGGCTTCAAAACACAAACATGCATTTTAAAACTTGTTGTTCCATGAGACACCCATTTCGATTCTTCAAAACTTGCATTTAGGAAGCACAAGCTTCAAAATGATGGTTTGTGAGTACGATAAGTTTTAATAACCGCACTTTCATGCTCATGGCTTTGAAATGATAACTTGCATTTTCAAGCTTATTGTACCTCCAAACACGCTTTCATGCTCCTGGCCCCTGAGTTAGAACTTATATTTTCAATCTTGTTGTGCCTCCAAACAACCATTTTGATACTTCAAACTTGTGTTTAGGAAGCACATGTTTCGAAATGATAATTTTGGATTACGATAAATTTCACAACAATGCTTTCATGCTCATGGCTTCGGAATTGGAACTTGGATTTTCAAGCTTCTTGTGCCTCAAAACCCCCTTTTTTAATACTTCAGAACACACTTTTATGAAGCATAAATTTCAAAATGATGATTTGGGAGTATGAAAATTTTCATAATCGCGCTCTCATGTTCATGGCTTCAGAATCAAAAATCACATTTTCAAGCTTGTTGTGCCTCCAAACACCCATTTTGATGCTTCAAAATGATGATTTGGGAGTACGATAAGTTTCATAATCGTGCTTTCATACTTGTGGCTTTGAAATCAAAACTTGCCTTGTTAGCGAATGGATTTTGCCTTTATTTGAAATAATTAATTTTAAACTCTATCGCCTTCTTTTAAAGACAAAATTTCAACTGAACAGTTGGGTAAGTGTAATATACTACTTCCCTCTGAATTTTTTCATAGGTGTAGCTCCCTCTATTAGTTATTCGGGGAATAATCTAATTAATTTCGAACTAGTATGCTTTTAACCTGAAAGCATGTAAGGCTACCTACTTCATTCTTTTGATGAGAGGCTAATGATTTACACATATTTCAAAGAAAAAAAAGCTTTCTAAATGCTTCAACATGAGAAATAGAAGTGACTAAAACAAAGTTCAAAACACCAGTTTTACAGTTCATAAAAAAAAATAGATAAGAGAGACAAAATCTCTTTTCAAACACGCATCCTTTAAAAACTCACAGGAAGGAATCTCAGAAAAGAAATAACATTCTGCATTGAAAAGGTGATCATTGTCATTTGATTTGATCAACATATACAAAGATATGCCATGGTGCAGATTCAAAACTCAAAGATTTTCTTTCTCCCAAAACAGTATGATCCTTTATATATATATATATATATATATATATATATATATATATATATATATATATATATATATATATATATATATATATATATATATATATATATCTTATGTAACAAAGACACAATCAATACAAGTATAAAACCCTTTTCAACTCCAGATCTTTAAAGTCTGATGACTTCCTTCAGCAAAATAGAACTTTTCAAACCAAAAAGAAACTAAGTAAAAACTAACAAAATTCTAACCAAAATCTAACCCTTATCCCGTCCATCTTAGTCTAATTTATAGTTTTTAGAATAGAGGAGGTCTCCCTGAAAACTCGACCTCCTCTAAATCAGTTATGAAACTAACAAAGTATAATTGGGATAGATGTCCCGAATTCTTTTGCATAAACATGAAAAACACATAAAAACAGGGCCTTGATCAACGCGTTATGCTGCTTTCCCATCATCATCTTCTTCTTCGCTTTCCTGGGTGTCTTGGGCAGTTGCGAGTTCCCGGATTATTGATTGGTTCGGTATCTTCATCGCATTGAGTTTTGCCTTCACCACTTCCTTGTTCCATCTATGCTTTACCATCTTTTTGGCATGTTTCAGTAACTGATCGTTACCAATAAAAGTCATGGATTCGATCCGAGTAACCTGTGTTATATCCTCAAAAGTGAAATTGCCCTTGGCTTTGATTTTCTCCATGTATATCCTGAAAACTTTTATTGCATCTTGCGTGTTCATCCCGCAAATCCCCAACTACCAATCGTGGTCAGGATTAACCACTTTGTTGTCATTAACTAAACTGCATTGGAGGTCTTGGAGTTAATACACAGAAGTCTTAGCATCGGAGATCACAGATTTGAAGGTGAGCACCTGCCACATTATGGTCTTCTTCAGCATGAAGAGTTGACATTCATTTGTTACCAACTTGATTGAATGTTCTGTCAAAAACTTGGTAGCTCCATATTCTTCTATTTTAGTGAACATAGGCAAGACATTCTCCCATTTGTGTTCCTCTTTCTCCCATGGTGAAACCTAGTTTTGAATCTCTGCAATGAGGCTCTGCATCTCATCACATAATTTCTAGGAGTTTGTGATATACTTTTCTCCGTCTTTAATTACTCCTTCAATCCATCTTTCAACAGCCTCTGCAATGCTTTTAGCTCATTGAACCTGACTCATTAGCTTTTTATTCTCTGGTGAAGTAGGATCAAATCTCTCTATAGCATGGGATATAGGAAGTGCTCTGAAGCAACCGATATTGTCAATGAATTGAACAAGGATGCTTATATGCTGCTTTAGCTCTCTCTTTTCCCACCCGTCTTTCTCTGACCTAGTGAGCATTTTCTTTGCGGATACCTAGAAGAAATAGTTATCTGAATCTCTACTCATGTTTCCCAACTCCACCTTAGTGGGTTGTCTAGGTATTCCAACTATCTCTTTAACACATGCCAAATAGTATATAAGATATGAAGACATAAAGAAATTTTGCTTAAATTGTTTGGCCATACTCAGCTGCTCCCTCATTGAATCGACAATCAGCTCTGCCCAATCAAGGTATTGCTTCCCTTCTAATACTAGTTGCACATAGCAATAAATCCATTCGTCGAAACTGTAGGCTTCCGCAGAGCCTCTGACTCAGTGCAACAGTAACATGACATCGTGAATGTGAGGCAACATATGATTCTTATTGGGATTCTTGGGCAATCTGGAACCACCCCTTTGAGGAACCTTCAACCAATATTTTGCTACGTTATTTCGGTTCCCGATTCTATCTGCGTTGAACTTGGTGATTGACTGGGCGGGAGAAAAGTTTAAGAACTAGTAGTCAGGTAGCTTGAAAATAGAGGAAATTACTTTATGGTTAATGGCAAGGAGGGTTTCACCATTGTCTCTCCTGATGGTTTCAAGGGCTGGATCATACCTAGCAATACATTCCCTAACCAATTCTGGGCAAGGGATAGCTGGGGTAAAGGTTGATGCCTCTATGAGACCACTACTCAAAACTTCCACACCAAAGGAACCATCAATTCCCTTGAACACCCTTTCTTTTAAAACTTCAATATTTTCCCCTTTAAGGTCAGTATCGCTGACTATGGGCTCTGTAGATGTAAGACTAAAAACATTCCCGAACAGGTGCAGCGTGGACTTCATAATTCATAAATCACAAGCCTTATTTTCTTTCAGCAAACCTTACTACGAGAGAAGAAATGTAGGTAAAAATCACTGGAGAGGACAAGAAATGGACTCACCTTCACAATTGAGAGCAACCAGACGACTACTAGCAAACAAACCTTCTATCCAAGAAAAATAATACCGCAGCGACGAGGAACAAATTTTCAGAGAATAAATCATCTCATACCTTATAGCAAGAGCAATAATACGGACTTATTAAGTGCAATAATTCCAATCGTTAGTTTAAGTGTATTGAGCTTGTGGATTGGACATCGCACACATGCATTGAATGCATGGTAGCATTTTTTAAGTAACCACCAGTTCCCGAAATGATTACTTGCTTCGAAACTCCAACAATTGACGTCACCCAAGATATGATTCACCTTCTTCATACTTGGTAATAAATGCACCATCAAATCTTTTAACTCACGGGACCCACCAAATTTGAACACACATGAACATTCTGAACAGACTTCATTGGGGTTCAAGTAGTTCAAGGCGTACACTGCGCCCACGAGAAATCTTTTCTGAAAGGATTAACTATGTCATGTGTTGCTGACCATTTGAACTATGTTGAACATATTGAACACGTCTGAACCTTTTGAACTAGGTTCAACGAGTTCAACGCCTGAAGAGAGATG
The DNA here is from genome assembly GCF_030272615.1 of Cryptomeria japonica. Lineage (NCBI taxonomy): Eukaryota > Viridiplantae > Streptophyta > Pinopsida > Cupressales > Cupressaceae > Cryptomeria > Cryptomeria japonica. The sequence goes on along the minus strand of NC_081413.1, from coordinate 373,467,541 downwards.
ACATAACACATCACCGAATGAGACCAATAAGGAACCGCTGCAAAACACTTTAAGAGTTTGTTAGTATGAAAAACCCCCAAGACACCTAAGAACCCGCGAAACCTAAATGAACCTAATGAACCCAGTTCAAAATGGTTGAATGTGTTCGCGGAGTTTGACCAATGACTAAAACTTGGCATTTTTTATTTAAAGACAATTTACAAACAGACTAAGGGCTTGAATCGAGGCATAGCAAGAAAGACAAGGACTCCGAATGAAAGTTTAGAGGGTGACTTACTCCTGTCATGAAGGATAAATGATGCAGTAACACCTTTCAAATCTTGTTGTACCTCCAAACACCCATTTTGATACTTCAAAACTTGAGTTTAGGAAGCACAATTTTGAAAATGATGATTTGGGAGTATGATTACCTTCATAATCGTGCTTACATGTTTGTGACTTCATAATTAGAACATGCATTTTAAAGCTTTCCGTGCCTCTAAACACCCATTTTGATACTCCAAAACTTACGTTTAGGAAGCACAAGCTCCAAAATAATGACTTGGGAGTACGATAAGTTTCATAATCGCGGCTTTGGAATCAAAACTTGCATTTTCAAGCTTGTTGTACCTCCAAACACACATTTTGATTCTTAAAAACTTGCATTTAGTAAGAAAAAGCTTCAAAATGATGATTTGGGAATATGATAAGTTTCGTAACTGTGTTTCCATGCTCGTGGCTTTGAAATTAGAACTAGCATTTTCAAGCTTGATGTACCTCCAAACACACATGTTAATGCTTAAAAACTTGTGTTTAGGAAGCAAAAGCTTCAAAATGATGATTTGGGAGTACGATAAATTTCATAACTAAGCTTTCACGTTTGTGGCTTTGGAATTGGAACTTGCATTTTCAAGCTTGTTGTGCTTCCAAACACACATTTTGATGTTTCAAAACTTATATTTAGGAAGCACAAACTTCAAAATGATGATTTGGGAGTAGAATAAGTTTCATAATCGTGCTTTCATGCTCATGGCTTCGGAATCAGAAGTTACATTTTCAATATTTTCGAAATCAAAAGTTACATTTTCAATCTTTTTGTGCCTCCAAACACCATTTTTGATGCTTCAAAACATGCGTTTAGAAAGCACAAACTTCAAAACCATGATTTGGGAGTATGATCGGTTTCATAATTGTGGTTTCATGATCATGGCTTCGGAATAAAATATTGGATTTCAAGCTTCTTGTCCCTCCAAACACCCTTTTTGATGGTTCAAAACATGCGTTTAGGAAGGATAAGCTTGAAAATGATGATTTGAGAGTATGATAAGTTTTATAACTGCACTTTCCTGTGGCTTCGGAATCAAAACTTGCATTTTCAAGCATTTTGTGCATCCAAACACACATTTTGATGCTTGAAAATTGTGTTTAGGAAGCACCAGCTTCAAAATGACCATTTGGGAGTATGATAAGTTTCATAATCACGTTGTCATGCTCGTAGATCCGAAATCATAACTTGCATTTTCAAGCTTGTTGTGCCTTCACATTCCCATTTTGATGCTTCAAAACATAAGTTTAAGAGGAAACACTTCAAAATGATGATTTGCGAATAAGATAAGTTTCATATTTATGCTTTCATGTTCATGGCTTCAGAATCAAAACTCGCATTGTCAAGCTTGGTATGCCTCCAAACACATATTTTGATGCTTCAAAACTTGTGTTTAGGAAGCACAAGCTTCAAAATGATGATTTGGGAATATGATAAGTTTCATTATCATGCTTAGATGCTAGTGACTTTGGAATCAGAACATGCATTTTCAGGCTTGTTGTGAATCCAAACACCAATTTTTATGCTTCAAAACGTACATTTAGGAAGCACAAGCTTCAATAATCATGGCTTCTGAATTAGAAATTGCATTTTCAAGTATGTTGTGCCTCCAAAGACCCATTTTCATACTTCAAAACTTGAGTTTAGGAACCACAAGCTTCAAAATGATGATTTGGAAGTATTATAAGTTTCACAATGGCGCTTTCATGCTCGTCGCTTTAGAATCAGAACTTGCATTTTCAAGCTTCTTGTGCCTCCAAACACACTTTTTGATGTTTCAAAACATGCTTTTAGGAAGCATAAATTTCAAAATGATGATTTGGGATTCTGATAAGTTTCATAATCGCGCTTTCATGGTCATTGTTTCAGAATCAAAACTTGCATTTTCAATCTTGTTGTGCCTCCAAACATGTTTTTAGGAAGCACAAGCTTCAAAATGATGATTTGGGAGTACGATAAGTTTCATAATCGCACTTTCATGCTCATGGCTTCGGAATCAAAATTTGCATTTTCAAGCTTGTTGTGCCTCCAAACACCCATTTGATGCTTCAAAACTTGTGTTTAGTTAGGACAAGTTCCAAAATGATGATTTGGGAGTACGACAAGTTTCATAATCGTGCTTTCATACTTGTGGCTTTGAAATCAACACTTGCCTTTTCAATCTTGTTGAACCTCCAAATACACATTTTGATACTTCAAAACTTGAGTTTAGGATGAACAAGCTTCAAAATGATGATTTGGGAGTACGATTAGCTTCATAATCATGCTTACATGTTTGTGGCTTCATAATCAGAACATGCATTTTCAACATTTGCGTGCCTCTAAACACCCATTTTGATGTTCCAAAATTTATGTTTAGGAATCACAATCTTCAAAATGATGAGTTGGTAGTACGATAAGTTTCATAATTGCGCTTTCATGGTCGCGGCTTTGGAATCAGAACTTGCATTTTCAAGCTTATTGACTTCCAAACGCACATTTTGATTCTTCAAACCTTGCATTTAGTAACCAAAAGCTTCAAAATGATGATTTCGGAGTACAATACGTTTTATAACCGTGTTTCCACGCTCGTGGCTTTGAAACTTGAACTTGCATTTTCAAGACTTTTGTACCTCAAAACGCACATGTTAATGCTTAAAAAGTTGAGTTTACGAAGCGCAAGCTTCAAAAGGATGACTTGGGAGTATGATAAGTTCCATAACTGAGCTTTCACGCTCGAGGGTTCAGAATTGGAACTTAAATTTTCAAGCTTGTTGTGCTTCCAAACACACATTTTTATGTTTCAATATGTTTAGGAAGCACAAGCTTCAAAATGATGATTTGGGAGTAGCATAAGTTTCATAGTTGCGCTTTCATGCTCATGGTTTCAGAATCAAAAGTTACATTTTCAATCTTTTTGTGCTTCAAAATACCCTTTTTGATGGTTCAAAACATACATTTAGAAAGCACACACTACAAAATGATGATTTGGGAGTACGATAAGTTTCATAATTGCACTTTCATACTCGTGTCTTTGGAATAAAAACTTGCATTTTCAAGCTTCTTGTCCCTCCAAACACCCATTTTGATGCTTCAAAACACGCGTTTAGGAACGGAAAGCTTGAAAATGATGATATGGGAGTACGATAATTTTTATAACATCACTTTCATGTGGCTTCAAAATCAAAACTTGCATTTTCAAGCTTTTTGTGCCTGTAAACACAAATTTTGATGCTTCAAAACTTGTGTTTAGGAAGAACCTACTTCAAAATGATTATTTGGGAGTATGATAAGTTTCATAATTGTGCTTTCATGTTCATGGCTTCGAAATCAAAACTTGCATTTTCAAGCTTGTTGTGCCTCCACATACCCATTTTGATGCTTCAAAACATAAGTTTATGAAGAAAAACTTCAAAATGATGATTTGTGAGTACGATAAGTTTCATAATTATGGCTTCAAAATCAAAACTCGCATTTTCAAGCTTGTTGTGCCTCTAAACACACATTTTGATGCTTCAAAACATGTGTTTAGGAAGAACAAGCTTAAAAATGATGATTTGGGAGTATGATAAGTTTCATCATCGCGCTTACATGCTAGTGGCTTTGGAATCAGAACATGCATTTTCAAGTTTGTTGTGCCTCCAAACACCCATTTTCATACTTCAAAACTTTCGTTTAAGAACCACAAGCTTCAAAATGATGATTTGGAAGTATGATAAGTTTCATAATCATGCTTTCATGCTTGTGGCTTCAGAATCAGAACTTACATTTTCAAGCTTGTTGTGCCTCCAAACAACATTTTTGATGCTTCAACATTTGCGTTTAGGAAGCATAAGCTTCAAAATGATGATTTGGGAGTACAATAAATTTCATAATTTCACATTCATGCTCATGGATTTGGAATAAAAAACTTTCATTTTCAAGCTTGTTGTGCCTCCAAAACTTTCGGAATTAAAACTTGCTTTTTCAAACTTGTTGTACCTCCAAACACACATTTTGATGCTTCAAATGTTGTATTTAGGAAGCACAGCTTCAAAATAATTGATTTTGGAGTACGATAAGTTTCATAATCGCCTTTAATACTCATTGCTTCGGTATCAAAACTTTCATTTTCAAGCTTGTTGTGCTTCCAAACATCCATTTTGGTTCTTCAAAATTTGTGTTTAGGAAACACAAGCTTCCATTGATGATTTGGGAGTATGATAGGTTTCATAATTGCTCTTTCATACTCGTGGGTTTGCAATCAGAACTTGAATTTTAGAGCTTGTTGTACCTTCAAACACCCATTTTGATGCTTCAAAACTTGTGTGTAGGAAGTACAAGCTTCAAACTGATAAATTGGGAGTATGATAATTTTCATAATTGCACTTTCATGCTCATGGCTTTAGAATCACAACTTGCATTTTCAAGCTTGTTGTACTTCCAAACACACATTTTGATGATTCAAAACTTGAGTTTAGGAAGCACAAGCTCCAAAATGATGACTTGGGAGTACGATAAGTTTCATAATTGCGCTTTCATGGTTGTGGCTTTGGAATCAGAACTTGTATTTTCAAGCTTGTTGTACCTCCAAACACACATTTTGATTCTTCAAACCTTGCATTTATTAAGCAAAAGCTTCAAAATGATGATTTGGGAGTACGAAAAGTTTCATAACCGTGTTTCCATGCTTGTGGGTTTGAAATTAGAACTTGCATTTTCAAGCTTGTTGTACCTCCAAACACACATGTTAATACTTAAAAACTTACGTTTAGAAAGATTCAAAATGATGATTTGGGAGTACGATAAATTTCATAACTAAGCTTTCACACTTGTGGCTTCGGAATTGGAACTTGCATTTTCAAGCTTGTTGTGCTAAACACACATTTTGATGTTTGAAAACTTATATTTAGGAAGAACAAGCTTCAAAATGATGAGTTGGGAGTAGGATAAGTTTCATAATCGCGCTTTCACGCTCATGGCTTTAGAATCAAAAGTTAGATTTTCAATCCTTTTTTTACCTTCAAACACCCTTTTTGATGCTTCAAATCATGTGTTGAGAAAGCACAAACTTCAAAACGATGATTTGGGAGTACGATAAGTTTCATAATTGCGCTTTCATGCTTGTGGCTACGGAATAAAAATTTGCATTTTCAAAATTCTTGTCCCTCCAAACATGCGTTTAGGAAGGGCAAGCTTGAAAATGATGATTTGGGAGTACGATAAGCTTTATAACTGTGCTTTCATGTGGCTTTGGAGTCAAAACTTACATTCTCAAGCTTTTTGTGCGTCCAAACACACATTTTGATACTTCAAAACTTGTGGCTAAGAAGCACCAGCTTCAAAATGATGATTTGTGAGTATGATCAGTTTCATAATCATGCTTTTATGCTCATGGCTTCAGAGTCAGAATTTGCATTTTCAAGCTTGGTGTGCCTCCAAACACCCATTTTGATGCTTCAAAACTTGTGTTTAGGAAGCAAAAGCTTCAAAATAATGATTTGGGAGTATGATAAGTTTCATCATCGTGCTTACATGCTAGTGGCTTCAGAATCAGAACATGCATTTTCAAGCTTGTTGTGCCTCCAAACACCCATTTTTATGCTACAAAATGTGCATTTAGGAAGCACTAGCTTCAAAATGTTGATTTTGTAGTACAATAGGTTTCATAACACAATCGTTGTTCCTTACTCATGGCTTCGGAATTAGAATTTGCATTTTCAAGCTTGTTGTATCTCCAAATACACATTGTGAGAGTTTTACAGCTTGCGTTTAGGAAGCACAAGCTTCAAAATGATGATTTGGGAGTACGATAAGTTTCACAGTCGCACTTTCATGCTCGTGGCTTCAAAATCCAAACGTGCATTTTAAAATTGTTGTTCCATGAGACACCCATTTCGATTCTTCAGAACTTGTGTTTAGGAAGCACAAGCTTCAAAATGATGGTTTGTGAGTACAATAAGTTTTAATAACCGCACTTTCATGCTCATGGCTCTGAAATCATAGCTTGCATTTTAAAGCTTATTATACCTCTAAACACACATTTTCATACTTCAAAACTTGTGTTTAGGAAGCACAAGCTACAAAATTATGATTTGCGAGTATGATAAGTTTCATAATCACGCTTTCATGGTCGTGGCCCCTCAATTAGAATTTAGATTTTCAAGCTTGTTGTGCCTTCAAATAACCATTTTGATACTTTAAAACTTTTGTTTAGGAAGCACATGTTTCGAAATGATGATTTGGGATTCCGATAAGTTTCACAACGACACTTTCATGCTCGTGACTTCAGAATCAGAACTTGGATTTTCAAGCTTCTTTTGCTTCAAAACACCCCTTTTGATGCTTCAAAACATGCTTTTAGGAAGCATAAATTTCAAAATGATGATTTGGGATTATGATAAGTTTCATAATCGCACTTTCATGGTCGTGGCTTCAGAATCAAAACTTGCATTTTCAAGCTTGTTGTGCCTCCAAACACCAATTTTGATGCTTCAAAACTTGTGTTTAGTTAGCACAAGCTTCAAAATGATGATTTGGGAGTACGATAAGTTTCATAATTGTGTTTTCATACTTGTGGCTTCGAAATCAAAACTTGCCTTTTCAATCTTGTTGTACCTCCAAACACCCATTTTGGTACTTCAAAACTTGAGTTTAGGAAGCATAAGCTTCAAAATGATGATTTGGGAGTATGATTACCTTCATAATCGCGCTTACATGTTTGTGGCTTCATAATCAGAACATGCATTTTCAAGTTGTTTGTGCCTCTAAACACCCATTTTCAAGCTGTTCGTGCTCCAAAATGATGTCTTGGGAGTACGATAAGTTTCATAATCACGCTTTAATGGTCGCAGATTTGGAATAAAAACTTGCATTTTCAAGCTTGTTGTACCTCCAAACACACATTCTAATTCTTCAAACCTTGCATTTAGTAAGAAAAAGCTTCAAAATGATAATTTAGAGTAGGATAAGTTTCATAACCGTGTTTCCATGCTCGTGGCTTTGAAATTCGAACTAGCATTTTCAAGCTTGTTGTATCTCGAAACACACATGTTAATGCTGAAAAACTTATGTTTAGGAAGCACAAGCTTCAAAATGATGATTTAGAAGTACGATAAGTTTCATAACTGAGCTTTCACGCTCGTGGCTTCGGAATTGAAACTTGTATTTTCAAGGTTGTTGTGCTTCCAAACACACATTTTTATGTTTCAAAACTTATGTTTAAGAAGCACAAGCTTCAAAATGATGATTTGTAAGTAGGGTAAGTTTCATAATCGTTCTTTCATGCTCATGGCTTCGGAATCAAAAGTTACATTTTCAATCTTTTCGGAATCAAAAATTATATTTTCACTTTTTGTGCCTCCAAACACCCTTTTTTATTCTTCAAAACATGCATTTAGAAAGCACAAACTTCAAAATGATGATTTGGGAGTACGATCAGTTTCATAATTGCGCTTTCATTCTCGTGGCTTCGGAATAAAAACTTGCATTTTAAAGCTTCTTTTCCCTTCAAACACCCATTTCGATGCTTCAAAATATGCGTTTAGGAAGGATAAACTTGAAAATGATGATTTGGGAGTACGATAAGTTTTATAACAGCTCTGAAATCAGAACTTGCATTTTCAAGCTTGTACATACCCATTTTGAGGCTTCAAAACATAAGTTTAGGAGGAAAAACTTCAAAATGATGATTTGAGAGTACGATAAGTTTCATAATTATGCTTTCATGCTCATGGCTTCATAATCAAAACTCGCATTTTCAAGCTTGGTGTGCCTCCAAACACATATTTTGATGCTTCAAACCTTGCATTTAGGAAGCACAAGCTTCAAAATGATGATTTGGGAATATGATAAGTTTCATGACCGCGCTTACATGCTAGTGGCTTCGGAATCTGAACATGCATTTCCAGGCTTGTTGTGCCTCTTAACACCCATTTTTATGATTCAAAACATGCATTTAGGAAGCACAAGCTTCAATACTCATGGCTTCTGAATCATAACTTGCATTTTCAAGTTTGTTGTGCCTCCAAAGACCCATTTTCATACTTCAAAACTTGCATTTAGGAACCACAAGCTTCAAACCGATGATTTGGAAGTATGATAAGTTTCACAACGATGCTTTCATGCTCGTGGCTTCGGAATCCGAACTTGCATTTTCAAGCTTCTTGTGCCTCCAAACACCCTTTTTGATGCTTCAAAACATGCTTTTAGGAAGCATAAATTTCAAAATGATTATTTGGGAGTATAATAAGTTTCATAATCACGTTTTCATGATCGTGGCTTCAGAATCAAAACTTGCATTTTCAATCTTGTTGTGCCTCCAAACATGCTTTTTGATGCTTCAAAACATGTGCTTAAGAAGCAACAGCTTCAAAATGATGATTTGGGAGTACGATAAGTTTCATAATCGCACTTTCATGCTCGTGACTTTAGAATCAGAATTTGGATTTTCAAGCTTGTTGTGCCTCCAAACTCCCATTTTGATGCTTCAAAACTTGTGTTTAGTTAGCACAAGTTTCAAAATAATGATTTGGGAGTATGATAAGTTTCATAATCACACTTTCATGGTCGTGGCGTCAAAATCAAAACTTACCTTTTCAATCTTGTTGAACCTCCAAACACCCATTTTGATACTTCAAAACTTGAGTTTAGGAACCACAAGCTTCAAAATGATGATTTGGGAGTACGATTAGCTTCATAATCCTGCTTACATGTTTGTGGCTTCGTAATCACAACATGCATTTTCAAGCTTTCCATGCCTCTAAACAAACATTTTGATGCTTCAAAATTTACGTTTAGGAAGCACAAGCTTCAAAATGATGACTTAGGAGTACGATAAGTTTCATAATCACGCTTTCATGGTCGCAGCTTTGGAATCAGAACTTGCATTTTCAAGCTTGTTGTACTTCCAAATGCATAGTTTGATTCTTCAAACCTTGCATTTAGTAAGCAAAAGCTTCAAAATCATGATTTGGGAGTATGATAAGTTTCATAACCATGTTTCCATGCTTGTGGCTTAGAAATTAGAACTTGCATTTTCAATATTGTTGTACCTCAAAACACACATGTTAATGCTTAAAATTTTGTGTTTAGGAAGTGCAAGCTTCAAAAGGATGATTTGGGAGTATGATAAGTTTCATAACTGAGCTTTCACACTCATGGGTTGAGAATTGGAACTTGCATTTTCAAGCTTGTTGTGCTTCCAAACAAACATTTTGATATTTCAAAACTTATGTTTAGGAAGCACAAGCTTCAAAATGATTATTTGGGAGTAGGATAAGTTTCATAATCGTGCTTTCATGGTCATGGCGATGGAATCAAAAGTTACATTTTCAGTTTTTTTGTGCCTCCAAATACCCTTTTTGATGTTTCAAAACATGCGTTTAGAAAGCACAAACTTCAAAATGATGATTTGAGAGTACGATAAGTTTCATAATTGCGCTTTCATACTCGTGTCTTCGGAATAAAAACTTGCATTTTCAATCTTCTTGTCCCTCCAAACACCCGTTTTGATTCTTCAAAACATGCATTTAGGAAGGGCAAGATTGAAAATGATGATATGGGAGTACGATAATTTTTTATAACTTCGCTTTCATTTGCCTTAAGAATCAAAACTTACATTTTCAAGATTTTTGTGCGTGCGAACACACATTTTGATGCTTCAAAACATGTGTTTAGGAAGCACCAACTTCAAAATGATCATTTGGGAGTATGATAAGTTTCATAATCACACTTTCATGCTCGTGCCTCTGAAATCAAAACTCGCATTTTCAAGCTTGTTGTCCCTCCACATACCCATTTTGATGCTTCAAAACATAAGTTTAGGAAGAAACACTTCAAAATGATGATTTGGAAGTATGATAAGTTTCATAATCATGATTTCATGCTCATGGCTTCAGAATCAGAACTCGCATTTTCAAGCTTGTTGTGCCTCCAAACATACATTTTGATGCTTCAAAACTTGCATTTAGGAAGCACAAGCTTCAAAATGATGATTTGGGAGTATGATAAGTTTCATCATCTTGCTTACATGCTACTGGCTTGGGAATCAAACCATGCATTTTCAAGCTTGTTGTGCCTCCAAACACCCATTTTTGTGCTTCAAAACGTGCATTTAGGAAGCACAAGCTTCAAAATTTTGATTTAGTAATACGATAAGATTCATAATCACGCTTTCATGCTCGTGGCTTTGAAATTTGAACTTGCATTTTCAAGCTTGTTGTACCTCCAAACACACATGTTAATGCTTAAAAACTTGCGTTTAGGAAGCGCAAGCTTTAAAATGATGATTGGGGAGTACGATAAGTTTTATAACTGAGCTTTCATGCTCATGGCTTCAGAATTGTAACTTGCATTTTTAAGGTTGTGCTTCCAAACACACATTTTGATGTTTCAAAACTTATGTTTGGGAAGCACAAGCTTAAAAATGATGATTTGAGAGTATGCTAAGTTTCATAATCATGTTTTCATGCTCATGGGTTCGGAATCAAAAGTTACATTTTCAATCTTTTTGTGCCTCCAAACACCCTTTTTGATGCTTCAAAACATCCATTTAGAAAGCACAAACTTCAAAACGATGATTTGGGAGTACAATAAGTTTCATAATTGCACTTTCATGCTCGTGGCTTTGGAATAAAAACTTGCATTTTCAAGCTTCTTGTCCCTCCAAACACCCATTTTGAAGCATCAAAACATGTGTTTAGGAAGGGCAAGCTTGAAAATCATGATTTGGGAGTATGATAAGTTTAATAATTGCGCTTTCATGTGGCTTCAGAATCAAAAATTGCATTTTCAAGCTTTTTGTGCATCCAAACACACATTATGATGCTTCAAAACTTGTGTTTAGGAAGCACCAGCTTCAAAATGATCATTTGGGAGTATGATAAGTTTCATAATCGCACTTTCATGCTCATGGCTCCGAAATCAGAACTTGGATTTTCAAGCTTGTTGCACCTCCACATACCCATTTTGATGTTTCAAAACATAAGTCTAGGAGGGAAAACTTCAAAATGATGGTTTGTGAGTATGATAAGTTTCATAATCATGCTTTCATGCTCATATCTTCAGAATCAGAAATTGCATTTTGGAGCTTGTTGTGCCTCCAAACACACATTTTGATGTTTCAAAACTTGCATTTAGGAATCACAAGCTTCAAAATGATGATTTGGGAGTATCATAAGTTTCATCATCACGATTACATGCTAGTGGCTTCGGAATTAGAACATGGATTTTCAAGCGTGTTGTGCCTCCAAACACCCATTTTTATGCTTCAAAACGTGCATTTAGGAAGCACAATCTTAAAATGTTGATTTCGTAGTACGATAAGTTTCATAATCACGCTTTCATGCTCGTGGCTTCAGAATCATAACTTGCATTTTCATGCTTGTTGTGCCTCCAAACACCCATTTTAACACTTCAAAACTTTTGTTTAGGAAGCACAAGCTTCAAAATAATGATTTGAGAGTACGATAATTTTCATAATTGTGCTTTCGTGCTCGTGGCTTCGAAATCAGAACTTGCATTTTCAAGCTTGTTGTATCTCCAAACACACATTTTGATGCTTTTACAACTTGCGTTTAGGAAGTACAAGCTTCAAAATGATGATTTGGGAGTACAATAAGTTTTACAATCGTACTTTCATGCTCCTGACTTCAAAATCAAAACTTGCATATAGGAAGCAGAAGCCTCAAAATGATGATTTGCGAGTACAATAAGTTTAATAGCCGCACTTTCATGCTCATGGCTTCGAAATCATAACTTGCATTTTCAAGCTTATTGTACCTCCAAACACACATTTTCATACTTCAAAACTTGCATTTAGGAAGCACAAGCTTCAAAATAATGCTTCCATGCTCGTGGCCCGTCAATTAGAACTTGATTTTTCAATCTTGTTGTGCCTCCAAACACCCTTTTTGATGCTTCAAAACATGTCTTTAGGAAGCACAAACTTCAAAATGATGATTTGGGAGTACGATAACTTTCATAATTGCTCTTTCATGCTCTTGGCTTCGTAATAAAAACTTGCATTGTTAAGTTTGTTGTCCCTCCAAACACCCATGTTCATGCTTCAAAACATACATTTTAGGATGCAGAACCTTGAATATGATGATTTGGGCTCATGACTTTTGAATCAAAACCTGCATTTTTAAGCTTGTTGTACCTTCAAACACACATTTTTATGCTTCAAAACATGCGTTCGGGAAGCACAAACTTGAAAATCACGATTTGGGAGTACGATAAGTTTCATAATCGCGCTTCCATACTCGTGGCTTCTGAAACAAATCTTGCATTTTCAAGTTTTTTGTGCCTCCAAAGACCCATTTTCATACTTCAAAATGATGATTTGGATGTACGATAAGTTTCATGATTGCGTTTTCATACGCTTCTAAATCAGAACTTACATTTTTTGAATTTGTTGTGCCTCCAAAGACCCATTTTCGAACTTCAAAACTTGAAGTTAGGAACCATAAGCTGCAAAATGATGATTTGGAAGTATGATAAGTTTCATAATCATGCTTTCATGCTTGTGGCTTCGGAATTAGAACTTGCATTTTCAAGCTTGTTGTGCCTCCAAACAACGATTTTGATGCTTCAAAATTTGTGTTTAGGAAAAGCATAAGCTTGAAAATGAACATTTGGGAGTAGGATAAGTTTCATAATTGCACTTTCATACTCGTGGCTTCTGAATCAAAACTTTCATTTTCAAGCTTGTTGTGCCTCCAAACACCCATTTTGATGCTTCAAAACTTGTGTTTAGATAGAACAAGTTTCAAAATGATGATTTGGGAGTACGATAAGTTTCATAATCATGCTTTCATACTTGGGTTCGAAATCAAAACTTGCCTTTTCAATCTGGTTGGACCTCCAAACACTCATTTTGATACTTTAAAACTCGAGTTTAGGAAGCACAAGCTTCAAAATGATGATTTTGTAGTAGGGTGGCTGCAAGAAGTTGAGTCCAACTTTTGGGCAAAAAGTGCAAATGTTTTCTTTTTTTTTCAAATTTTCTGTTGATTGAATCTAAAAAAAGTTCAGTAATAGAAAATATAGTGCTTGGAGTCTACTTTTCCAATATGTAATTTATTTTCAAAACATCAGGTGTACGACCACCATAATTTGATGAAAATTTCATATTTTTCAAAAAAAAAATTAATATTCAAAAGAATTGTATGTAGATCGATGTCATATAATTTATTTTTCTAAAAACCTAAAAAACAAAAAAGTTATTAAAATTTTACTAAACCTCGGTATTTTAGGTTTAGGTACCACTTTTGATTAATAAATAATAAAAATGATCTTATCACTATGAAATTTACATTTTTAAAATAAAAAAATTTAAATTATGGTACCTAAACCATAATGGGTTTTTGTTTTGTCAAAAAATTCAATCAGGAAGGCCCTCAAAAAATAAGGCCAAGGTAGAAATCTAATGTCGTTTTACCGTAGCCCTTTTTTGGAGGTCCAAGCATAGGCTTGGTCCGGCTTGGTGGGACCAAGCCTATCCCGAAGCAAAAAACAAGGCTAAGGGTTGTTTCCCGCCCCTAATTTTAAAAAATGGGCACCCGATTCTAAAACGGACACCCATTTCATTAAATAACAGGCGCCCATTTCTTAAAAGATCCGTTGGGCCAAAATCTGGCCCACAAGCACAAATCCCAATGATTGAATGATTTTTCAATCATTGGCTGACTTGTACGATCTGCAAAGAGAATGTTTTGATTAATCATTCTCTTTGTTTGTCTTATTATCGATTTGGTAAGGAGATTGATTCGAATTGAAATTTTGGTGCAGCCATGGGATCATATCAACACAGGAAGAGGCAAAAGAAGGTTCTGACAGCTGAGGAGATTGCAACAAATAGGGAGGAGGGAATACGTCAACAAGAGAGAAAAGCAAGAATGAGACAAGGAGCTTCAAGTTCCACAATCATTTCAGAAGAAGAGAACATCGATGAGACCATAAATGATGATGAAGGAAACACAATAGAACCATTTAATTCAAGTGCATCTTCTAATCCATTATTGGATACATGTATGTCTTCACTGCCCTATGTTTTTTTCTCATGAAGAAATTGGTGATTTAGTAGAAGCAGATTACTTATTAAATCAAACGCCAATTCAAAATCAAACCCCAAATGAAATTAGAACTCAAGTTGAAATTGAAATTGAAATTCAAATTGAAACCCCCAAATGAAACTAGATCTCAACTTGAAACTGAAATTGAAAATCCACCTACAACGGAAACCAATAATGTGGATTTAGACATTGAAATACCAAATGAAAATGAAACATGCATGAATGATAATCAAACGAATGAAAATTTTGAAATGAAAAGTGATGCACTAGACAATCTTTCTGGCTTGGTTTCATGGAGATAGATTAGGACACATGCGAATAGATTGTTTAAACATTTTTTTATAATAAGAAATTTGGGTTTCAATGTCAATTAATTAAAATGTCTAAAATGTGAAAAGTGACGAAAAAGTTAGGCTTTTATGTCAAACCCAAGAAGAAGGATGAGTCTTTAAAACAAGTTGTATCGACTGTTTCTAGCGCCTTTATACAATCAGAAAGAAAAGTCATTCTAAAGATAAAAATGCAGCACGACGGGCAATAACAACACCTTTAGTAAGCCAAACAACTTCTGATAAAAGAACGATGAGTAACATAAATGAATATCTTAATATTCATCGTAAAACTTTTTCAAGAGCTATAAAAAGAAGAGTTAACTTTGAAAGTGATCTGGCAAACAATTTTTGGACTTTTAGTAGTAGATTACCGAGGTCTAATATGAAACTTACTGGTGAAGTCAAAACTTTGATTGAAAAATTCTATCATGATAATACGAGAGTATCACCTAATGCTAGAGATGTTCTTAATTTAAGAGTTGGCTCAAAAATTCGTGATCCACATTCAAAATAGCTATTGGACATGACTCAAACTGAATTGTATGTTCGAATTAACAAGGAAAGAGTCACATGTTGTTGCAAAACTAATGTTCAATTTTGCTACCATTATGACGTATTTCGATATATACGTGTTACCATACATAGTAATGGAATGTTGCAAGAATGTGGTATAAATATACCACCTGAAACTATAAAGGAGTTTATATCAAGTTTGTTTTGCAACCCACCAAATGAGAAAAATTTTCTTTTCAATGCATGTGTTTCCAGTGTATGTGATATATGTGGCAATCTTGCATTGTTGGATGAATGTTTGCATGAAAATATTTCAAATGATTTTGGACAACAATTAGTTGATGTTAAAAGATTTAAAACTGTTGAGTATCCATTGAAAGATGGAAAGGTTGGAAGACAGTGCGATCTAATCACTGAAAAAGTTAGTGTTCATGCATTTATGAATGAATTTAAGAGTAAGATCGTACCTAAATATGTTAAACACTCTCAAAATGCTAGATGGTTCGATGGCTAGTTTCAAATATGTAAGGATACATTTCCTGTTGGTAGTATACTTTTAGTCATTGACTTTACAAAGAACTGCACGCTTGCACCACAAGATGAGGTCCAATCACAATACTACAATTCAGGGAAAGTATCAATTTTTATCCATATTGTCTATAGGCATGCACCAGATAGTACATATGAGGATCATAAAATTTTGAGAGAGTACCATTTCTATATGAGTGATAATAAATTACACTCATCTGAGTTTGTCCATTATTGCTTCAAGACCTTTTTTGTGAATTTGAGGGAGAGAGAAATTCAGATGACACAACATCTAATATGGTCAGATAATTGCACAGGGCAATTCAAGAATGCTAGAATATTTTATTGGTTGAGTAGGATTCATAAGAAAACTAATATCGAACACATGTGGAGTTTTTTTTAGGCTGGACACAGGAAAGGAGAACATGATGGTGTCGGTGCATGTGTTAAGAGAGCCCTTTGCAGAGAGCAACTCAAATTCGAGGAAAAGGCTAAATTTAAAAATGCAAGTGCAATTATGGATTGGTGTAGTGCAACTTTATCCACAAGATCAAGTCAGAACTCTACAATTAGACGTTTCTTTTGGCTAGTTAAAGAGGAGAATATCCTTCCAAGATATGGTTGTGATACAATCAATGGGTCAGCTAGATGGCATTCATTTAAGAGTTCTAATTCTGATACTTGGACTATATGGACTAGAGAGCTTGCATGTTTTTGTCAATTTTGTGTTGCAGGTGAATGGGAAGAATGCAACAATACGAAATGGGTCAAAGAATGACAACACAAATCCTTAATGCCTAGTGAGACACAATATCAAGATGTTAGAAGAAATGAAGACCCAGATCATGCATTTGCATCATAAGATTATGATCATGTTTTAGACCTCATACAACCTGGTAATTTAATTCAATTTCTTGTTTATAACTTTAAATTATATATTTTTAATGTATTGTCATATAATTTATGATTGTATTTGAATTATAAATTCTAACATGTTTTATTTCTACATGTACTTAAATTTGTTTTCTAGGACATGTGTATGTTGTTGTTGCACCTGAGGATAATGATGAGTAGGTTGAGTATTGGCTAGCTAGATGTATAGAACCTAAGAAAAAGTTGATATGTGATCAAGTAGATGATGATGGTTTTCAATATCTAGTTGGGTCTGTTGTGGTACTTGGCACATGGCTACACAAATACTTAACAAATTGCCCGAAAGGGAACTTAGTCAACCAAGAGAAGATTCAACTGCGCGATGATGAACACATGCAGGAACAACTGGTGTGGGAAGAGGAACAAAGGGATCATCGCACACATGATTTTTAACTCTATCACTCAATTTGGCCCCTGGCCTGTCCTGTGGCATGCCTCGACCAATCCCCTAAAATGATCTGATGTCAAAGTAATTGGGTTTTTTACCCAATTCTAATTTTGCCCATAATTTTTTCAAAAAATACATTGGCACTTCATGATTAGAGTGTTGTGGATGGTCAAATACCATCCACCAATGCTCCCAAAAGTGTGCAGCTATCTGCGGGTGCCTACACCATCTAATAGATATACGTGACTTTTTCAGATCTATCTCCTCACCCATTTTTTGGTTCACAAAATAATGTTTCAAATCATTTTTTGTTATATTCAACTCATTGACCTATTTATAAGACAGTTCATCAGAATAATAAGCATTCATGGAATCTCTCAACGTGTGATATCTATCCAACTCCCCATCCAATTTCTATACAGAATGGACAATGCCTTGCATACTATCTGGAAGGCATAGTAGTTGCGGAGGAGGATGAGGATCATGTCTAATGGTCTCCCTCAGCTCCTTAGGAGTAGGTGCAGGTGGAGGGGGTGGAAGTGGCATCTGACATAATAGCTCATCTATGTCAAACTCATCCATTATGTGAATATAATCTACATATATATACAAACATGAAAATTTACAATTACTATTTAATTTACATTTCACCTTCAAAATAAAAACTTAAAATTAAATACAACATTTACAAATATAAATTTAAACATTCAAACTTTTATGCATGATTAAAAGAAAGAGAGCTAGAGAGAGAGGGAGAGTAGGCAATTTGAGAGACAATGAGTGAGAGAGAGTGAATGAGGGAGAGAGGGAAAAGAGGATAGAGTTCATATATATATATATATATATATATATAGAGAGAGAGAGAGAGAGAGAGGAGAGAGTTCATAGAGAGAGAGAGAGAAGAGGATAGAGTTCACAGAGAGAGAGAGAGAGAGAAAAGAGGAGAGAGTTCATAGAGAGAGATATAGTAGGTAATGAGAGAGAGTGTGAGTGAGTGAGTGAGTGAGAGAGAGATAAGCTAATGTGAGAGAGTGAGTAAGATAGAGAGAGAGAGAGAGAGAGTAGGTAATGAGATAGAGTGAGCAAGATAGAGAGAGAGAGAGAGTAGGTAATTTGAGAAACAATGAGAGAGTGAATGAGGGAGAGAGAGAAAAGAGGATAGAGTTCATAAAGGGAGAGAGACAGAGAGAGACAGAGAGAGAGAGAAGAGGAGAGAGAGAATGAGGGAGAGAAAGAAAAGAGGATAGAGTTCATAGAGAGAGAGAGTAGCTAATGAGAGAGAGCGAGTGATAGAGAGAGAGAGAGTAGGTAATGAGAGAGAGTGAGCGAGATAGAGAGAAAGTGTGAGTGAGAGAGAGAGAGAGTAGCTAGTGAGAGAGTGATTGAGAGAGAGAGAGTAGGTAATGAGATACTCGTGAGCGAGATCTAGAGAGAGAGTGAGAGAGAGAGAGAGATATACAAAGAGATAAATTTAAACATATAAACATCTAACTATACATGTATACCATTTAAATATATGTAGTATTAGGGTGAAAATGGGTCAAAGGAATCTTATGTCATAAAAGGTCCTAGGCTATACTAAGGGCTCCTAGGATATCATTTTAACTTCTAACTATACATGTTTGACATTTATACGTAACATTAGAAACATATAGAATAACATTTCAACATATCAAAAATAAATTTAAACATTTAAACATCTAACTATACACATGTATAACATTTAAATATATGTAACATTGGGGTGAAAATGGGTCTAAGGATGTATTAAAGGGTTCTCAGTTTCTCACAGGGTCAAAAGATGTCCTAGGATGTATTAGGGCATCCTATAATGCCTTAAGAGGTTCTAGGATGTACTAAAAAGGTCCTGGAGAGATAGAGAGGGGGTAATGAGAGAGATTGAGACAGAGAGAGAGAGTAGGTAATGAGAGAGAGGGGGTTATTGTTCATTTTTTATCTATAGTTTATTGTTTGTTTTCTATCTAGGGTTTATTGTTCATTTTTTTTCTAGGGTTTATTGTTCGTTTGTTTTATGTCTAGGGTTTATTGTTCATTTACGTTCTTTTTTGTTTTCTACCTATGATTTTAAGTTTCCCAACCCACAAACTTCCACAGGATTGGGACCCAAATTTGAACTCGAGCCCAGTATGATTAGTTTCAGTATCACGCTTACATGTTTGTGGCTTCATAATCAAGACATGCATTTTCATGCTTTTCGTGCCTCTCAACACCCATTTTGATGCTTCAAAACTTACCTTTAGGAAGCACAACTTCAAAATGATGACTTGGGAGTACGATAACTTTCAAAATTGTGCTTTCATGCTTGTGGCTTTGGAATAAGAACTTGTATTTTCAAGCTTGTTGTACCTCCAAAAACACATTTTGATTCTTCAAACCTTGCGTCTAGTAAGCAAAAGCTTCAAAATGATGAATTGGGAGTAAGATAACTTTCATAACCATGCTTCCATACTCATGGCTTTGAAATTAGAACTTGCATTTTCAAGCTTGTTGTACCTCCAAACACACATGTTAATGCTTAAAAACTTGTGTTTAGGAAGAGCAATTTTCAAAATGATGATTTGGGAGTATGATAAGTTTCATAATTGAGCTTTCACACTCTAGGCTTCAGAATTAAAACTTGCATTTTCAAGCTTGTTGTGCTTCCCATAACGCATCTTGATGTTTCAAAACTTATGTTTCGAAAGCACAAGCTTCAAAATGATGATTTGGGAGTAGGATAAGTTTCATAATCGTGCTTTCATGCTCATGGCTTCGGAATCAAAATATACATTTTCAATCTTTTTGTGCCTCCAAACACCCTTTTTGATGCTTGAAAACATGCGTTTAGAAAGCACAAACTTCAAAATGATGATTTGGGAATACAATAAGTTTCATAATTACACTTTCATGCTCGTGGCTTCGGAATAAAAACTTGCATATTCAAGCTTCCTGTCCCTCCAAACACCCATTCTGATGCTTCAAAACATGCCTTTAGGAAGGGAAAGCTTGAAAATAATGATTTGGAATTATGATAAGTTTTATAACTATGCTTTCATGTGGCTTCGGAATGAAAACTTGCATTTTCAAGCTTTTTGTCCATCCAAACACACATTTTTATGCTTCAAAACTTTTGTTTAGGAAGCACCAACTTGAAAATTATCATTTGGGAGTATGATATGATTCATAATCGTGATTTCATGCTCGTGGCTCTGAAATCAAAACATGCATTTTGAAGCTTGTTCTGCCCTCCACATACCCATTTTGATGCTTGAAAACATAAGTTTAGGAAGGAAAACTTCAAAATGATGATTTGCGAGTACGATAAGTTTCATAATCATGCTCTTGGCTTTAGAATCAAAACTCGCATTTACAAGCTTGTTGTGCCTCCGAACACGCATTTTGATGCTTCAAAACTTGCGTTTAGGAAGAACAAGCTTCAAAATGATGATTTGGGAGTATGATAAGTTTCATTATCGCACTTACATGCTAGTGGCTTCCGAATCAAAACATGCATTTACAAACTTGTTGTGCCTCCAAACACCCATTTTTATGCTTCAAAACATGCATTTAGGAAGCACAAGCTTTGAAATATTGATTTGGTAGTACGATAAGTTTCATAATCACACTTTCATGCTCGTGGCTTCGAAATCATAACTTGCATTTTCAAGCTTGTTGTGCCTCCAAACACCCATTTTGACACTTCAAAACTTTCGTTGAGGAAGAAAAAGCTTCAAAATGTTGATTTGGGAGTATGATAAGTTTCATAATCGTGCTTTCGTGCCCATGGCTTCGGAACCAAAACTTGCATTTTCAAGCTTGTTGTATCTCCAAACACACATTTTGATGCTTTTACAACTTGCGTTTCGGAAGCACAAGCTTCAAATTGATGATTTGGGAGTACGATAAGTTTCACAATTGAACTTTTCATGCTCGTAGCTTCAAAATCCAAATGTGCATTTTCAAATTTGTTGTTCCATGAAACACCCATTTCGAAGCTTGAAAATTTGCGTTTAGGAAGAACAATCTTCCAAATGATGATTTGTGAGTAAGATAAGTTTAATAACCACACTTTAATGCCCATGGATTCGAAATCATAACTTGCATTTTCAAGATTATTGTACCTTTAAACACACATTTTCATAATTCAAAACTTACGTTTACGAAGAACAAGCTTCAAAATGATGATGTGGGAGTATGATAAGTTTCATAATCACACTTTTATGCTCGTGGTCCCTCATTTAGTACTTAAATTTTCAAGCTTGTTGTGTCTCCACCCATTTTGATTCTTAAAAACTTGGGTTTAGGAAACACATGTTTCGAAATGATGATTTGGGAGTACGATAAGTTTCACGACAATGCTTTCATGCTTGTCAAGCTTCTTCTATCTCCAAACACCCTTTTTGATGCTTCAAAACATGCTTTTAGGAAGCATAAATTTGAAAATTATGATTTGGAAGTATGATAAGTTTCATAACCGCACTTTCATGGTCATGGCTTCAGAATCAAAACTAGCATTTTCAATCTTGTTGTGCCTCCAAACACCCTTTTTGATGCTTCAAAACGTGTGTTTAGGAAGCACAAACTTTAAAATGATGATTTGCGAGTACGATAACTTTCATAATCACGCTTTCATGCTCATGGCTTCGAAATAAAAACTTGATTTTCAAGCTTCTTGTCCCCCCAAACACCCATGTTGATGCTTCAAAACATACATTTAGGAAGCACAACCTTGAAAATGATGATTTGGGAGTACGATAAGTTTCCTAATCATGCTCATGGCTTTTGAATCAAAACTCACATTTTCAAGCTTGTTGTACCTCCAAACACACATTTTGATGCTTCAAAACTTGTGTTTAGGAAACACAAACTTTAAAAACATGATTTGGGAATATGATAAGTTTCGTGATCACGTTTTCATACTCATGGCCTCTTAATCAAAACTTGCATTTTTTGAGTTTGTTGTGCCTCCTCAATCAAAAATTTCCTTGTCAATCTTGTTGTACCTCCAAACACCCATTTTGATACTTCAAAAATTGATTTTAGGAAGCATAAGCTCCAAAATGATGACTTTGGAGTACGATAAGTTTCATAATTGCACTTTCCTCCTCACTGCTTTCGAATCATAACTTGCATTTTCAAGCTTGTTGTACCTCCAAACACACATTTTGATTCTTCAAACCTTGTGTTTAGTAAGCAAAAGCTTCAAAATCATGATTTGGGAGTACGACATGTTTCATAACCGCATTTCAATGCTCATGGCTTTGAAATTAGAACTTGAATTTTCAATCTTGTTCTACCTCCAAACACACATGTTAATGCTTAAAAACTTGCATTTTGGAAGCGCAAGCTTCAAATTGATGATTTGGGAGTACGATAAGTTTCATAACTAAGCTTTCACGCTCTAGGCTTCAGAATTAGAACTTGCATTTTCAAGTTTGTTGTGCTTCGAAACACACATTTTGATGCACATGATTCAAAATGATGATTAGAGAGTAGGATAAGTTTCATAATCGTGCTTTCATGCTCATGGCTTCGAAATAAAAATTTGCATTTTCAATCTTTTTGTGCCTCCAAACAACCTTTTTGATGCTTCAAAACATGCATTTAGAAAGCACAAACTTCAAAATGATGATTTTGGAGTACGATAAGTTTCATAATTGTTGTTTCATGCTAATGGCTACAGAATAAAAACTTTCATTTTCAAGCTTCTTGTCCCTCCAAACTCCCATTTTGATGCTTCAAAACATGCGTTTAAGAAAAGAAAGCTTGAAAATGATGATTTGGGAGTACAATAAGTTTTATAACTGCTCTTTCATGTGGCATCGGAATCAAAACTTGCATTTTCAAGCATTTTGTGCATCCAAACACACATATTGATGCTTCAAAACTTGTGTTTAGGAAGCACCAGCTTCAAAATGATCATTTGGGAGTATGATAAGTTTCATAATCACACTTTCATGCTTTTGGCTTCAAAATAAAATCTTGCATTTTGAAGTTTGTTGTGCCTCCAAACACCCATTTTGATGCTTCACAACTTGTGTTTCAAAACCACAAGCTTCAAAATGATGATTTCGGAATACGATAAGTTTTATAACGATGCTTTCATGTAGCTACAGAATCAAAACTTGCATTTTCAAGCTTTTTGTGCATCCAAACACAAATTTTGATGCTTCAAAACTTGCATTTAGGAAGCAAAAGCTTCAAAATATGGATTTGGGAGTACGATAAGTTTCATAATCATGCTTTTGTGCTCGTGGCTTCGGAATTAGAACTTGCATTTTCAAGCTTGTTGTATCTCCAAACACACATTTTGATGCTTTTACAACTTGCATTTAGGAAGCACAAGCTTCAAAATGATGATTTGGGAGTATGATAATTTTTATAATCACACTTTCATGCTCATGGCTTCAGTATAAAAACTTGCATTTTCAAACTTCTTGTCCCTCCAAACACCCATGTTGATTCTTCAAAACATACATTTAAGAAGCACAACCTTGAAAATGATGATTTGGGAGTATGATAAGTTTCCTAATCATGCTCATGGCTTCTGAATCAAAACTCGCATTTTCAAGCTTGTTGTACCTCCAAACACAAATTTTGATGCTTGAAAACTTGCGTTTAGGAAGCACAAACTTCAAAATCATTATTTGGGAGTACTATAAGTGTCATGATCGAAGCTCAAGCTTCAAAATGATGACTTGGGAGTATGATAAGTTTCATAATCGCGCTTTGGTGCTCACGGCTTTGGAATCAGAACTTGCATTTTCAAGCTTGTTGTACCTCCAAACACACATTTTGATGCTTCAAACCCTACATTTAGTAAGAAAAAGGTTCAAAATGATGATTTGGGAGTACGATTTTCATAATCGCGCTTTCATGCTCATGGCTTCAGAATAAAAACTTGCATTTTCAATCTTCTTGTCCCTCCAAACACCCACGTTGATGCTTCAAAACATACATTTAGGAACCTTGAAAATGATGATTTGGGAGTACAATAAGTTTCTTAATCATGCTCAGGGCTTCTGAATCAAAAATTGCATTTTCAAGCTTGTTGTACCTCCAAACACACATTTTGATGCTTCAAACCATGCGTTCAGGAAGCAAAAGTCAAAATCATGATTTGGGAGTACGATAAGTTTCATGATCGTGTTTTCATACTCGTGGCTTCTGAATCAGAACTTGCAGTTTTCAAGTTTGTTGGGCCTCCAAAGACCCATTTTCATACTTGAAAACTTGCGTTTACGAAGCATAAGCTTCAAAATGATGATTTGGGAGTATGATAAGTTTCTTAATTATGCTTTCATGCTTGTGATTTCAGAATCAGAACTTGCATTTTCGAGTTGGTTGTGCCTCCAAAGACCCATTTTCATACTTCAAAACTTGTGTTTAGGAACCACAAGTTTCAAAACGATGATTTGGATGTACGATAAGTTTCATAATCATGATTTAATGCTTGTGGCTTCAGAATCAGAACTTGCATTTTCAAGTTTTTTATGCCTCTCCAAACAACCATTTTGATGCTTTAAAATTTGTGTTTAGGAAGCATAAGCTTCAAAATAATGATTTGCAAGTATGATAAGTTTCATAATTGCACTTTCATGCTCATGGCTTCAGAATCAGAACTTGCATTTTCAAGATTGTTGTACCTCACAACACCCATTTTGATGCTGCAAATCTTAGGTTTAGGAAGCACAAGCTTCAAAATGATGACTTGGGAGTATGATAAGTTTCATAATCACGCTTTCATGCTACTAGATTTACAATCAGAACTTTCATTTTCAAGCTTGTTGTACCTCCAAACACACATTATTGATCCTTCAAACCTTGCGTTTAGTAAGCAAAAGTTTCAAAATGATGATTTGGGAGTACGATAAGTTTCATAGTCGTGTTTCCATGCTCGTGGATTTGAAATTAGAACTTGCATTTTCAAGCTTGTTGTACCTCCAAACACACATGTTAATGCTTAAAACCTTGCGTTTAGGAAGCACAAGCTTCAAAACGATGATTTGGGAATACGATAAGTTTCATAACTGAGGTTTCACGCTCTAGGGTTTGGAATTAGACAGTTTGATATTTCAAAACTTATGTTTAGGAAGCGCAAGCTTCAAAATGATGATTTGGGAGTAGGATAAGTTTCATAATCATGCTTTCATGCTCATGGCTTCTGAATCAAAAGTTACATTTTCAATCTTTTTGTGCCTCCAAACACCCTTTTTGATGCTTCTAAACATGTGTTTAGAAAACACAAGTTTCAAAATGATGATTTGGGAGTACGATAAGTTTCATAATTGCACTTTAACACTCATGGCTTCGGAATAAAAACTTACATTTTCAAGCTTCTTGTCCCTCTAAACACCCATTTTGATGCTTCAAAACATGTGTTTAGGTAAGGAAAGCTTGAAAATGATGATTTGGGAGTACAATAAGTTTTATAACTGTGCTTTCATGTGGCTTCGGAATCAAAACTTGCATTTTCAAGCTTTTTGTGCATCCAAACACACATTTTGAACCTTCAAAACATGTGTTTAGGAAGCACCAGTTTCAAAATCATCATTTGGGAGTATGATAAGTTTCATAATCGCACTTTCATGCTCATGGCTCCAAAATCAAAACTTTCATTTTCAAGCTTGTTGTGCCTCCACATACCTAATTTGGTGCTTCAAAATGTGTGTTTAGAAAGCACAAACTTCAAAACGATGACTTGGGATTACGATAAGTTTCATAATTACGCTTTCATGCGTGTGGGTTCAGAAATAAAACTTACAGTTTGAAACTTCTTGCCCCTCCAAAAACCCATTTTTATGCTTCAAAACATGCATTTAGGAAGGGCAAGCTTGAAATTGATGATTTGGGAGTACAATAAGTTTTATAATTGTGCTTTCATGTGGCTTTAGAATCAAAACTTGCACTTTCAAGCTTTTTGTGCATCTTCAAAAGTTGTGTTTAGGAAGCACCAACTTCAAAATCATCATTTGAGAATATGATAAGTTTCATAATCGCGTTTTCATGCTCGTGGCTCTGAAATCAGAACTTGCATTTTCAAGCTTATTGTGCCTCCACATACCCATTTTGATGCTTCAAAACATACATTTAGAAAGTACAAACTTCAAAATGATTATTTGGGAGTATGATAAGTTTCATAATTGCACTTTCATGCTCGTGTCTTCGGAAAAAAAACTTGCATTTTCAAGCTTCTTGTCCCTCCAAACACCCATTTTGATGCTTCAAACACATGCGTTTAGGAAGGATAGGCTTGAAAATGATGATTTGGGAATACGATAAGTTTTATAACTGTGCTTTCATGTGGCTTCGAAATCAAAACTTGCATTTTCAAACTTGTTTTGCCTCCACATACCCATTTTTATGCTTCAAAACATGCGTTTAGAAAGCACAAACTTCAAAATGATGACTTGGGAGTACACTAAGTTTCATAATTATGCTTTCATGCTCGTGGCTTCGGAATAAAAACTTGCATTTTCAAGCTTCTTGTCCCTCCAAACACCCATTTTGGTGGTTCAAAACTTGCGTTTAGGAAGCACAAGCTTCAAAATTATGATTTGGGAGTATGATAAGTTTCATCATCATGCTTATATGTTAGTGACTTCAGAATCCACGAGTATGAAACCGTGATTCCGAAGCCACTACCATGTAAGCGTGTTGATGAAATTATCATACTCCCAAATCATGAAGCTTGTGCTTCCTAAATGCAAGTTTTGAAGCACCAAAAATGTGTGTTTGGAGGCACAACAAACTTGAAAATGCAAGTTCTGATTCTGAAGCCACGAGCATGAAAGCGTGATTATGAAACTTATCTTACTACCAAATCAACATTTTGAAGTTTTTGTTCCTAAACTTATGTTTTGAAACATCAAAATGGGTATGTGGAGGCACAACAAGCTTGAAAATGCAAGTTTTCATTTCAGAGCCACGAGCATGAAAGCGCAATTATGAAACTTATCATACTCCCAAATGATCATTTTGAAGTTGGTGCTTCCTAAACACAAGTTTTGACGCATCAAAATGTGTGTTTGGACGCACAAAAAGCTTGAAAATGCAAGTTTTGATACCGAATGCACATGAAAGAACACTTATAAAACTTATCGTACTCCCAAATCATCATTTTCAAGCTTGCCCTTCCTAAACGCGTGTTTTGAAGAATCAAAATGGGTGTTTGGAGGGATAGGAAGCTTGAAAATACAATTTTTTATTCCGAAGCCACGAGCATGAAAGCGCAATTATGAAACTTATCATACTCCCAAATCATTATTTTGAAGTTTGTGTTTTCTAAACACATGTTTTGAAGCATCAAAAAGGGTGTTTGGAGGCACAAAAAGATTGAAAATGTAACTTTTCTTTTGTGTGTACGATAAGTTTCATAATCATGCTTTCATACTGATTTGCGAGTACGATAAATTTAGGAAGAAAAACTTCAAAATGATGATTTGCGAGTACGATAAGTTTAGGAAGAAAACTTGTGTTTTGAAGCTCGTTGAACCTCCAAACACACATTTTGATGCTTCAAAACATGCGTTTAGGAAGAACAACCTTCAAAATGATGATTTGGTATTTTGATTCCTAAACACAAGTTTTGAAGCATCAAAATGTGTGTTTGGATGCACAAAAAGCTTGAAAATAATAGTTTTGATTACGAAGCCACATGAAAGCGCACTTATAAAAATTATTGTACACCCTAAGCCACAAAGTGTGGTTATTAAACTTATCATACTCGCAAATCATCATTTCCAAGTCTGTGCTTCCTAAAATCAAGTTTTGAAGAATGAAAAAGTGTGTTTGGAGGTACAATAAGCTTGAAAACGCAACTTATGATTTCAAAGCCATGAGCATGAAAGTGCAGTTATTAAACTTATCGTACTCTCAAATCATCATTTTGAAGCTTGTGCTTCCTAAACGCAAGTTGTAAAAGCATCAAAATGTGTGTTGGGAGATACGACAAGCTTGAAAATGCAAGTTCTGATTATGAAGCCACAAACATTAAAGCACGATTATGAAACTTATCGTACTCCCAAATCATCATTTTGAAGCTTGTGCTTCCTAAACCAAAGTTTTGATGTGTCAAAATTGGTGTTTGGAGGCACAACAAGCTTGAAAATGCAAGTTATGATTCTGGAGCCATGAGCATGAAAGTGTGATTATGAAACTTATCGTACTACCAAATATACATTTTGAGGCTTGTGCTTCCTAAATGCACGTTTTAAAGCATAAAAATGGGTGTTTGGAGGCACAACAAGTTTGAAAATGAATGTTTTGATTTTGAAGCCACTAGCATGTAAGCATGGTGAATGTGTGTTTGCATGCACAAAAAGCTTGAAAATGCATGCTCTGGTACCGAATCCACTAGCATGTAAGTGTCAAGCTTGCCCTTCATAAACGCATGTTTTGAAGCATCAAAATGGGTGTTTGGAGTGACAAGAAGCTTGAAAATGCAATTTTTTATTCCGAACCCACAAGCATTAAAGCGCAATTATGAAACTTATTGTACTCCCAAATCATCGTTTTGAAGTTTGTGCATTCTAAACGCATGTTTTGAAGCATCAAAAAGGGTGTTTGGAGGCACAAAATGATTGAAAATGTAATTATTGATTTGCGAGTACGATAAGTTTCATTTTAAAAACTTTCATATTCATTTGCGAATACAATAAGTTTAGGAAGAAAAACTTCAAAATGATGATTTGCGAGTACGATAAGTTTAGGAAGAAAAACTTCGAAATGATGATTTGTGAGTATGATAAGTTTCATAATCATGTTTTCATGCTCATGGCTTCAGAATCGGAACTTGCATTTTCAAACTTGGTGTGCCTCCAAATACACATTTTTATACATCAAAATGTGTGTTTGGACGCACAAAAATCTTTAAAATGCATGTTTGATTCTGAAGCCACATGAAAGCACAGTTATAAAACTTCATTGTGCTTACATGCTAGTGGTTTCGGAATCAGAAGATCCGTTTTCAAGCTTGTTGTGCCTCCAAACACCCATTTTATGCTTTAAAACGTGCATTTAGGAAACACAAGCTTCAAAATGTTGATTTGGTAGTACGACAAGTTTCATAATCACGCTTTCATGCTCGTGGCTTCGAAAACATAACTTGCATTTTCAATCTTGTTGTGCCTCCAAACTCCCATTTTGACACTTCAAAACTTTCGTTTAGAAACCACTAGCTTTGGGAGTTTAGAGAGAACAAGCACGTTTAGGAAGAAAAGTTTAGAAACAAAAACTTGAAAATGATGATTTTCGACTATGATAAGTTTCATAATCATGCTTTCATGCTCATGGCTTTAGAATTAAAACTTGCATTTTCAGAATTGTTGTACCACCAAACACACATTTTGATGCTTCAAAACTTGTGTTTAGGAAGCACAAGCTTTAAAATTATGATTTGGGAGTATGATGAGTTTCATCATCGCACTTACATGCTAGTGGATTCAAAATCAAAACATGCATTTTCAAGATTGTTGTGCCTCCAAACACCCATTTTTTATGCTTTAAAACATGCATTTAGGAAGCACAAGCTTTGAAATGTTGATTTGGTAGTACGATAAATTTTGTAATCATGCTTTCATGCTCGTGGCTTTGGAATCAAAACTTGCATTTTCAAGCTTTTTGTGCCTCCAAACACCAATTTTGACACTTCAAAACTTTCGTTTAGGAAGCACAAGCTTGAAAATGACAATTTGGGAGTACGAAAAATTTCATATTTGTGCTTTCATACTCATGGATTCAGAATCAGAACTTGCATTTTCAAGCTTGTCATATCTCCAAACAAACATTTTGATGCTTTTACAACTTGCGTTTATGAAGCAAAAAGCTTCAAAATGATGATTAGGGAGTATGATAAGAAAATAACCGCACTTTCATGCTTATGGCTTCTAAATCATAACTTTCATTCTCGTGGCTTCAAAATCCAAACGTGCATTTTCAAACTTGTTGTTCCATGAAACAACCATTTTGATAGTTCAAAACTTGCGTTTAGGAAGCACAAGCTTCAAAATGATGATTTGTGAGTACGATAATTTAATAATCGCACTTTCACGCTCATGGCTTCGAAATCATAACTTGCGTTTTCAAACTTATTGTACCTCCAAAAACACATTTTCATACTTCAAAACTTGCGTTTAGGAAGCACAAGCTTCAAAATAATGATTTGGGAGTACGATAACTTTTGTAATCTCACTTTCATGCTCGTGGCTTCGGAATCAGAACTTGCATTTTCAAGCTTGTTGTACCTCACAACACCCATTTTGATAGCTTCAAAACTTGTGTTTCATTAGCACAAGCTTCAAAATGATTATTTAGGAGTACGATAAGTTACATAATCATGCTTTCATACTTGTGGCTTCGAAATGAAAACTTGCCTTTTCAATATTGTTGTACCTCCAAACACCCATTTTGATAATTTAAAACTTGAGGTTAGGAAGCACAAGCTTCAAAATGATGATTTGGGAGTATGGTAAGTTTCATAACTGAGCTTTCAGACTCGCGGCTTCAAAATTAGAACATGCATTTTCGAGCTTGGTGTGTTTCCAAACACACATTTTTATCTTTCCAAACTTATGTGCTTCATGGCTTCGAAATCATAACTTGCATTTTCAAGCTTATTGTACCTCCAAAAATACATTTTCATACTTCAGAACTTGCGTTTAGGAAGCACAAGCTTCAAAATGATGATTTGGGAGTATGATAAGTTTTATAATCGCATTTTCATGCTCGTGGCTTCGGAATCAGAACTTTCATTTTCAAGCTTGTTGTACCTCACAACACACATTTTGATAGCTTCAAATCTTGTGTTTAGTTAGCACAAGCTTCAAAATGATTATTTGGGAGTACGATAAGTTTCATAATCGTGCTTTCATACTTGTGGCTTCGAAATGAAAATTTGCCTTTCCAATATTGTTGTACCTCCAAACACCCATTTTGATACTTCAAAACTTGAGGTTAGGAAGCACAAGCTTCAAAATGATGATTTGGGAGTACGGTAAGTTTCATAACTGATCTTTCACACCCGTGGCTTCAGAACTGGAACGTGCATTTTCGAGCTTGGTGTGCTTCCAAACACACATTTTGATCTTTCCAAACTTATGTGCCTCATGGCTTCGAAAAAATAACTTGCATTTTCAAGTTTATTGTACCTCCAAAAACACATTTTCATACTTCAAAACTTGCATTTAGAAAGCACAAGCTTCAAAATGATGATTTGGGAGTACGATAAGTTTTATAATTGCACTTTCATGCTTATGGCTTTAGAATCATCACTTGCATTTTCAAGCTTGTTGTACCTCACAACACCCATTTTGATAGCTTCAAAACTTGTGTTTGGTTAGCACAAGCTTCAAAATGATTATTTAGGAGTATGATAAGTTTCATAATCATGCTTTCATACTTGTGGCTTCGAAATGAAAACTTGCCTTTTCAATATTGTTGTACCTCCAAACACCCATTTCGGTACTTCAAAATGATGATTTTGGAGTACGGTAAGTTTCATAACTGAGCTTTCACACTTGTGGCTTCAGAATTGGAACGCGCATTTTCGAGCTTGGTGTGCTTCCAAACACACATTTTGATCTTTCCAAACTTATGTACCTCATGGCTTCGAAATCATAAATTGCATTTTCAAGCTTATTGTACCACCTAAAACACATTTTCATACTTCAAAACTAGTGTTTAAGAAGCACAAACTTCAAAATGATGATTTGGGAGTACGATAAGTTTTGTAATCACACTTTCATGCTCATGGCTTCGGAATCAGAACTTGCATTTTCAAGCTTGTTGTACCTCACAACACCCAGTTTGATAGCTTCAAAAATTGTGTTTAGTTAGCAAAAGCTTCAAAATGATTATTTGGGAGTACGATAAGTTTCACAATCATGCTTTCATACTTGTGGCTTCGAAATGAAAACTTGTCTTTTCAATATTGTTGTACCTCCAAACACCCATTTTGATACTTCAAAACTTGAGGTTAGGAAGCACAAGCTTCAAAATGATGATTTCGGAGTACAGTAAGTTTCATAACTGAGCTTTCACACTCGTGGCTTCAGAATTGGAACGTGAATTTTTGAGCTTGGTGTGCTTCCAAACACACATTTTTCTCTTTCCAAACTTATGTGCCTCATGGCTTCGAAATCATAACTTGCATTTTCAGGCTTATTGTACCTCCAAAAACACATTTTCATACTTCAAAACTTGCGTTTAGGAAGTACAAGCTTCAAAATGATGATTTTGGAGTAAGATAAGTTTTATAATCACACTTTCATGCTTATGGCTTCGGAATCAGAACTTGCATTTTCAAGCTTGTTGTACCTCACAACACCCATTTTTATAGCTTCAAAACTTGTGTTTAGTTAGCACAAGCTTCAAAATGATTATTTGGGAGTACCATAAGTTTCATAATCATGCTTTCATACTTGTGGCTTCGAAATGAAAACTTGCCTTTTCAATATTGTTGTACCTCCAAACACCCATTTTGATACTTCAAAACTTGAGGTTAGGAAGAACAAGCTTCAAAATGATGATTTGGGAGTACGGTAAGTTTCTTAACTGAGCTTTCACACTCGTGGCTTCAGAATTAGAATGTGCATTTTCGAGCTTGGTGAGCTTCCAAACACACATTTTTGTCATTCCAAACTTATGTGCCCCATGGCTCCAAAATCATAAATTGCATTTTCAAGCTTATTGTACCTCCAAAAACACATTTTCATACTTCAAAACTTGCATTTAGGAAGCACAAGCTTCAAAATGATGATTTGGGAGTACGATAAGTTTTGTAATCGCACTTTCATGCTCGTGGCTTCGTAATTAGAACTTGCATTTCCAAGCTTGTTGTACCTCACAACACACATTTTGATAGCTTCAAAACTTGTGTTTAGTTAGCACAAGCTTCAAAATGATTATTTGAGAGTACGATAAATTTCATAATCGTGCTTTCATACTTGTGGCTTTGAAATGAAAACTTGCCTTTTCAATATTGTTGTACCTCCAAACACCCATTTTGATACTTCAAAACTTGAGGTTAGGAGGAACAAGCTTCAAAATGATGATTTGGGAGTACGGTAAGTTTCTTAACTGAGCTTTCACACTCGTGGCTTCAGAATTAGAATGTGCATTTTCGAGCTTGGTGAGATTCCAAACACACATTTTTGTCGTTCCAAACTTATGTGCCTCATGGCTCCAAAATCATAAATTGCATTTTCAAGCTTATTGTACCTCCAAAAACACATTTTCATACTTCAAAACTTGCATTTAGAAAGCACAAGCTTCAAAATGATGATTTGGGAGTACGATAAGTTTTGTAATCGCACTTTCATGCTCGTGGCTTCGTAATTATAACTTGCATTTTCAAGCTTGTTGTACCTCACAACACACATTTTGATAGCTTCAAAACTTGTGTTTAGTTAGTACAAGCTTCAAAATGATTATTTGGGAGTACGATAAATTTCATAATCGTGCTTTCATACTTGTGGCTTTGAAATGAAAACTTGCCTTTTCAATATTGTTGTACCTCCAAACACCCATTTTGATACTTCAAAACTTGAGGTTAGGAAGCACAAGCTTCAAAATGATAATTTGGGAGTACAGTAAGTTTCTTAACTGAGCTTTCACACTCGTGGCTTCAGAATTGGAACGTGCATTTTTGAGCTTAGTGTGCTTCCAAACACACATTTTTCTCTTTCCAAACTTATGTGCCTCATGGCTTCGAACTCATAAATTGCATTTTCAAGCTTATTGTACCTCAAAAAAAAAACATTTTCATGCTTGAAAACTTGCGTTTAGGAAGCACAAGCTTCAAAATGATGATTTGGGAGTACGATAAGTTTTGTAATCGCACTTTCATGCTCATGGCTTTGGAATCATAACTTGCATTTTCAAGCTTGTTGTACCTCACAACACCCATTTTGATAGCTTCAAAACTTGTGTTTAGTTAGCACAAGCTTCAGAATGATTATTTAGGAGTACGATAAGTTTCATAATCATGCTTTCATACTTGTGGCTTCGAAATGAAAACTTGCCTTTTCAATATTGTTGTACCTCCAAACACCCATTTTGATACTTCAAAACTTGAGGTTAGGAAGCACAAGCTTCAAAATGATTATTTGGAGTACGGTAAGTTTCATAACTGAGCTTTCACACTCGTGGCTTCAAAATTGAACGTGCATTTTCAAGCTTGGTGTGCTTCCAAACACACATTTTGATCTTTCCAAACTTATGTGCCTCATGGCTTCAAAATCATAACTTGCATTTTCAAGCTTATTGTACCTCCAAAAACACATTTTCATACTTCAAAACTTGCGTTTAGGAAGCACAAGCTTCAAAATGATGATTTGGGAGTACGATAAGTTTTATAATCGCACTTTCATGCTCGTGGCTTCGGAATCAGAACTTTCATTTTCAAGCTTGTTGTACCTCACAACACCAATTTTTATAGCTTCAAAACTTGTGTTTAGTTAGCACAAGCTTCAAAATGATTATTTGGGAGTACGATAAGTTTCATAATCGTGCTTTCATACTTGTGGCTTCAAAATGAAAACTTGCCTTTTCAATATTGTTGTACCTCCAAACACCCATTTTGATACTTCAAAACTTGAGGTTAGGAAGTACAAGCTTCAAAATGATGATTTGGGAGTACGGTAAGTTTCATAATTGAGCTTTCACACTCGTGGCTTCAGAATTGGAACATGCATTTTCGAGCTTGGTGTGCTTCCAAACACACATTTTGATCTTTCCAAAGTCATGTGCCTCCAAAATTATGCTCATAGCTTCAGAATCAAAAGTTACATTTTCAATCTTTCGTGCCTCCAAACACCCCTTTTGATGCTTCAAAACATGCATTTAGAAAGTACAAACTTCAAAATGATGATTTGGGAGTACAAAAAGTTTGATAATTGCGCTTTCATGCTCTTGACTTCATAATAAAAACTTGCATTTTCAAGCTTCGTGTCCCTCCAAATACTCATTTCAAAACATGTGTTTAGGAAGGACATGCTTGAAAATGTTGATTTGGGAGTACGACAAGTTTTATAATTGTGCTTTCATGTGGCTTCAGAATCAAAACTTGTATTTTTAAGCTTTTTGTGCCTCCAAAAATACATTTTGATGCTTCACAACTTATGTTTAGGAAGTACCAGCTTGAAAATGATCTTTTGGGAGTATGATAAGTTTCATAATCACGCTTTCATGCTCATCGCTCTGAAATCAGAACTTGCATTTTCAAGCTTGTTGTGCCTCCACATACCCATTTTGATGCTTCAAAACATAAGTGTAGAAAGAAAAACTTCAAAATGACAATTTGCGAGTACGATAAGTTTCATAATCATGCTTTCATGCCCATGGCTTCAGAATCATAACTCATATTTTCAAGCTTGTTGTGCCTCCAAACACACATTTTGATGCTTTTACAGCTTGTGTTTATGAAGCACAAGCTTCAAAATGATGATATGGGAGTACGATAAGTTTCACAGTCTCACTTTCATGCTCGTGGCTTCAAAATCCAAACGTGCATTTTCAAAATTGTTCTTCCGTGAGACACCCATTTTGATGCTTCAAAACTTGCGTTTAGGAAGCACAAGCTTCAAAATGATGATTTGCGAGTACGATAAGTTTAATAACCGCACTTTCATGCTCATGGCTTCTAAATCATAACTTGCATTTTCAAACTTATTTGCCTCCAAACACATTTTCATACTTCAAAACTCGCGTTAGGAAGCACAAGCTCCAAAATGATGATATGGGAGTATGATAAGTTTCATAATCACGCTTAAATGCTTCTGACCCCTGAATTAGAACTTACATTTTCAATCTTGTTGTGCCTCCCAACACCTATTTTGATACTTCAAAACTTGTGTTTAGGAAGCACATGTTTCAAAATGATGATTTGGGATTAGGCTAAGTTTCACAACGGTGCTTTCATGCTCGTGGCTACGGAATCAGAATTTGCATTTTCAAGCTTCTTGTGCCTGCAAACACCCTTTTTGATGCTTCAAAACATGCTTTTAGGAAGCATAAATTTCAAAATGATGATTTGGGAGTATGATAAGTTTCATAATCACGCTTTCATGGTCATGGCTTCAGAATCAAAATTTGCATTTTCAATCTTGTTGTACCTCCAAACACCCTTTTTGATGCTTCAAAACATGTGTTTAGGAAGCACAAACTCCAAAATGATGATTTGGGAGTATGATAACTTTCATAATTGCGCTTTCATGCTCATGGATTTGGAATAAAAAATTAAATTTTCAAGCTTGTTGTTGTTGGCATATGTGCAGAGCTTGATGACATGATGATATTGTATGTTGTCATTGATGTCAATATGCTGAAGTATGAACCAATATATTGAAGTAAGTAAACCGGCAAGAGAACCAATATGATATTATGAACTACTATATGTAAAAAAGTGAAACGGTATGTTGGAATGAGAACCAGTATATGGGAAGTTTTGTATCGGGGTTTCATTTGGCATGACTACCGGATGGTAGTCTCAGCTTCAAGGTTTCCGGTTGATGCATTACAAGCCTGTGTGATTCAACCGATGACATCTTGTGATGAGTTAGCATTGTAATGAAGATCAGATCATTTTGCCACGTTAGCCTTGTGTGCGTGAAGGGTTTCCTTGAGGATCTTGCATGAAGAAGTTTGAACCTATCTACCTCGGGAATGTGGGAAGTCTCCACCTTCTACAAACGGTGGAGAGCACGTGATGGGTTATCAACTTCCTGAAGCGACAAAGAATTGACGTTGGATAATGTCTTGAGATCTGTTCAAGACTGTTGTATTCAATGCAGTATGATTAATGGTCAGGATTCAACCGACTGAATTGTTAAACCTAAATGTTTAGGGTTTAGGGTTTATGCTACCGACCTATCTGTTTCCTATAAGGTCGATGATGTTTTTCATTTTGAAGTTGTTGGCAAATGTTATGTGTGTATCCAATTGAAGAGATACTTGATTTTTGCTAGACCGGAGAAGTGTGTTGATACCTGCAGAGTGTGATTGCAGAAGCAAATGAGCTAAAGAGGATCTGCCTTGGCTTTATGTGTTGTTATCAGATCAGTGTATTACTTATTGACTTCTAACCATTTCACCAGTTGGAAAATCCCTTAATCGGTTAGCTTTAACAGGATTTTGTGTAAATCCTTTAACAGGGTGACTCAATTCAATGAGTTCTTCAAATCCTCTTGCGAGGTAACCTTTAATAGGGTTCTAACCTTTAACCGGGTATTTAGCCATCCTTTAACTGGGTGATCCCTAGCAGGATTGGTTCCTAGCAGAACCTATTTTAAAAGTCTTTAACCAGACTAGGCTCCTAATAGAGTGGACTTCAGAATAGTTCAAAGAATAGCTTGTGGGTATTCATCTCCACCATGGATTTTCCCAATTGGGTTTCCACGTGAAAAATCAGTGTGTCATGTGTGATTCTTTTCATATGATGCTTTAATATTTTTTGTCAAGTGGTAAAGCATGTTGAAACAACAATCATTATATTTTTTATGATATATTACTTGTTTATGCATATGGGTGAAGTGGAAATTAGATATTAGATTGTGTGGAGATCTAAGTGTTTCTGGTTTATGTCTTTCACATTCTCACTATGTTTTACCAATAGTGCCCTGATTTAGACCGGTGATACTATTTACCAATTAAGTGCAATCTTTGCAGTCAAACTGGTTTAGGGAAAGTTTTTTTGTTTGTACTAATTCACCCCCCCTCTTAGTATCGGTTTGGTACTAACTGTTCATCATTATTCATCAATTGGTATCAAAGCCTCCTCCAGGTCCTTTGTGTTGTAAGTTTAACTGCTTGAGGAAAAGATCCTACTCTAATGATGAAGAGGGAAGGTCCAAAGTTCAATAGAGATAACTTTAAGAAATGGAAGGACAGAATGAAGATCTACATTAGAAGCATGGGTCCTCAACACTAGAGCTATGTTGAGAATGCTTATGTTATTCCTACCAGTACTCTCACCGATGATCAAAGAAGAGAGATTCAGTAGAATGGGCAAGTCATGGAAGCCCTAATCAGTAGTCTATCGACATTAAGTTTATTGATGTTCGGGATAAAGCCAATCCCAAAGAAGTATGGGATGCTTTGGAGAATATCTATGGCGATGATGAGCATGTGAAACAAGCTAAGGAAGAGAGCCTTAGGGGAAAGTTTGAAGACATGTGGATGGTTGAAGTAGAGACCATTCAACAATATGGAATAAGAATCAAAACTATTGTTGGAGACATCAAGA
The DNA here is from genome assembly GCF_030272615.1 of Cryptomeria japonica. Lineage (NCBI taxonomy): Eukaryota > Viridiplantae > Streptophyta > Pinopsida > Cupressales > Cupressaceae > Cryptomeria > Cryptomeria japonica. The sequence goes on along the minus strand of NC_081413.1, from coordinate 373,429,269 downwards.
GTGCGGGAGGTAAAATAGATGATTCCACTGTTGTTAGCAAAGTCTTGAAATCCTTGTTACCACTCTATGCAATAAGGGTTGTTGTTATTCAGGAGTTGAGGTCTATAGACAAGACAAAGGTATCCCTAGACTCCATCATTGCTAAGTTGACTACATATAAGCTAAATAATTATGATGGTAGTATTCAGAAGACTGAATCGACCTTTAGAGCATCTGCTGCACCATCTAGAAAGGGAGAAGAAGCTAGTACCAGTTGTAAACCAAGACAAAGCAGAGAAATGGACGATGCGGAGATCCTGATGGAATTTGAAGCTCTTCTTGCCAAGAGAATTCCTAAGGGAACTGGTAAATATAGAGGTAAGCTCCCTTTGAAATGCTTTTCTTGCAATAGGATAGGACACATTGTTGTAAACTGTCCTAATGGTGAAAATAAGGACAAACCAGAGAAGTTCAAGAAGTTCAAAGGAGGAAACAGGAGAAACTATTTTGTAGCAGCTGATGAAGGTGTCATTGATGAGGAATCAGAAGATGAAGAAAGTGAAGACATTGTGTTTGTAGCAGTTAAGGAAGATGTGTCAGACAAGAAGGCTCTTGTCACTCGCTTTGATAATCCCAATGAGTGGATTATTGATAGTGGTTGTTCTCACCACATGACTGGTGACCAGAGTAAGTTTATGTCTCTGGAAGAGTATGATGGTGCCATGGTCCGATTTGGTAATGATGCACCATGTATGGTAAAAGGCAAAGGGTCCATCTCTCTAAATGGAAAAAGCAGTGTTGATAATGTGTATTGGGTAGAAGGTCTCAGCCACAACCTTTTGAGTGTTACCTAGCTGAATGATAATGGACTCACTCTAGAATTCAAAGATGGAGTGTGCAAAATAAAAGGAGAGAGTGGTGAACTGATGGCCACCGGTATGCAAACCAGAGGTAACTTATTTCAGCTTAATGCAAATATTAGTACATGTCTAATGGCTAAGTTTGATGATAGCTGGATATGGCATAGGAGACTCTGCCATGTAAAATTTGATAATATTGTGAAGGCCAGTAAGATCAAGGCAGTTAGAGGATTGCATGTGCTAAGAAAACCAGAGAATCCTTTTTGTAGAGAGTGTCAACTGGGGAAAATTTCTTCCTCAACCTTCAAAGGTAAATCTTTCACTACAGACAATTTACTTGATCTTGTGCATACTGATTTGTGTGGTCCTATGAAAACTAGGAGTATGCAGGGAGATAGGTACTTTATGATTCTCGCTAATGACTGCTCAAGAATGATGTGGGTCACATTCTTGAAAGATAATTCTAAAGCTTTTGGAAAGTTCAAAGCTTTCAGAGCACTAGTCGAAAAGGAAAGCGGTAAGAGGATTAAGTGCCTAAGAACTGATCAAGGAGGAGAATTCACTTCTGGTGAATTCAACAAGTACTATGCAGAGAATGACATCAAGAGGCAACTGTCTTCCCCCGGACTGCACAACAGAATGGCCTAGCAGAGAGGAACAACCAAACTATAGTTGAAGCAGCCAGAACGATGTTGATTCAAGGGAAGGTTGCTCACACCTTCTGGAGAGAAGCAATGAGCACTATAGTCTACACTATGAACCAGGTACTCATTAAGAAAGGTAAGGATAAAACTCCTTATGAGTATTGGACCAGTAAGACACCAGTGGTAAGCTACTTTAGAGTGTTTGGTAGAAAATGTTATATCAAGAGGAGTGAACATCAGAGCAAGTTTGATGCAAAATGTGATGAGGGAATATTCCTAGGGTATTCCACCAAGAGAAAAGCTCTCAAATGTTTCAACAATAGGACTCAGAGAATTGTTGAAAGTATCAATGTTAGAGTTGATGAAACTTCTGGGAAACCTAAGGAAACCGACAGTGAGCAAGTGGTAGATGAACCGGTTGCAAAACAACCTAGTATCAGCAACAGTGCTCCTACACTGGTAGATGTTGATGCTGATGAAGATGAGGATGAAGAAGAAAAGCAAGAGGAAATAACTAAGATCATTCCTAGGTATGTAAAGATGAATCATGATCCAAAGCAAATCATAGGAGACAAGGATGCAGGAATTCTTACAAGAAAAAGGTTAGAGAAAACCCTTGCATGATCTCTGAATTTGAGCCTAAAACTTTTAAAGAGGCACATAAAGATGAAGACTAGATCAAGGCAATGGAAGAGGAACTTGACCAGATAGAAAAGAATGACACATGGTCTTTGGTACCCAAACCTGAGCATAAAAATGTTATTGGCACCAAATGGGTTTTTAGAAATAAGCTAAATGAAGATTCCACAGTGGTAAGAAACAAAGCCAGACTGGTGTGTAAGAGATATGCTCAAGAAGAATGAGAAGACTATGGAGAAACCTTTGCTCTAGTAGCTAGATTGGAAGGAGTTTGTATGCTTCTTGCATATGCAGCCTTCAAGGGATTCAAAGTATATCAAATGGATGTAAAATTTGCATTCCTAAATGGAATACTTGAAGAGGAGGTGTATATAGAGCAACCAGATGGGTTTGCCCTATCAGAAGATAGTGACATGGTGTGTAGGCTACATAAAGCCTTGTATGGATTGAAGCAGGCACCTAGAGCATGGTATGAACGCTTACACTTCCATCTTGTGAAGATTGGATTTGAAAGGACAAGTGAAGATAGCAATATCTATTTGAAGTCAGAAGGAGATCAAATTCTGATCTGTGAAGTCTTTGTTGATGACATAATTTTTAGTGGATTCCAAGCCTGTGTGATTCAACCGATGACATCTTGTGATGAGTTAGTATTGTAATGAATATCAAATCATGTTGCCACATCAGCCTTGTGCGTGTGAAGGGTTTCCTTGAGGATCTTGCATGAAGAAGTTTGATCCTATCTACCTCGGGAATGTGTGAAGTCTCTGTAAATGGTGGAGAGCACGAGATGGGTTATCAACTTCCTAAAGCGACAAAGAATGAACGTTGGAGAACGTCTTGAGATCTGTTCAAGACTGTTGTATTCAATGCAGTATGATTAACGGTCAGGATTGAACCGACTGAATTGTTAAACCTAAATGTTTAGGGTTTAGGGTTTATGCTATCGACCTATTTGTTTCCTATAAGGTCGATGATGTTTTTCATTTCGAAGTTGTTGGCAAATGTTATGTGTGTATCCAAGTGAAGAGATACTTGATTCTTGCCAGACCAGAGAAGTGTGTTAATACCTGCAGAGTGTGATTGCAGAAGCAAATGAGCTAAAGAGGATCTACCTTGGCATTGTGTGTTGTTATCAAATCATTGTATTACCTGTTGACTTCTAACCATTTCAGCAATTGGAAAATCCCTTAACCGGGTAGCTTTAATAGGCTTTTGTGTAAATCCTTTAACAGGGTGACTCAATTCAATGAGTTCTTCAAATCCTCTTGCGAGGTAACCTTTAATAGGGTTCTAACCTTTAACTGGGTATTTAGCCATCCCTTAACCGGGTGATCCCTAGCAGGATCGGTTCCTAGTAGAACCTATTGTAAAAGTCTTTAATCGGACTAGGCTCCTAACATAGCGGACTTCAAAAGAGTTCAAAGAATAGCTTGTGGGTATTCATCCCCACCGTGGTTCTTCCCAGTTGGGTTTCCACATGAAAAATCAGTGTGTCATGTGTCATGCTTTTCATGTGATGCTTTAATATTTTTTGTCAAGTGGTAAAGCATGTTGAAACAACAGTCATTATATTTCTAATGATATATTACTTTTTTATGCATATGGGTGAAGTGGAAATGAGATATTAGATTTTGTGGAGATCTAAGTGTTTCCAGTTTATGTCTTTCACATTCTCACTGTGTTTTATCGATAGTGCCCTGATTTAGACTGGTGATATTGTTTACCAGTTAAGTGTAGTCTTTGCAGTCAAACTAGTTCAGGGAAAGTTTTTTTGTCTATACTGATTCATCCCCCCTCTCAGTACTGGTTTGGTACTAACTGTTCATCATTATTCATCAGTTGTCCCTCCAAAACACCCATGTTGATGCTTCAAAACATCTATTTAGGAAGTACAACCTTGAAAATGATGATTTGGGAGTAGGATAAGTTTCTTAATCATGCTCATGGCTTTTGAATCAAATTTTGTATTTTCAAGCTTGTTGTACCTCCAAACACACATTTTGATTCTTCCAAACTTGCGTTTAGGAAGCTCAAACTTCAAAATCATGATTTTTGGGAGTACGATAAGTTTCTTGATCGCGTTTTCATACTCGTGGCTTCTGAATCAGAACTTATATTTTTTGAGTTTGTGGTTCCTCGAAAGACCCATTTTCATACTTCAAAACTTGTGTTTATGAACCACAAGCTTCAAAATGATGATTTGGAAGTATGATAAGTTTCATAATCATTCTTTCATGCTTGTGGCTTCGGAATCAGAACTTGTATTTTCAAGCTTGTTGTGCCTCAAAACAACCATTTTGACTCTTAAAAATTTGCATTTAGGAAGCATAAGCTTCAAAATTTGCATTTAGGAAGTATAAGCTTCAAAATGATGATTTGGGAGTACGATAAGTTTCATAATCTCACTTTCAAGCTCAAGGCTTCGGAATTAGAACTTGCATTTTCAAGCTTGTTATCCCTCCAAACACCCATTTTGATTCTTCAAAACTTGTGTTTAGTTAGCATAACTTCAAGATGATTTGGGAGTACATTAATTTTTATACTCATTTTTTTCGAAATCAAAAAATGCCTTTTCAATCTTGTTGAACCTCCAAACACCCAGTTTGATACTTCAAAACATGAGTTTAGGAAGCACAAGCTTCAAAATGATGATTTGGGAGTATGATTAGTTTCATAATCGTGCTTACATGTTTGTGGCTTTGTAATCAAAACATGCATTTCAAGATTTTTGTGCCTCTAAACACCTATTTTGATGCTTCAAAACTTATTTTTAGGAAGCACAAGATTCAAAATGATGACTTGGGAATACGATAAATTTCCTAATCTCGCTTTCATGCTCATGAATTTGGAATCAAAACTTGCATTTTCAAGCTTGTTGTACCTCCAAACACACATTTTGATTCTTCAAACCTTTTGTTTAGTAAACAAAATCTTCAAAATGATGATTTGGGAGTATGATAAGTTTCAAAATTGTGTTTCCATGCTCGTGGCTTTGAAATTGATATTTGCATTTTCAAGCTTGTTGTACCTCCAAACACACATGTTAATGCTTAAAAACTTGCGTTTAGGAAGCGCAAGCTTCAAAAGGATGATTTGGGAGTACGATAAGTTTCATAACTAAGATTTCACGGTCTAGGCTTTGGAATTACAACTTGCATTTTCAAGCTTGTTGTTCTTCCAAACACACATTTTGATGTTTCAAAATTTATGTTTAGGAAGCACAACCTTCAAAATAATGATTTGGGAGTAAGATAAGTTTCATAATCATGCTTTCATGCTCATGGTTGCGGAATCAAAAGTTACATTTTCAATCTTTTTGTGCCTCCAAACATGCCTTTTGATGTTTTAAAACATGTGTTTAGAAAGCACAAACTTCGAAACGATGATTTAGGAGTAAAATAAGTTTCATAATTGCGCTTTCATGCTCATGGCTTCGGAATAAAAACTTGCATTTTCAAGCTTCTTGTCCCTCCAAACACCCATTTTGATGCTTTAAAACATGCATTTAGGAAGGGAAAGCTTGAAAATGATGGTTTGGGAGTACGATAAAAACTTAGATTGAAAACGCACAAAAAGCTTGAAAATCTAAGTTTTGATTCTGCAGCCACATGAAAGCGCAGTTATAAACCTTATCATACTCCCAAATCATGATTTTCAAGCTTGATGTATCTCCAAACACAAATTTTGATTCTTTTACAACTTACATTTAGGAGGCACAAGCTTCAAAATGAAGATTTGGTAGTACGATAAGTTTCACAATCTCACTTTCATGTTCGTCGCTTCAAAATGTAAACGTGCATTTTCAAACTTCTTGTTCCATGAAACACCCATTTGGATGCTTCAAAACTTGCGTTTAGGAAGCACAAGCTTCAAAATGATTATTTGTGAGTACGATAAGTTTAATAACCGCACTTTCATGCTCATGGCTTCGAAATCATAACTTGCATTTTCAAGCTTATTGTACCTCCAAACACACATTTTCATTCTTCAAGACTTGCATTTAGGAAGCACAAGCTTCAAAATGATGATTTGCGAGTACGACAAGTTTAATAACCACACTTTCATTCTCATGGCTTGGAAATCAGAACTTGCATTTTCAAGCTTATTGTACCTCCAAACACCCATTTTCATATTTCAAAACTTGCGTTTAGGAAACACAAGCTTTGAAATAATGATTTGGGAGTACGCTAAGTTTGATAATCATGTTTTCATGCTCGTGACTTTGAAATCAAAACTTGCATTTTCAAGCTTCTTGTGCCTCCAAACACCCATTTTGATACTTCAAAATTTGTGTTTAGGAAGCACATGTTTCAAAATAATGATATGGGAGTACGATAAGTTTCACAACGTCACTTTCATGCTCGTGGCTTCGGAATTAGAATTTGCATTTTCAAGCTTCTTGTGCCTCTAGACACCCCTTTTGATGCTTCTAAACATTCTTTTAGGAAGCATAAATTTCAAAATGATGATTTGGGAGTATGATAAGTTTCATAATCGTGCTTTCATGGTCGTGGCTTTAGAATCAAAACTTGCATTTTCAATCATCTTGTGCCTCCAAACACCCTTTTTGATGCTTCAAAACCTCTGTTCAGGACACAAACTTCAAAATGATGATTTGGAAGTACGATAACTTTCATAATTGTGCATTCATGCTTGTAGCTTCGGAATAAAAACCTGCATTTTCAAGCTTCTTGTCCCTCCAAACACCCATGTTGAAGCTTCAAAACATGCATTAATGAAACACAACCTTGAAAATGATGATTTGGGAGTACGATAAGTTTCTTAATCATGCTCATGGCTTTTGAATCAATACTCACATTTTCAAGCTTGTTGTACCTCCAAACACACATTTTGATGCTTCAAAACTTGCTCATGGCATCTGAATCAAAAGTTAATTTTTCAATCTGTTTGTGCCTCGAAACACCCTTTTTAATGCTTCAAAACAAGCTTGTTTACACGTCCAAACACCCATTTTTATGCTTCAAAATGTTCATTTAGGAAGCACAAGCTTCAAAATGTTGATTTGGTAGTACGATCTGTTTCATAATCATGCTTTCATGCTCATGGCTTTGAAATCATAACTTGCATTTTCAAGCTTGTTGTGCCTCCAAACACCCATTTTGACACTTCAAAATTTCGTATAGGAAGCAAAAGCTTCAAAATGATGATTTGGGAGTATGATAAGTTTCACAATCATGCTTTCGTGCTCGTGGCTTCAGAATCAAAACTTGCATTTTCAAGCTTCTTGTATCTCCAAACACACATTTTGATGTTTTTATAACTTGCATTTAGGAAGGACAAGATTCAAAATGATGATTTGGGAGTACGATAAGTTTCAAAATCGCACTTTCATGCTCATGGCTTCAAAATCCAAATGTGCATTTTCAAACTTTTTGTTCCATGAAACACCCATTTTGATGCTTCAAAACTTGCATTTAGGAAGCACAAGCTTCAAAATGATGATTTGCAAGTACGATAAGTTTAATAACCGCACTTTCATGCTCATGGCTTCGAAATCATAATTTGCATTTTCAAGCTTATTGTACCTCTAAACACACATTTTCATACTTCAATTAAAGGAAACACAATCTTCAAAATGATGATTTGGGACTTCGATAAGTTTCATAATGATGCTTTCATGCTCGAGACCCATTAATTATAACTTACATTTTCAAGCTTGTTGTGCCTCCAAACACCCATTTTGATACTTCAAAATTTGTGCTTAGGAAGCACATGTTTCGAAATGATGATTTGGAAGTACGATAAGTTTCACAACAACACTTTCATGTTTGTGGCTTCGGAATCAGAACTTGCATTTTCAAGCTTCTTGTGCCTCCAAACACCCTTTTTGATTCTTCAAAACATGCTTTAAGGAAGCATAAATTTCAAAATGATGATTTGGGATTATAATGTTTCATAATCGCGCTTTCATGGTCGTGGGTACAGAATCAAAACTTGCATTTTCAATTATGTTGTGCCTCCAAACACCATTTTTGATGCTTCAAAACATGTGTTTAGGAAGCACAATCTTCAAAATGATGATTTGGGATTACGACAAATTTCATAATCATGATTTAATGTTCGTGGCTTCAGAATAAAAAATTGCATTTTCAAGCTTCTTCTCCCTCCAAACACCCATGTTGATGCTTCAAAACATACATTTAGGAAGCACACCCTTGAAAATGATGATTTGGGAGTAGGATAAGTTTTCCTAATCAAGCTTTCATGCTTATGGCTTCTGAATCAAAACTTGCATTTTCAAGCTTGTTGTACCTCGAAACACAAATTTTGATACTTCAAAACTTGAGTTTAGGAAGCAGATTCTTACAAATCATGATTTAAGAGTAGGATAAGTTTCATATTCGTGCTTTCATACTTGTGGCTTTTGAATTAGTACTTGCATTTTCAAGTTTGTTGGGACTCCAAAGACCCATTTTCATACTTCAAAACTTGTGTTTAGGAACCACAAGCTTCAAAATGACGGTTTGGAAGTATGATAAGTTTCATAATCATGCTTTCATGCTTTTGGCTTCAGAATCAGCACTTGCATTTTCAAGCTTGTTGTGCCTCCAAACAACCATTTTGATACTTCAAAATTTGTGTTTAAGAAGCACAAACTTCAAAATGATGATTTGGGAGTACAATAATTTTCTAAATCGCGCTTTCATGCTCGTGGTTTTGCAATCAAAACTTGCATTTTCAAGCTTGTTGTGCCTCCAAACACCCATTTTGATGCTTCAAAACTTGCGTTTAAGAAGTACAAGGTTCAAAATGATGATTTTGGAGTACGATAAGCTTCATAATCGAGCTTTAATGCTCGTGGCTTTGAAAGAAGAACTTGCATTTTCAAGCTTGTTGTGCCTCCAAACATCCATTTTGATGCTTCAAAACTTACATTTAGGAAGCACGAGTTTCAAAATGATGATTTGGGAGTACAATAAGTTTAATAATTTCACTTTCATGCTCATGGATTTGGAATCATAAACTTTCATTTTCAAGTTTGTTGTGCCTTCTAATACCCATTTTGATGCTTCAAAACATGCGTTTAGGAAGAACAAGCTTCAAAATCATGACTTGGGAGTATGATCATTTTCATAATTGTGCTTCATGCTCATGCTTTCGAAATTAAAACTTGCATTTTCAAACTTGTTGTACCTCCAAACACACATTTTGATGCTTAAAATCTTGTATTTAGGAAAAACAAGCTTCAAAATGATTGATTTTGGAGTATGATAAGTTTTATAATCACCTTTGATGCTCGTTGCTTCGGTATCAGAACTTGCATTTTCAAGCTTGTAGTGCCTCCAAACACCCATTTTGATTCTTCAAAACTTGTGTTTAGGAAGCACAAGCATCAAAATGATGATTTGGGAGTACAATAGGTTTAATAATTGCACTTTCATACTCGTGGCTTCAGAATCATGTTGTACCTTCAAACACCCATTTTGATGCTTTAAAACTTGTGTTTAGGAAGCACAAGCTTCAAAATGATGATTTGGCAGTACGATAATTTTCATAATCACACTTTTATGCTCATGGATTTAGAATCAAAACATGGATTTTCAATCTTCTTGTGCCTCCGAATACCCATTTTTATACTTCAAAATTTGTAATTAGGAAGCACAAGATTTAAAATGATGATTTGGGAGTATTTCATAACTGTGCTTTCATGCTCATGGCTTCAAAATCAGAACTTGCATTTTAGAGCTTGTGTACCTCCACACACACATTTTGATGCTTCAAAACTTATAGTTAGGATGCCAAGCTTCAGAATGATGATTTGGGAGTACGATAAGTTTCATAATCATGATTTCATGCCCAATGCTTCAGAATCACAACTTGCATTTTCAAGCTTTCATAATCATGCTCTCGTGCTCGTGGCTTTAGAATCACAACCTGCATTTCAAGCTTGTTGTACTTCCAAACACACATTTTGATGATTCAAAACTTGCATTTAGGAAGCACAAACTTCAATATGATGATTTGGGAGTATGATAAGTTTCATAATCGCACTTTCATGCTCAGCTTCAAAAGCAAAACTTGCATTTTCAAGTTGGTTGTGCCTCCAAACACCCATTTTTATGCTTCAAAACGTGCATTTAGGAAGCACAAACTTCAAAATGTTGATTTGGTAGTACGATAAGTTTCATAATCACGCTGTCATGCTCGTGGCTTCGGAATCATAACTTGCATTTTCAAGCTTGTTGGCTTCAAGATTATGATTTGCGAGTACGATAAGTTTAATAACCACACTTTCATGCTCATTGGCTTTGAGATCATAACTTGCATTTTCAAGCTTATTGTACCTCCAAACAAACATTCTCATACTTCAAAACTTGCATTTAGGATGCATAAGCTTCAAAATGATGATTTGGGAGTACGATAAGTTTCATAATCACACTTTCATGATCATGCCCCCTCAATTAGAAGTTAAATTTTCAAGCTTGTATTAAGGAAGCACATGTTTTGAAATGATGATTTTGGAGTACGATAAGTTTCACAACAATGCTTTCATGCTCGTGGCTTCAGAATCAAAACTTGCATTTTTAAGCTTCTTGTGCCTCCAAAGACCTTTTTGATGCTTCCAAACATGCATTTTCATGGTCATGGCTTTAGAATCAAAACTTGCACTTTCAATCTTGTTGTGCCTTCAAACACTCTTTTTGATGCTTCAAAACATGTTTTTAGGAAGCACAAATTTCAAAATGATGATTTGAGAGCACGATAACTTTCATAATCGTGCTTTCATGCTCGTAGCCTTGAAATAAAAACTTGCATTTTCAAGCTTGTTGTCCCTCCAAACACCCATGTTGATGCTTCAAAAGATACATTTAGGAAGCACAACCTTGAAAATGATGATTTGGGAGCACGATAAGGTTTCTTAATCATGCTTTCATGCTCATGGCTTCTAAATCAAAACTTGCATTTTCAAGCTTGTTCTACCTCCAAACACACATTTTGATGCTGCAAAGTTTAGGAAGCAAAATCTTCAAAATCATGATTTGGGAGTACGATAAGTTTCATATTCATGCTTTCATACTCATGGCTTCTGAATTAGAACTTGCATTTTCAAGTTTGTTGGGTATCCAAAGACCCATTTTCATACTTCAAAACTTGTGTTTAGGAGCCACAAGCTTCAAAATGATGATTTGGAAATATGATAAGTTTCGTAATCATGCTTGTGGCTTCGGAATAAGCACTTGCATTTTCAAGTTTGTTGTGCTCCCAAACAACAATTTTGATGTTTCAAAATTTGTGTTTAGGAAGCACAAGCTTCAAAATGATGATTTTGGAGTCAAAACTTTGGAATCAAAACTTGCATTTTCAAGCTTCTTGTGCCTCCAAACACCCATTTTGATGCTTCAAAACTTTCATTTAAGAAGCACAAGCTTCAAAATGATGATTTTGAAGTATGAAAAAACTTCATAATCGCACTTTAATGCTCATGGCTACGAAAGAAGAACTTGCATTTTCAAGCTTATTGTGCCTCCAAACATCCATTTTGATGCTTCAAAACTTGCATTTAGGAAGCACAAGTTTCAAAATGATGATTCGGGAGTACAATAAGTTTCATAATTTCACTTTCATGCTCATGTCTTTGGAATCAAAAACTTTCATTTTCAAGATTGTTGTGCCTCCTAATACCCATTTTGATGCTTCAAAACATGCGTTTAGGAAGGACAAGCTTCAAAATCATGACTTGGGAGTATGATCATTTTCATAATTGTGCTTTCATGCTCATTCTTTCGAAATTAAAAATTGCATTTTCAAACTTGTTATACCTCCAAACACACATTTTAATGCTTCAAATCTTGTATTTAGGAAGCACAAGCTTCATAATGATTGATTTTGGAGTACGATAAGTTTAATAATTGCCTTTAATGCTCATTTCTTCGATATCAGAACTTGCATTTTCAAGCTTCTTGTTCCTCCAAACAGTCATTTTTATTCTTCAAAACTTGTGTTTAGGAAGCAAAAGCTTCAAAATGATGATTCAAGAGTATGATAGGTTTAATAATTGCGCTTTCATACTCATGGCTTCGGAATTAGAACTTGAATTTTAGAGCTTGGTGTACCTTCAAACACCTATTTTGATGCTTCAAAACTTGTGTTTAGGAAGCACAAGCTTCAAAATGATGATTTGGGAGTACGATAATTTTCATAATCGCGGCTTTAGAATCAATAATAGATTTTCAAGCTTGTTGTGCCTCCAAACACCCATTTTGATACTTCAAAACTTGTAATTAGGAAGCACAAGATTTAAAATGATGATTTGGGAGTATTTCATAATTGTGCTTTCATGCTCATGGTTTTAGAATCAGAACTTGCATTTTAGAGCTTGTTGTACTTCCAAACACACATTTTGATGATTCAAAACTTGCATTTAGGAAGTACAAACTTCAAAATGATGATTTGACAGTACGATAAGTTTCATAATCACACTTTCATGCTCATATCTTCAAAAGCAAAACTTGCATTTTCAAGTTGGTTGTACTTCCAAACACACATTTTGATGATTCAAAACTTGCATTTAGGAAGCACAAACTTCAAAATGATAATTTGATAGTACGATAAGTTTCATAATCGCAATTTCATGCTCATATCTTCAGAAGCAAAACTTGCATTTTCAAGTTGCTTGTGCCTCCAAACACCCATTTTGATGCTTCAAAACTTGCGTTTAGGAAGCACAAGCTTCAAAATGATGATTTGGGAGTACAATACGTTTCATAATCATGCTTTCATGCTCATGGATTCGGAATAAAAACTTGCATTTTCAAGCTTGTTGTACCTCCAAACACACACAATGAAGCTTCAAAATGCAAGTTCTGATTCTGAATCCACGAGGACAAAAGCACGATTTTGAAACTTATTGTGCTCGTAAAACATCATTTTAAATCTTGTGCTTACAAAATCCCAAGTTTTGAGGCATCAAAATGGGTGTTTAGAAACACAACAAGCTTGAAAATGCAAGTTTTGATTCTAAAGCCATGAGCATGAAAGCACAATTTTGAAACTTATCATGCTCACAAAACATAATTTTGAATCTTGTGCTTAGAAAACCCAAGTTTTGAAGCATCAAAATTAGTGTGTTGAGGCACAACAAGCTTCAAAATGCTAGTTCTGATTCCAAGGCCACGAGCTTCAAAGTGCGATTTTGAGACTTATCGTGCTCCCAAAACATCACTTTGAAGCATTATCTCCCAAAACCCAAGTTTTCATGCATCAAAATGGGTGTTTGGAGGCACAACTAGCTTCAACATGTAGCTTTCAATTCCGAATCCTTGGGCTTCAAAGTGCGATTTTGAAACTTATCATGCTTCCAAAATATATATTTGAAGCATTTTCTTCCAAAACCTAAGTTTTGAATCATCATAACTGGTGTTTGGAGGGACAACAAGCTTCAAAATGCAAGTTTTGATTTTGAAGCCATGAGCATTAAAGCACGATTTTGAAACTTATCGTGCTCCGAAAACATCGTTTTGAAGCTTTCACTTCAAAAACCCAAGTTTTGAAGCATCAAAATGGGTGTTTGGAGGCACAACAAGTTTAAAAATGCATGTTCTAATTTTGAAGCCATGAGCTTCAAAGCTTGATTTTCAAACTTATCCTACTCCCAAATCATAATTTTGAAGCTTGTGCTTCCTAAACGCAATTTTTGAAGCACCAAAATGGGTGGCACAACTAGCTTGAAAATGAAAGTTCTAATTCTAAAGCCACGCATGGAAGTGCGATTATGTTGCTTATCGTACTCCCAAATCAACATTTTGATGCTTATGCTTCCTAAAGGCAAGTTTTGAAGCATCAAAATGGGTGTTTGGAGGCATAAAAAGCTTGAAAATGCAAGTTATGATTCTGAAACCATGGCATGAAACCACGATTATGAAAATTATCATACACCCAAATCATCATTTTGAAACTTGTGTTTTCTAAACACAAGTTTTGAAGCATCAAAATGGGTGTCTAGAGGTAAAACAAGTTTCAAAATGCAAGTTTTGATTCCGAAGCCATGAGCATGAAAGAACGATTATGAAACTTATCGTACTCCCAAATCATCATTTTGAATCTTGTGCTTCCTAAACGCAAGTTTTGAAGCATCAAAATGGGTGTTTAGAGGCACATCAAGCTTGAAAATGCAAGTTCTAATTCTGAAGCCATGAGCATGAAAGCACGATGATGAAACTTATTGTAGTCCCAAATCATCATTTTGATGCTCGTGCTTCTTAAACACAAGTTTTGAAGCATCAAAATGAGTGTTTGGAGGCACAACAAGTTTGAAAATGCAAGTTCTGATTCTACAACCATGAGCGTGAAAGCTTGATTTTGAAACTTATCGTACTCCCAAATCATCATTTTGAAGCTTGCACTTGCTAAATGCAAGTTTTGAAGCATCAAAATATGTTTTTGGAGGTACAACAAGCTTGAAAATGGAAGTTCTCATTTTGAGGCCAAGAAGCATGAAAGCACGATTATGAAACTGATCGTACTCCCAAATCATTATTTTGAAGCTTGGGCTTCCTAAATGCAAGTTTTGAAGCATCGAAATGGGTGTTTGGAGGCACAACAAGTTTGAAAATGCAAGTTTTGATTCTAAAGCCTGGTGCATGAAAGCACGATTATGAATTCTATCGTACTCTCAAATCATCATTTTGAAGCATGTGCTTCCTAACCGCAAGTTTTGAAGTATCAAAATGTGTGCTTGGAAGTGAAACAAGCTCTAAAATGCAAGTTCGGATTCTGAAGCCATGAGCATGAAAGCTCACTTATGGAACCTATCGTACTCCCAAATCATCATTTTGAAGCTTGTCCTTCCTAAACACAAGTTTTGAAGCATCAAATTGGGTGTTTGAAGGTACACTCAAGTGATCATTTTTAATCTTGTGCTACCTAATCGCAAGTTTTGAAGCATCAAAATGTGTGTTTGGAGGTACAACAAGCTCTAAAATGCAAGTTCTAATTTTAAGGCCATGAGCATGAAAGTGCAATTATGAAGCCTATCGTACTCCCAAATAATCATTTTGAATCTTCTGCTTCCTAAACACAAGTTTTGAAGCATCAAAATGGGTGTTTGGAGCCACAACAAGCTTGAAAAAGCAATTTCTGATACTGAAACAATGAGAATGAAAGTGCGATTATGAAACTTATCGTACTCCAAATTCAATCATTTTGAAGCTTGTGCTTCCTAAACACATTTTTAAAGCATCAAAATGTGTGTTTTGAAGTACAACAATCTTGAAAATGCAAGTTTTGATTCCACAGCCATGAGCATGAAAGTGTGATTTTGAAACTTATCGTACTCCCAAATCATCATTTTGAAGCTTGTAATTTTTAAACAAAAGTTTTGAAGCAACAAAATGGGTGTTTCAAGGCACAACAAGCTTGAAAATGAAAGTCCTGATTACAAAGCCACGAGAATAAAATTGCGATAATGAAACTTATCGTAGTTCCAAATCATCATTTTGAAGTTTGTGCATCCTAAATGCAAGTTTTGAAGCATCAAACTAGGTGTTTGGAGGCACAACAAGCTTGAAAATGCAAGTTCTAACTCTAAAGCCAAGAGCATTAAAGCATAATTATGAAACTTATCATACTACCAAATCATTATTTTGAAGTTTGTGCTTCCTAATCGCAAGTTTTGAAGCATCAAAATGGATGTTTGGAGGCACAATAAGCTTGAAAACACAAGTTCTAATTTCATAGCTACAACCATGAAATCACGATTATGAAGTCGATCGTACTACAAAATCATCATTTTGAATCTTGTGCATTTTTCTGTTACGTGAGCTTGAACTGGATTTTGAACATGAGCTTTCTTTGCATACACTTTGGATTCTTTTGCATGGTACGTGCCATATTTTCTTCTAAGGTATCTTTGTTATTTCTTTGGAAGAGGTTTATCATATAGTATGTGCTTTGATTCATACACATGTTAGAGTTTTGTATTACCTTGCAAGGCTATGATGCCTATTCGTCATTAGGGTTGTCAAGACTACAATCTATGTTTATCTAAACCAGACATCATTTACTTGCCTAATATTCTTATGAGTTGTACATCACTGCTAAGACAATGATCTTCTTGTCAGCAAATAGTCTTTAAAGGGTTTTTACCATTTCTGTTAAGTCTAATAATAACATGTAAAGGGCTAAGATCTTGATGCATGGCGATCATGCGCTGCTTCTTATAGCTTTATCAATTCCACAACTCGTTGTTTTTTGGTATTAATGCTCAGAATTTACTATAAGGGCTACAATCACATAACCCATTGTCTTTTGTCAAAAACCCTTGGTCTGCTCTTTCAGTGGTTGATTGCTCTTTTAGGGTTTCACAGTTATAACTATAATAGCAAGGACCTTGAATGCCCATGCATTTGTCAATGTCGCTTTCATTGTGTAACTTCTTTTTTGGAGTAACTGCTTTTTTTGGAAATTTGAGCCTTCTTCTTAAATATATGGTTCTTTATTGTATCATTGACCCACCCTATCACGAATAATGAGTACCTCCGAACACACATTTTGATGCTTCAAAATGATGATTTGGGAGTACGATTAGTTTCATAATCATGCTTACATGTTTGTGGCTTTGCAATCAAAACATGCATTTTCAATCTTTTCGTGCCTCTAAACACCCATTTTGATGCTTCAAAACTTACGTTTAGGAAGCACAAGCTCCAAAATGATGATTTGGGAGTACGATAAGTTTCATAACTAAGCTTTCACGCTCGTGGCTATGGAATTAGAACTTGCATTTTCAAGCTTGTTGTGCTTCCAAACACACATTTTGATGTTTCAAAACTTATGTTTAGGAAGCACAAGCTTCAAAATGATGATTTGGGAGTACGATAAGTTTCATAATCGCGCTTTCATGCTCATGGCTTTGGAATCAAAAGTTACATTTTCAACCTTTTTGTGCCTCCAAACACCCATTTTGATGCTTCAACACATGTGTTTAGAAAACACAAACTTCAAAATGATGATTTGGGAGTATGATAAGTTTCATAATTTCTCTTTAATGCTTGTGGCTTCGGAATAAAAACTTGCATTTTCAAGCTTCTTGTCCCTGAAAACACCCATTTTGATGCTTCAAAATATGCGTTTAGGAAGGGAAATCTTGAAAATGATAATTACAGATTACGATAAGTTTTAGAACTGCGCTTTCATGTGGCTTCGGAATGAAAACTTGCATTTTCAAGCTTTTTGTGCGTCCAAACACACATTTTGATGCTTCAAAACTCGTGTTTTAGAAGCAGCAGCTTCAAAATCATGATTTGGGAGTATGATAAGTTTGATAACCACGCTTTCATGCTCGTGGCTCCGTAATCAAAACTTGAATTTTGAAGCTTTTTCTGCCTCAACATACCCCTTTTGATTCTTCAAAACATAAGTTTAGGAAGAAAAACTTCAACATAAAGATTTGGGAGTACGATAAGTTTCATAATCATGCTTTCATGCTCATGGCTTCAGAACTAGAACTTGCATTTTCAGGCTTGTTATACCTCCAAACACCCATTTTTATGCTTGAAAACATGCATTTACGAAACACAAGCTTCCAAATGTTGATTTGGTACTACGTTAAGTTTCATAATCATGCTTTCATGCTCATGGCTACAGAATCATAACTTCCATTTTCAAGCTTGTTGTGCCTCCAAACACCCATTTTGAAACTTCAAAACTTTTGTTTAGAAAATGATGATTTGGGTGTACAATAAGTTTCATAATCGTGCTTTCATGCTCGTGGCTTCAGAATCAGAAGTTGCATTTTCAAGCTTGTTGTATCTCCAAACACCCTTTTTGATGCTTCAAAACATGCTTTTAGGAAGCACAAGCTTCAAAATGATGATTTGGGAGTACGATAAATTTCACAATCATGCTTTCATGCTCGTGGCCCCTCAATTAGTACTTACATTTTGAAGCGTGTTGTGCCTCCAAACACCCATTTTGATACTTCAAAACTTGTGTTTAGTAAGCACATGTTTTGAAATGATGATTTGGGAGTACGATAAGTTTCACAATGACGCTTTCATGCCCGAGGCTTCAGAAACAAAACTTGCTTTTTGAAGCTTCTTGTGCCTCCAAACACCCTTTTTGATGCTTCAAAACATGCTTTTAGGAAGCATAAATTTCAAAATGATGCTTTGAGAGTATGATAAGTTTCATAATCACTCTTTCATGGTCATGGCTTTAGAATTAAAACTTACATTTTCAATCTTGTTGTGCCTCCAAACACCCTTTTTGATGCTTCAAAACATGTGTTTCCAAGCACAAACTTTAAAATGATTATTTGGGAGTACGATAACTTTCATAATCGTGTTTTCATAAATCGTGGCTTCAAAATAAAAACTTGCATTTTGAAGCTTCTTGTCCCTTTAAACACCCATGTTGATGCTTCAAAACATACATTTAGGAAGCACAACCTTGAAAAAGGTGATTCAAAAGTATGATAAGTTTCTTAATCATGCTCATGGCATCTAAATAAAAATTTGCATTTTCAAGCTTGTTGTACCTCCAGACACACATTTCGATGCTTCAAAACTTGCATTTAGGAAGCACAAACTTCAAAATCATGATTTGGGAGTACGATAAGTTTCATAGTCGCGCTTTCAAACTCGTGGATTTTGAATCAGATTTTGCATTTTCGAGTTCGTTGTGCCTCCAAAGACCCATTTTCATACTTGAAAACTTGCATTTAGGAACTGTTATCACAAAAAATGACAAGAGGAACCACAAGCTTCAAAATGATGATTTGGAAGTATGATTAGTTTCATAATCATGCTTCATGCTTGTGGCTTCAAAATCAAAAGTTGCATTTTCAAGCTTTCTTTGCCTCCAAACAACCATTTTGATGCTTCAAAATTTGCATTTAGGAACCATAAGATTCAAAATGAGGATTTGGGAGTACGGTAATTTTCATAATCGCAATTTCATTCTCGTGGCTTCAAAATCAGAACTTGCATTTTCCAGCTTGTTGTACCTCAAAACACCCATTTTGATGCTTGAAAACTTGTGTTTACTTAGCACAAGCTTCAAAATAATGATTTGGGAGTACGATAAGTTTCATAATCATGCTTTCATACTTGTCGCTTTGAAATCAAAACTTGCCTTTTCAATCTTGTTGTACCTCCAAACACCCATTTTGATAATTCAAAACTTGAGTTTAGGAAACAGAAGCTTCAAAATGATGATTTGGGAGTACTATTAGTTTCGTAATTGCGCTTACATGTTTGTGGCTTCATAATCAGAAAATGCATTTTCAAGCTTTTTGTAACTCTAAACACCCATTTTGATGCTTCAAAACTAACGTTTAGGAAGCACAAGCTTCAAAATGATGACTTGGGAGTACGATAAGTTTCATAACCGTGTTTCCATGTTCGTGGCTTTGAAATTAAAACTTGTATTTTTCAAGCTTTTTGTAACTCTAAACACACATGTTAATGCTTAAAAACTTGCGTTTAGGAAGCGCAAGCTTCAAAATGATGATTTGGGAGTACATTAAGTTTCATAACTGAGCTTTCACACTCGTGGCATCGGAATTAGAACTTGCATTTTCAAGCTTTTTGTGCTTCCAAACACACATTTTGATGTTTCAAAACTTATGTTTAGGAAGCGCAAGCTTCAAAATGATGATTTGGGAGTAGGATAAGTTTCATAATCGCGCTTTCATGCTCATGGCTTCGGAATCAAAACTTACATTTTCAATCTTTTTCTTCCTTGAAACACCCTTTTTCATGCTTCAAAACATGTGTTTAGAAAGCACAAACTTCAAAACGATGATTTGGAAGTACGACAAAATTCATAATTGTGCTTTTGTGCTCATGGCTTCAGAATGAAAACTTGCATTTTCAAGCTTCTTGTCCTTCCAAACACCCATTTTGATTCTTCAAAACATGCGTTTAGGAAGGGCAAGCTTGAAAATGATGATTTGGGAGTATTATAAGATTGATAACTGCGCTTTCATGTGGCTGAGGAATCAAAACTTGCATTTTCAAGCATTTTGTGCATCCAAACACACATTTTGATGCTTCAAAACTTATGTTTAGGAAGCACCAGCTTCAAAATGATCATTTGGGAGTACAATAAGTTTCATCATCGTGCTTTTATGCTACTGGCTTCAAAATCATAACTTGCATTTCAAGCTTGATGTGCCTCTAAACACTCATTTTGATGCTTCAAAACTTGCGTTTAGGAAGCACAAACTTCAAAATAATGATTTGGGAGTACAATAAGTTTCATAATCGTGCTTTCATGCTCATGGCATTGGAATCAGAACTTGCATTTTGGGAGTACAATAAGTTTCATAATCGCGTTTTCATGCTCGTGGCTCCAAAATCAGAACTTGCATTTTCAAGCATGTTGTGCCTCCACATACCCATATTTATGCTTCCTCCACATACCCATTTTCAAGCTTGTTGTGCTTCCAAACACACATTTTGATGTTTCAAAACTTATGTTTAGGAAGCACAAGCTCCAAAATGATGATCAATTAGGATAAGTTTCATAATCGCCCTTTCATGCTCATGGCTTCGAAATCAAAAGTTATATTTTCAATCTTTTTGTGCCTCCAAAAACCCTTTTTGATGCTTCAAAACATGCATTTAGAAAGCACAAACTTCAAAATGATGATTTGGGAGTACAATAAGTTTCATAATTGCACTTTCATGCTCATGGCTACGGAATAAAAACTTGCATTTTCAAGTTTGTTGTGTCTCCAAACACCCATTTTGATGCTTCAAAACTTGTGTTTAAGAAGCACAACCTTCAAAATGATGATTTTGGAGTATGATAAGTTTCATAATGACGCTTTCATGCTCGTGGCTTCAAAATCAGAGCTTGCAATTTCAAGCTTGTTGTGCTTCCAAACACCCATTTTGATGCTTCAAAACATGCTTTTAGAAAGCATAAATTTCAAAATGATTGTTTGGGAGTATGATAAGTTTCATAATCGCGTTTTCATGGTTGTGGCTTCAAAATCAAAACTTGCATTTTCAATCTTGTTGTGCCTCCAAACACCCTTTTTTATGCTTCAAAACATGTGTTTAGGAAGCACAAACTTCAAATTGATGATTTGGGAGTACGATAAATTTCATAATCACGCTTTCACGCTCGTGGCTTCAGAATAAAAACTTGCATTTTCAAGTTTTTTGTCCCTCAAACACCCATGTTGATGCTTCAAAACATACATTTCGGAATCACAACCTTGAAAATGATTATTTGGGCTCATAACTTCCGAAGCGACGGGCATGAAAGTGTGATTATAAAACTTATCATACTCCCAAATCATCATTTTGAAGCTTGTGCTTCCTAAACGCAAGTTTTGAAGTATGAAAATATGTTTTTGGCGGCACAACAATCTTGAAAATGCATGTTCTGATTATGAAGCCATGAGCATGAAAGCATGATTATGAAATTTATCGTAGTCGCAAATTATCATTTTAAAGTGTTTCTTTCTAAATTTTTCTTCCTAAATGTGCTTGTGCTTTCTAAATAAAAGTTTTGAAGTGTCAAAATGGTAGTTTGGAGGCACAACAAGCTTGAAAATGCAAGTTATGATTATGAAGCCACGAGCATGAAAGCGTGATTATGAAACTTGTCGTACTACCAAATCAACATTTTGAAGCTTGTGTTTCCTAAATGCACGTTTTGAAGCATAAAAATGGGTATTTGGAAACACAAGTTTGAAAATGAATCTTCCGATTTCGAAGCCACTAGCAAGTAAGCGCGATGAAGTTTTATAAATGCGCTTTCATGTGGCTTCGGAATCAAAACATTTATTTTCAAGCTTTTTGTGCGTCCAAACACATATTTTGATGCAAAAAAATGTGTATTTGGAGGCACACCAAGCTTGAAAATGCAAATTCTGATTCTGAAGCCATGAGCATGAAAGCATGATTATGAAACTTATTGTACTTGAAAATCATCATTTCAATTTTTTCTTCCTAAACTTATCGTACTCGCAAATCATCATTTTGAAGTTTCTCTTCCTAAAATTATCGTATTCGCAAATGAGCATGAAAGTATGAATATGAAACTTATCGTAGTCGCAAATCAAAAATTACATTTTCAATCATTTTGTGCCTCCAAACACCCATTTTGATGCTTCAAAACATGCATTTAGAAATCACAAACTTCAAAACAATGATTTGGGAGTACGATAAGTTTCTTAATTGCGTTTTAATGCTAGTGGGTTAGGAATAAAAACTTTCATTTTCAAGCTTCTTGTCCCTCCACACCCATTTCGATGCTTCAAAACATGCGTTTAGGAAAGGAAAGCTTGAGACTTACATGCTAGTGGCTTCGGAATCAGAACATGCATTTTCAAGCTTTTTGTGCGTCCAAGAAGCACAAGCTTCAAAATGATGACTTGCAAGTACGATAAGTTTTGTAATTATGCTTTAATGCTCATGGCTTTAGAATCAAAACTTGCATTTTCAAGATTGTTGTACCTCCAAACACACATTCTGATTCTTCAAACCTTGCATTTAGTAAGCAAAAGCTTCAAAATGATGATTTGGGAGTACGATAAGTTTCATAACCATGTTTCCATGCTCGTGGCTTTGAAATTAGAACTAGCATTTTCAAGCTTGTTGTACCTCCAAAAACACATGTTAAAGCTTAAAAAGTTGCTTTTAGGAAGAAGTGCAAGCTTCAAAATGATGATTTGGGAGTACGATAAGTTTCCTAACTGAGCTTTCACGCTCTAGGCTTCAGAATTAGAACTTGCATTTTCAAGCTTGTTGTGCTTCCCAAAACACATTTTCATGTTTCAAAACTTATGTTTAGGAAGCACAAGCTTTAAAATGATTATTTGGGAGTAGGATAAGTTTCATAATCGCGCTTTAATGCTCATGGCCTCGGAATCAAAAGTTATATTTTTAATCTTATTGTGTCTCCAAACACCCTTTTTGATGCTTCAAAACATGCGTTTAGAAAGCACAAACTTCAAAACGATGATTTGGGAGTACGATAAGTTTCATAATTGCACTTTCATGCTCGTGGCTTCAGAATAAAAACTTGCATTTTCAAGATTCATGTCCCTCCAAACACCCATTTTGATGCTTCAAAACATGTGTTTAGGAAGGGCAAGCTTGAAAATGATGATTTGGGAGTACAATAAGTTTTATAACTATGCTTTCATGGGGCTTCAGAATCAAAACTTGCATTTTCAAGCTTGTTGTGCCTCCACATACCCATTTTGATGCTTCAAAACATAAGTTTAGGAAGGAAAACTTCAAAATGATGATGTGTGAGTACGATAAGTTTCATCATCGGGCTTACACGTAGTGGCTTCGGAATCAGAACATGCATTTTCAAGCTTGTTGTGCCTCCAAACACCCATTTTTATGCTTCAAAAAGTGCATTAAAGAAGCACAAGCTTAAAAATGTTGATTTGGTAGTACGATAAGTTTCATTATCAGGCTTTCATGCTCATGGCTTCAGAATCAAAACTTGCATTTTTCATCTTGTTGTACCTCCAAACACTCATTTTGATGCTTCAAAACCTAAGTTTAGGAAGCACAAGCTTCAAAATGATGATTTGGGAGTACGATTAGCTTCATAATCGTGCTTACATGTTTGTGCCTTCATAATGAGAGCATGCATTTTCAATCTTTTCATGCTCTAAAGACCCATTTTGATGCTCCAAAACTTACGTTTAGGAAGCACAAGCTCCAAAATGATGACTTGGGAGTACGATAAGTTTCTTAATCGCGCTTTCATGGTCGCGGCTTTGGAATCAAAATTTGCATTTTCAAGCTTGTTGTACCTCCAAATGCAAATTTTCATTCTTCCAACCTTGTGTTTAGTAAGCAAAATCTTCAAAATGATGATTTGGGAGTACGATAAGTTCCATAACTGTGTTTCCATGCTCGTGGCTTTGAAATTACAACTTGCATTTTCAAGCTTGTATCTCCAAACACACATGTTAATACTTTAAAACTTGTGTTTAGGAAGCCCAAGCTTCAAAATGATAATTTGGGAGTACGATAAATTTCTTAACTAAGCTTTCACGCATGTGGCTTTAGAATTGGAACTTGCATTTTGAAGGTTTTTGTTCTTCCAAACACACATTTTGATGTTTCAAAACTTATGTTTAGGAAGCACAAGCTTCAAAATGATGATTTGGGAGTAGGATAAGTTTCATCATCGCACTTTCATGCTCATGGTTTCAGAATAAAAAGGTTTATTTTCAATCTTTTTGTGCCTCCAAACACCCTTTTTGATGCTTCAAAACATGCGTTTACAAAGTACAAACTTCAAAATGATGATTTGGAAGTATGATAAGTTTCATAATTGCGCTTTCATGCTCGTGGTTTTCAGAATAAAAAATTGCATTTTCAAGTTTCTTGTCCCTCCAAACACCCATTTTGATGCTTCAAAACATGCGTTTAGGAAGAAAAACTTCAAAATGATAATTTACGAGTACGATAAGTTTCATACACATGCTTTCATGCTCATGGCTTCATATTCAGAACTCGCATTTTCAAGCTTGGTGTAACCCCAAACACATATTTTGATGCTTCAAAATTTGCGTTTAGGAAGCACAAGCTTCAAAATGATTGTGCCTCCAAACACTCATTTTTATGCTTCAAAACGTTCATCTAGGAAGCACAAGCTTCAAAATTTTGATTTGGTAGTACGATAAGTTTCATAATCATGCTTTCATGCTCGTGGCTTCAGAATCATAACTTGCATTTTCAAGCTTGTTGTGCCTCCAAACACCCATTTTGACACTTCAAAACTTTTGTTTAGGAAGCACAACCTTCAAAATGATGATATGGGAGTACGATAAGTTTCAAAATCATGCTCGTGGCTACAAAATCAGAACTTGCATTTTCAAGCTTTTTGTATCTCCAAACAAATATTTTGATGCTTTTACACCTTGCGTTTAGGAAGCACAAGCTTCAAAATGATGATTTGCAAGTACAATAAGTTTCACATTCGCACTTTCATGCTCATGGCTTCAAAATCCAAACGTGCATTTTCAAACTTGTTGTTCCATGAGACACCCATTTCAATTCTTCAAAACTTGCATTTAGAAAGCACAAGCTTCAAAATGATGATTTGCAAGTACAATAAGTTTAATAACCGCACTTCCATGCTCATGGCTTCAAAATCATAGCTTTCATTTACAAGCTTATTGTACCTCAAAACACACATTTTCATACTTAAGAACTTGTGTTTAGGAAGCACAAGCTTCAAAATTATGATTTGGGAGTACGATAAGTTTCATAATCACGCTTTCATGCTCGTAGCCCCTCAATTAGAACTTACATTTTCAAACTTGTTGTGCCTCCAAACACCCATTTTGATACTTCAAAACTTGTGTTTAGGAAGCACATGTTTCAAAATGATGATTTGGGAGTACGATAAGTTTCAAAATGACGCTTTCATGCTCATGGCTTCGGAATCAGAAGTTGCATTTTGAAGCTTCTTGTCCCTCCAAACACCCTTTTTGATGCTTCAAAACATTCTTTTAGGAAGCTTAATTTTCAAAATGATGATTTGGGAGTATGATAAGTTTCATAATCGCGCTTTCATGGTCACGGCTTCAGAATCAAAACTTGCATTTTCAATCTTGTTGTGCCTCCAAACACCCTTTTTGATGCTTCAAAACATGTGTTTAGGAAGCACAAACTTCAAAATGATGATTTGGGAGTAGGATTACTCTCATAATAGGGCTTTCATGCTCGTGGCTTCAAAATAAAAACTTGCATTTTCAAGCTTGTTGTCCCTCCAAACACCCATGTTGATGATTCAAAACATACATTTAAGAAGCACAACCTTGAAAATGATGATTTGGGCTCATGGCTTCTAAATCAAAACTTGCATTTTCAAGCTTGTTGTACCTCCAAAGACACATTTTGATGCTGTCTGATTCATCAGACCTATAGCATATCCTCAATGGGTATTCAGCATCGTTCCTATTTTAAAACTAGATAAAAGATTCAAAATATGCACCAACTTCAGAGATCTTAATAATGCATGTCCAAAAGATGATTTTCCTTTGCCTAACATCGACATCATTGTAGATTTAACTGCTGGACACTCCATGTTTTCTTTAATGGATGGTTTCTCTGAATACAATCAGATCAAAATAGTACCCAAAGATCAAGAAAAGACATCTTTCACATGTCCATGGGGTGCTTTCTGCTGGAACGTCATGCCTTTTGGATTAAAGAACGCAGGTGCTACATATCAAAGAGCTATGACAACTATATTTCATGACATGATGCATACATTCATGAAAGACTATGTGGATGACATATTGGCTAAATCATACAACAGAGAAGAGCATATAGGGATACTGGAAAAGATCTTTGATAGGTTAGAACAATACAAGCTACGACTAAACTCTAAGAAATGTGCCTTTGGTGTCACTTCAGGCAAGCTATTGGGATACATTGTTTCAGCTAAAGGTATCAAAGTGGATCTAGCTAAGGTCAAAGCAATCATGGAAATGGCATCTCCCAAGAATATCAGTCACCTAAGATCACTCCAAGGAAGACTCCAGTCAATCAGAAGATTTGTTGTTCAAGTAGCAAATAAATGTAAACCATTTACTCATCTATTGCACAAAAAATTCTATTTCAAGTGGGACCATCAATGTGAGGATGCATTCAACAAGATCAAGGCCTATCTCATGCAACCACCCATTCTAATGTTACCAATTCCAGGAAAACCATTGTTACTTTATGTATCGACCACTGAAGCATCATTAGGAGTTTTGCTCGCACAACAAGACAATGAAGGAAAGGAATGAGCTATCTACTACATCAGTAGAACACTAGAAGGATATGAGATCAACAAAAGCATGCTTAGCTATAGTTTTTGCTTCTCAAAAATTACGACACTATCTACTATCTCACTCCATCAAGTTAATAGCTAAAATCGATCCTCTGAAATATTTACTCAGCAAGGCAACATTAACAGGATGACTAGCAAAATGGATCATGATCCTGAGTGAGTTTGATATTGAGTATGTTGACAGAAAAGCTATAAAAGGACAAGTCATTGCAGACCAACTAGCAGAGGCACTACTTCAAGATGATCATCCTTTATAGATTGAGTTTCCCGATGTTGCTATCCTAACAGTCACCACAAAAACATGGCAATTATACTTTGATGGTTCATATACACAACATGGATTAGGAGCCGACATTCTATTCATCACACCACAAGGTCATACAATTACAAAAGCATACAAATTAATTTTTCCATGCACCAACAACACAACAGAGTATGAAGCTTTGGTAACAGGTATCAAAATGGCTATAGAATGGAACATTACATAGCTTCAAGTCTTTGGATACTCTCAGCTCGTCATTAATCAAATTAATTACGATTATCAAACAAACGATGAAAAATTAATGCCTTATAAAAAGAAGGTTGATGATATCAAGAAATACTTTGTAGAAATAACTTTTCAATAGATTCCAAGAAATGACAACAAAGCAGCAGATGCCATAGCTACACTTGCTTCTCTCCTTCAGGCACAAGTAAATCAACAGCATTATGAATTCCTAGTGGAAGAGTTGTTTTACCCTGCTCATAATTGTCCTAATTCCCAAACTATCTATCAACTTGTTGGGCATGATTCATCCCATTACGGCCAAACTTACACATACCTGAAAGATAATATCCTCCCTCCCGACTTATCAAAAAATCAAAAGAGAAACTTTATTCGCCAATCCTCCCATTTTAATCTTGTCGCAGATACCCTATTTAAACGAGGTCTAGATAGTACTCTTTTAAGATGTCTCGAACAAGAAGAATCTGAGAAGGCCTTACATGAAGTCCATAACGACATTTGTTCATTCAAGTGGTCTTACCCTTTTGAAAAAACTCACATGCTTGGGCTATTATTGGCCATCTATGGAATGAGATTCTTTTCAGATAGCTAGAACATGCAAACAATGATAGATCCATGAGAATTTGATTCATGCACAAGCACAAGAACTTCATGCTTTAGCAACATCTTGGCCTTTCTGTCAATGGGGCTTTGATCTAGTAGGAAAGATAAATCCTTCTTCATCTAATGGTCACAAATTCATCCTTGTAGCTACAGAATATTTCACAAAATGGATTGAGGCATTACCTCTCACAAATATCACAGGAAAACAAATTGCTACATTTATCTTGAACTACATCATCTATCGCTATGGAATACCCATGACCATTATCACTGATAATGGGTGACCATTCAAGAATCAAGATGCACAAGAGCTATGTGAGAAATTCAAGATCCAACACAGATTCTCCACACCCTACTATCCATAGGGAAATGAGCAAGCAGAAGCATCAAACAAAACTATTTTGAAAATCTTCAAAAAGAGAGTGAATGATGCTAGAAGAGATTGGCATATTCAATTAAACCCTTCTCTATGGGCCTACCATACCAGTATCCGCACACCAACAGGTGCCACAACTTTCTCTCTTGTTTATGGATCAGAAGGAATACTACTAATAAAAGTAGAGATACCTTCTCTATGAGTATCATTAAAAGGTCTCATCCGAGATGAAGAACAATGAGTATCTAGATTACAAGAGTTAGAATTAATCCATGAACGAATACAAAATGCCTTTGATCATTTAAAGGTATATCAGCAAATAATGTGTCGGAGTTATAATCATAGGGTCAAACTACGAGTCTTTCAAGTTGGAGAACTAGTACTAAAAGAAAATTCATGCAACCAGGCAGATCGAAAAAAGAAAGGAAAGTTTGAACCAAACTAGTTAGGTCTGTTTGTGGTCACAACAGTATTTAGATCAAGAGCATATCAGCTATCAACACAGGACGAAGATCAGCTCAATAAACCCATGAATAGCATGCATCTGAAGAAATTTTATGCCTGAAAAAACAGAAAATCAAAAACAATGAAAAAGCATAAAAATCAAAAACAATGAAAAAAGCAAAGAAAATAAAAAAAAATAGTGAAAAAGCAAAAAAAAAAAAAAACTAGTGAAAAAGCAGAAAAAAAAAAAAAAAAATCAAATATGAGAATAAGTGCAATAAAAACAGATGGTGAAAACCTGACAAACAAGCGCTATCTGTCAACTAGCTCTTCCATCTATTAGTTCATGCATCATTCTGCTTGCATTCATTCAGCATTGTTCATCCATCGTAAAGCCTTTGTACATACGCAGGCATCCCAGCTAATCTCTCTCCATGGTTTGGATCATTGAGTATATCATAACGACTTTGTTTCTAGGCTTGGGGCAAAATACTGCACTTAGCTGGGCGCAAAATTCTTGATCATTTTGAGCTTAATCAAACAGGTAGAACAACAGTTAAACAACCCTTATCAAGCAAAAACTGTGACATATCCAACATTGAACACGAGATCAAATTATCAACCATCAAACTATCACAAAGTCAGTCTAAATGCATGGATGCTATCTTTTGAATAATGATTTCAACATGATTCTTCAACTTTTTTATCTTGATTTTCGCTATCATGATTTGTGAGTGACTCCGGGATATCTTTTATTAGAGGAACAAGGAACATGATATTTTTCTAGTTTGTTGTCTATAAATTAATCATTAATATGTGCAAATTTATCTCAAGACATGATCATCAAAGTATCATCGAAGACATTTCCGATTTGCGTATTGAAATGATTAATACTGCCTGTTTTACGCAAGCAACACTCAGGTCATCTCGGTTCAATTATACCTTGATGCTTGTGCTAACTTGCCATATCAAAAGCCAGGAAAGCAGTGCTCAGGTCATCATGGTTTAATTATACCATCGATGTTTGCACTCACTTCCCACATTTCACAAAGCTCAATGATGACAAAAATGCAATAATCCAGTGACTGGTCCGATCGTAGCTTTGCATTTAGCTTGCATTTCATTCTTGCATGGGATCCTGCATGCTCATTTTATCCAAGGTTAAATCTATCGCAGGAATCATCAAGGTATCATCACAAGTGTATACGCAATCAGACTTATGACTCATATCTCTCCAGATATTGTTGACCCAGCAAAAATCTTATGCTACCCTCTCAACAGAACCAACATCAGCTTATCCAAATCTTCCTGCAACTTGATATCAAAAAACTGTCAGTTCTTTATCTAATCAATCTTATCAATTAGATCAATAAATCAAATTTAATCGATTCTATCTTTGTCTTATGCAGGATGTATCTTTCCTGAAACCAGATGTTCTGATCATGTCTTATACAGGATAAATCGGTCCTAAAACCAGATGCTTTGATCATCTTTGTCTTATATAGGAGGTGTCATTCCTGAAACCAAACTGAATCTCGATCTTATCAATCTAACCAATCAATCTTTATCAATAATCAAGAACCACATCACCATGATTATACAAATCGCATTT
The DNA here is from genome assembly GCF_030272615.1 of Cryptomeria japonica. Classification (NCBI taxonomy): domain Eukaryota; kingdom Viridiplantae; phylum Streptophyta; class Pinopsida; order Cupressales; family Cupressaceae; genus Cryptomeria; species Cryptomeria japonica. The sequence goes on along the minus strand of NC_081413.1, from coordinate 373,398,809 downwards.
TCATCAACCACAGTTGCAGAAATCAAATCATTTCTAATCAGGATATCAATTTCGTAAAAATTCACACACTCCAAAGGTCAATTATCTCAATTGATCTCCCGAGGGGGCATCATCGTATCAGAATCTATCAATCAATAGCTGAGGCATCCTATCAAACCAATATCATCATCAAAATGAGATTATTCTTTGAGTCAACACGTCATCACACCTCTCTTCAAAGAGGGGCAAAATGTATACACCTAAAAATGGTCTGAAGATAATTAATTGAATAAGCAATTATTTAATTAAGCCTCCTTCCCAAATTAATTGAATTCATTAGCAATTTGATTAAATTCTTCCACTCATCTACTTATTAATAAATCTAAGGATTTATTTAATAGGTTCATTTCAATAGTCCGCTTTGATTAATTAATTCAAATTAATTAATCCTCCCCCCATCTTCAATCATTTCTTCTAATCTTCTAATTACTCAAAACAAATCAATTTATGAGTTGTTGAAAGTTAATTAGTCTTTTCCTATTATTTGAATTTTTAAATTCAAATTACCCACATGCCTCCTAACTTCTAACCACCTATCCTAACCACTTCTAAACCTAACTCTGGGTTTAATTAAACGTATCTTAGCTTGCACATCCTAACCTCCTATGGTGTGGATACTCTTCCCTTGAGAAACATGGCATTCTTGGGCCACATGTCCCCTTTCCTTAGACACTTGCCCTCTCATGAGCAAATCCTCTTGACACTTGTCACCATAGAGATGACAAATGTTCCCTTTCCACCAACCTCTTCACCAACCTCCTTGAATTTCACCATTGATATCTTCAGACTCAATCTTGACCGTTGATTCCTGCCACCTCACCCCTGGCCTTGGAAATCTTATAAATATCCCCCATTTTGGAGCAATAATCATCCCATCTCATTTGCATTTTAGGCATTGTTACTATAGGCATAATATCTTAGCATATCATTTGAGCATTGTTATTATAGGCAATTGCATCTTAGATCTAGCTTAATTTGATCATTTTCTAGCATAATTGTTGAATCATGTAGCTTAATCATTCTCTTTTCTAGCTTACTTGCATCATTATCATTTTAAATCCTCCATCTAGGTGTAGTCAAGTCACTAGAATTTGCTTATCCAAATCTAAGAGCAAATCCACATCTCTTAGGAGGCAATAGATCGCTTTGCCATGGTTTATCTTTCTTTGTTTTAAATTTGCTAATCATAATTGTAATGATCTACTGAGTGTTTTGTGTTGCAGCTGCAAATATCACACTTCACAAGCATGAAATTTTGGTCCCCAGCGTGGGGCCAGAAATCTGATTTTTGGCCTCTCAAACATCATCACATCTTCATTTTTGGTCGGGTTGGAATCAGAATCTTGTACGAGTTCCTTTTCTAGCTCGTATGAGCTCCTTTGTGAACTAAAACAACAATCCCTCCTGACTCATACGAGATTCTGATTTATTGTACAAGCTTGCTTCTACACTCGTATGATCTTGGAAATATTCTCGTACGAACAGGTAAATCGTGTCATATGACATTCTGCTTATGTGTTTTTAAAATAGACTGCATTTTTGGGGTTTCACACTTTGATTCGATTATTACTAATGCTAACCCTGGTCTGTTTGTGAGTTCTTCGGCAGCCTAATTGGTTTTTGCAGGATGATTGTCGAAGACTACGCTTGTCAAAGCTTTATTACAACAAAACACATCATGACTACTAATGAATTTATTTTGCAAGATGCCTAGGAGGACTCAACTAAACTCTATGTCTTCTTTAATCTTTCTAGGCACACTTGATTTTACTAATGGAAATGAACAATCAGGTTTTATTTATTTTGATAATAGGCGAGTATGCTCTCACCTTTCTTAGGTGATCAGAAAGATAGACTCATCCTTTGCTTTCATTAGTGCATTTCTTTAGCGGGCCTACCCTCCCGAGGAGCTAATAAATCTTATCCATTAAGGCTGGTGAGAGGGGAATGACCTAAGTGGGAATGGATAACGCCAAGTAATCCAACCCACTATAAAACAAATGTGATTTGATGAAAATTGAGTCAACAACAGTGCTCGAGAATAGCTCTCCTTCGTACCTTCGGGTATATCAAACCTTGGTTTTCAAGGCTGGTAGACCTCTTAATTGAGTATTATACCCTGACGCACCGAACGGATCCCTTACTAGTTCCGATTAAATTAGAAGCTACCCGATTCATCTCCGAAAGGGTGACACTTGCCATATCATGCCCCCATTAGCATTTGCAGTTGGATAATACGGCGTTGAGAATCCATTGTGTGAGACACAGCAGTTGTATTCTGATTAGCTATTGGGTGTGTACCTAAGCTTGCAAGCAAAGGTTTTCTCTCTCATCCAACTTCCTTAGGTAGCATAATGTGCTTGAAGGTCACTAATCATATCGTGTGTTTGTTGTGTATTCATCCCTTAAACAAACAATCACACATTCAAAACTGGAAAACATAAGCAAAAAAATCAAACTTCACTAATCAACATTTTGCCAAACAAGCATATTTTTCTCGTATGAGCCGGTGAAAGTCATCGTACGAGCCTATTAGCATAAAATATTTTGTCGTATGGCTTATTAAGTTTTCTCGTACGAGGCCTTTTGTTTATTGTTTGGCTTAAGGGAAAGTTGTCGTACAAGCCTGTGCTTTGTCATATGAAATTTTTGATTTGTCGTATTGGCTTATATGTATTGTTCTCTGAGGCTGCTTAAACTGTTGTACAAATTTCTGTTTCTGTTGGTCCAGAGTTGTCTTCTTGCACATCTTTTTCAGATCTATCATATTTGCTCAGTCGATTTATAGTAATCATAAACACCTGTTCTCTATCATTATGTGCTCGGTGTTGTTCTCAAATTCTGATTCCCCTCTTATCCCTTATAAGAAATATAATAACTCTATCTGCAAATAAAGAGATCAAAGAAAAAGAACCTTAGAGCAACATATGACAAGGTTTCAAGAAGCTTCTACACTTTGTTTGAACTTATCCAAAGTTCAGGTGGGTGTACCTTCTATGAATAATTTCACACTTTTAAAATAGATGCACAGTAAACCAGTCCAAAACCAGTGAATCTTATCGCCTCAAACACAAACTAAAATAATGAAAGAAAGCTTATGCTCATGATCAGTATTTATCTTCAAGAAATGTAGGAAGAAAGCTACAATTGATACCAATGCCTTATCCAGGCTAGAGAATCATCTAAGTTAAACAAGGATTTCACAATCAAATATCTCCATACATATCATCACTTCGGCTTCTATCAACCCCATACATGCCTGACATATATAAGAGACTTTCCTTATTAGACTAGACAACGTTCATCAAATTCAAAGTCTCCAACAAAATAACATACTGACAGAGATATTCCTAGCGTATTTAATTCCCCTCCTAAAGAAGAAAGCTAAGAAACATATCTATAAAGACTGCATTACAATCCATGTTCAATTGAATAACCCTAGATTACCCAAATGAAACCAGTAAATTATTGAAAGCACACCAGAAGATAACACAAGTTCTAGGCTCAAAAGTTTATGGTCTGTTTATTGATATTAATTTTTGAAAAATCTTACAAAACTCAGAATATTCTCTGTGAACTTAGAAAAAACCTAGATAAATTTCTGCAGAGTTTCTTCACAAATTCTTGTGATCCCTCTTTAATTAGTCCTGGTATCCATTTATAATATTATGGATGCATACAAGCTTCAGAACTTTTCAAAAGGTTTGTTACAACAAACTTCTTGTTTGAACAAGAAGTAGCAAATCATTTCCACTTTCTAATGGCCCCTTTCCCGTGGTTGTCATTATGCGGCTTCTTCTTGAACCTCTGCATCCAACACAGCATACTTTCTCATCCACTCCTAGTACACGTCATCAGCAGGCCATGAGAAGTTAAAAACTTTCCCTTTTGTCTTGGCTAATCTCTTCCAAGAGTTCCTCATTTTATTAACCTCTGAATTGAGGAAACTATAGTGTGATTTAATTTTCTCTATCTCCTCAACCATTCTGACAAATAGGGAAGTATCATCTGTATTAATGATTCCCTTTATCCTTAATGATAGGTTGGCTCCTAATTCATTAAGCCATATTTGCTTGTCCTTCAATTGAGTTGGACTGGCAAAACCCCGTGGGAATAATTCAAATACTTGCTTAGTGTACCCTGTCTTATACAAGTTGAACTTCCTCTCTGCATTATCTACTCCTTTTGCTTACTTTTTCAGATCCTTTGTCATGTCACAAGTGGATTTGATAATGGGGCCAGCCCCTGCCTCATCACAAGATACACATATAAGTTCTAGGTCCTCCTCCCTAGGCTTCCCCTTGTCCAAAATAGGCATTAGAACAGCCTTGTCTCCATTGAGGTCATTCCACATATCCAAAAATTTACTCATATTGTTATACACCAATGATGATCCTATAGTGTTAGCAAAACTCAAAATTGTGGCCCTCACTCTCTCTTCATATTTATTTGCAAACAGGGTTTGAGCCTGTTTTAGCTTCTCCAACTCTTGAGGAGTAACCTCAACTGATTGGGAACTAGAAGGTGCAGGAGAAGGTGCGAATTCAATGGTAGGGCTAGTAGATGGAGGTTGCATAGGAGAAGAAGCAATCATCAATGTTGAGGACTCACCTCGATGGTATTGACCTGCCAATTGGCTTTTCAAATCAGCAATAATAGTGTCTCGGCTGATTACCTCTCCTTTGGCATCATTGTAAGCTTTCAGGACAACCTCTAGCTAAGTTTGGAGAACTCCCTTTTGCATTGCTTCTTTCTCTGCCACTGTAACACTGAATTTTGCAGTCTCTAAGACTGTGCCAGCAGCCTCCACCACTCCAGTACTTTGTACCCTCTTTACTATCATGCCTCCAAGGTAGCTGGACTCTGAGGTATCCTTTCTCTTTCTATTTTCATCTCTTTTCAAAGACCACATGACCAGGGCAGCATCATCCTTGCTGAAGCTCACTCCTTCCATGGGCTTGGTCTCTTTCCTGACTGCCTCTAAAACCAAGGCATCTGCTATATCCCATTCATGGGAGGATAAGTACGCCAGCCTTTACTACCATCTCCCTTCCTTGCTCAGGAGTGATAGTCTTAAATTCAGTGACCATTTCTTGCTTTATTTATTCCTCCACTACGGCTGCATCCTTGTGGGGCTGCTCACTCTTCCTCTTCTCACATCTGGCATTAAACTTATCAATATTCTGCTTCCACACAAATTGCAAGAAAGCTCCTGAGGTAACAAAGTTGCTATTAGCTAAGAATTCCTCACTGGCCTGTTTAATGGCAGGATCCAGTTCCTGGCCTTTGAACTCATTGGTGGTTATGTTCATCTCAGCATCTTCCGGCTCTTGAGGCATTCCATCTTCTATTTCATCATAGGTATAGGCTATCTCCCCAAGACTCCCTAACTACAACAATTGCTCAGCTGTTGCCTGCTCATCTCTTATATGAATAAGGGATTGAGATAGGGAATACAAGGGCTCATTAGATTGCACTTCCTTTCCCACCCTTTTCTTCTTTGGGGATTCCTGAATGTCAATGACATCTTGTATTTTCCTCTTCCCTTTTGAAGTAGAAGGTTCCCCTGTTGTTGACACCTACACATTGTACTTGGATTTTCTATGTAGCGCATAGTCACCAGGAGGGATTGCTTTAGCAGATGTAGATCTAGCTAGAACTAGTCTTGCCTTCTCAGGGTTGTTTTTAATCACTGCTTCCCTCTTCTCCTTCAATGTTTGCATTACATCTTCAAAGCAAAGAATTAGGAATTTTTCTTTATCCTCAAAGGGATGGAAACTGGACAAAGGGTCATAGCTGGTGTCAAATTGGTGCACAAAATCTAGAGCCTTCTTGTAGGCCACCCATTTTTCTTTCCTTAGCTCCTGCTCATCCAAATCAAACTCATTTCTGATGAGGTCTTCAGGGAATTGGAATTGGTGAGGTCTGCCTTTGCATACTACCCTCTTCCTAAACATACTGTTAAAGAAGTCTTTAGGGTTAGAAAACCTTGACACTACAGTGGACAAATGGTATGGTTTGAAGAACTCCTCAAAACACTTCCACCCACCTTTAGTAATCACAAACTAATGTGCTATTGTTATTGTAGGGAAAATGGTCCCTTTTCCTCTGTTAGATAGCTCTACCTCTTGCACACTCCCAATCTGCCTTACGACTTCTACAATTTCAGCTTTCAGTGTGACCTGATATGGCAACAAAAATGGAGTGCCTCTGAAACCATACACTCTGAAATTTGTGGAAACAGGGTACAAGTACATGTCACCCCAATTGTGGACAATTTTGATTCCTTCATAAAAATCCTTTGGCCTAAGAAACTCCAAAAGAGCTTTAGGGACCCTAGGATTCTCTGAGCATAAAAGAATTCTGATCTTGGACGCAAAGCACTTATCAAACTTTAGGTAGCTAGCATCTTCCCTGTCCCATGACAGCAGTGTGCTCCATACTTGAATTGGCATTTTCTCCCCATCCTTTTCTTTCACTAGATCCATTTCATTGGCAAAGTATTCACCACCCTTGAATAGAAACAGATGAATGAGAAGGGAGTATCATCCAAAAAGCCTATACACTTTACCATTCTTTATCCCTATCAAGCCTTTGTGGATTGCATCAGTAATATAGGGGGCATAATCAAATGTGACTGCCAGAGAAGGATTTAAAATTTGAGCTATCATTAACATGTAATGAGTTGGCATGTTCACTTTAGCATCCTCTCCAAAAATCTGGCAGAGTGACCAGTATAATCCTTGGCTCTAAGAGTGAACAAATTTAAGGAGAAAGGCTCCATGGTATTAAGTCCTACAATAGTCAATCCACCTATTTTAACAAAGAATTCTTTAAGAGGCCCATTTCTAAGATGATTCCTCTATGCATTGTAGACCTGAGCCAATGACTTAAAATTAATGGGCTCCAAATAATTGGACACCTCACTGAGCCCAAATACATTTCTGAACTCATCATCATTTATTTCAATGAGATTTTTTTTCATTTATATCCCTAACACGTTTGGTAGCAGGGTCATAGTTGTGTGCAATCTGAGTTAGGAGATCCACATACATGAACACTCCAGGGACCACCAATTTACCTACATCCAACTCCCGAATACTATTCATTGGGGCTGGGGAGTGTCTCATACCAAATCCAAACTTGAATTAGCCCAAACCAGACAACCCTATATGTGGGTCTCTTAGCCAATTACCCTTGTCATACAATCCTTCTCCTATTCTCAAGCAAGGAGCCTTGGGCACTAATTCTTTAACCTTAGCTGCTACGTTTGTGAACATAGATAATTGTTCCAGGAAATCATCATAAATTGCTCTCTCCTGGTAATTAACTTTCCCTATGAAATCCCTTCTGGGTGCCATCTCAATTATATGCAAGTAATTGAATTACTAATCATAGCAATTCTTTAAAAGAATAAAACCACAATTCAATCAAACCTTCAAGTAACTGGTAAGAAAGATACAAGAAAAGTTGTTTTCGGGCTGAAAAACTCTACTCTGCACCAACTTTTCCGCAACAACTCTTTGAAATGATGCCTACATTCAATTGATGTGAGTGTATATATGGCAATCAGGTTCTTAACTGCGACATTAACACCACATGCTTCGGCCATCACCTCAGAATTGAATTCACAAATGAATTTGAAAATTTCGCTCCAACGGATCACAAAATGTCTATGTTTCTATCAGTTTCTTGTTTTGCCATTTCGCGAAGCCTAAAATCCGTGCTTCTTCATCAAGCGACATCACACCAACCGTTAGATGCAGCAAAACTTGCATGGCTTTTACTTTATTGACAATTCTTCATCCGACGATGGGCTTAGATCTCTTTTGCCATTTCACGAAACCTAAACATCATGCACATTCACCCAGCAAAATCGCGCGCGCCATCCAATCAAAAGGAACTTGATCAGTCTTTATTCTATCCTGTAACTGGTGATTAACCCCACTAACCATACACCAAGCATTTAAGGCTAGTGGTTTTCGCTGGTTCACGAATGGTAATTACCTTGCATCTTCGGGCTGCGAAATAGTGCCCACCATAGGATCCTTCCTGAGATACCCGCCCTTTAACAAACTTAACTAGTAGAAGTGTGCCCTCTGACTCAGCACCATCCGACCTACCAACCTACTGACAAAGGAAACCAACGTGTCAATCTTTTATTTGTCAAACAACTTCCACGGGATCCACTTCAGGTCTGCCACGTGTATCTAACAACTTGCCTTTTTGTCAGCGGTCTAATCCATCCGTTCTGCCACGACATCGACCAAGTGGCTGCCATGTCACTTCAGTACTTCATGAAGGTTAAATCTCAAGCACCTTAGGGCTATGAAATAGTGTTGATCGTCCGATCAAAAGGAACTTGATCGGTATTTACCTTCAATTTTTACTACCTCGCAGATCCATTTTCCTTTTCGCCACTTTGTGAAGCCTAAAACCCACGCACCTTCACTCAGTGAAACTGTGCGAGCCGTCGATCAAAAGGAACTTGATCGGTATTTATCTTAGTCTTTGCCTGGATGTCAGAGCTAATTTCCTTTTTGCCATTTTGCGAAGGTTAAATCTCAGTCACCTTTATCTTGTGAAATTGCGCGGGTTGTCCAATCAAATAGAACTTGATCGGTCTTTACCTTAGTCTTTGCCTAGGTGCCTGAACCAATTTCCTTTTCACCATTTCATGAAGGTTAAATCTCAGGCATCTTAGGGCTACAAAATCACGCGCTCCTTTAGGTTAAAAGGAACCTGCTCACTGGTTAGGAAACCCGATTAAAAATTAAGAACTTTAGGAAAAGCTTAGAAAAATAATGCACTGCTAGACCCGCCTAGGAAGAAATAAGAAGTGGGGGGACACTTCTCATGACAAATGGACCCTTCTTTAAGTGAATAAAGTAGCACAGAATTAGAAAGAGAGGGTTTTTCTTAGACACTAGAGCGATTAAGACTTAAACCCTAAACCCTCTTTGGACCTAAAGCAATTAGAGGTAACAAGGCCATACCAGACTCAAAATTTTCATAGACAGCCAATTATGGGACAAGAATACCCATTTTTTAAAGAGTGATAACAGCGGCTCTGACTGGAGATGGTCAATCGCAAGATCAACACAAGAATTCAGAAACTCTCTGGAGAAACAAACCAAACACAAACCCGAAAACAACAACTAAAGAAAACCTAAATATATACAAACAAGGACCTACTGTGCATGGACATCAAGAGAAGTAATATTTCAGGAACTATCCATGCACTAGAAATTCCTATACTTCATCATTCATATTCTTCAAAAAATATGAGTCCTTTCCATTCAGATCACAAACCACAGAGGGGCCGATCCACAATGACTCAAATTTTGTATGCTTTCCCTTATCCTGTCCTTTCGCATTCCATTGAAGAATTACATCACCAATTTGGAACTTTCCCAATGAGGTTCTCTTGTCGAATAGATATTTGGACTACAACTGGACCTTTAGATTCCTCTTGTGGGCCAAAGTTCTAATTTCTTCAACTTCCACTATCTGAATCATCCAGTTTTCCATAGGTTCAAATAATTCCATGTCCTCAGCTCGCAGGAACTTATATACTAGAAGCAAATTATTGACAGGCACCCTGGATTGTGTGCCATACACTAATTCAAAAGGTGAGACCCCAATAGCCTTTTTGACAGTAACCCTGTCAGCCCATAAAGCCAATTTTAATTTTTGGTCTCAAGACCTTTTATTCTCTTCCAGGATTTTCTTGATAATATTCAAGAGGCTCTTGTTACTAGATTCAGCTTGCCCATTACCCTGAGGATGATAAGGTGAAGAGTAAGACATAATTATTCCATGACTAGTGCAAAATTTAACAAACTCTTCTGACCTGAAGCTCATGGCATTATCCATTACTAGTTTTACAGGGACTCCAAATCTGGTTATAACATTATCCATTAGAAAGTCAATAACAACCTTACTTGTGGCTCTCCTGGTGGGTATAGCTTCAATCCATTTAGTAAAATAGTCAGTAGCTACTATAATCCACCTATGACCTCTTCTTGATTTCTCAACAATCTCTCCAATAAAATCAATGCCCCATTGGACAAAAGGGGCTTCCACTGTGACTTGGTTGAGGGGTAAAGCTCCTTCATACTTCAATTTGGATGAAAACTTCTGGCATGGGTCACATCTCCTGACATATTCATGGGCATCTTTAAACAAAGTAGGCCAATAGTACCCAGCCCGAACTATCTTACCAACAGTTGTCTTAGCAGAGTAATGACCTCCAAACACTCCATCATGCATTTCAGTTAACACTCTCTTAACCTGGGATTCATCCAAACACATTAGTAATGCCCCATCTCTATTTCTCCAAAATAGATCACCCTGAACAAGGACATATTTCTGTGACTTCAACTTCAGATTTATTCTCTGATTATGTGTCATTCCTTCTAAAAATGTTGCATCCCTTAAAAAATGTATTATCTCTGAGTACCAGGGCTGTTTTTCAATACTGGTGACCAGGGTGTTCTCAACTTCAACATTATTTATTTCAACATCAAGAAGGTTTGACTCAGCCATGAGCTTAGCAAGGCCTAAACCTCTCACCAATTTGGTGATCTTTATTTCCAAATCAAACTCCTAGATTCTATTTATCCATCTGCATCTCTTACCTGTGACCTCAGACTGGGATAAGATATCTTTGACAGTAGCATGTGGGACATAAGCGACTACTTGTGCATTTATAAGATATGGCCTAAAAGCTTTGACAACTTTGACCAAAGCATATGCTTGCTTCTGCATGATTTCATATTTTAACTCTGTAGCCTGCAAAGATTTGCTATAAAAAGCTATAGGATGTTCATATCCTTCATTATCTTTTTGTAATAGAACCGCAACCACCATGTGATATGAAGCAAAAGAAAACAAAGAGAAAGGCTTACTGTAATCAGGGGATTTCAACACTGGTGCCTCCTGAATAGCCTTTTTGATCTCAGCAAAAGCCTTTGAAGCTTCTTGATCCCAGCAGAATTTTGTATCCTTTTTAAGCAATTTGACAATGGGCTTGACTATCTTTGCAAAATTTGCAATAAATCTTCTAACAAAATTAACTTTGCCCAAGAAAGATTGGATACCTTTATTATTCTTTGGTTCAGGCACATTGTTTATTGCCTCAATTCTTTCAGGGTCTATTCTTACTCCTTCTTTAGAGACAATATGCCCTAGCAGCTTCCCTTCAATAACAGCAAAATGACACTTCTTAGGATTTAAAGACACCCCAAATTCCAAAGCCTTACTGAAAACCTGTTCTAAATGTCCATAGTGGTCATCCGCCCTTTTGGAAAATTATGTCAAATCATCTTGATATACTACCATGATGATATTGATGAATTCTTTGAAAGCTACATCCATCGCCCTCTGAAAAGTAGCTCCAGCATTTTTCAAACCAAAAGGCATTCTGACATACACATAAGTTCCCCAAGGGGTGGTGAAAGCAGTTTTGAATTGTTCTGATTCTTTTACCAACACCTGGTTATACCCTGAGAACCCATCCATCATTGACAATAGGTCACAACCAGTCACTCTTTGCAACATAGCTTCCATATTAGGAGAAGAAGAATAAGTATCCTTCAAGGAAGCAACATTCAGGTTTCTAAAGTCAACACAGAGTCTTATGTCCCCATTCTTCTTTCTCACCAGGACCAAATTTGAGACCCATGAGGAATGTCTTATAGGCTTAATAATTCCCCCTTTCCTTAATTTGGTTAGTTCTTGCTGCATCTTGGATTCCAACAGGGGGTTAATAGGTCTTTGCTTTTGTCTAAAAGGCTTAGCATCTAGAAGCAAAGGGACTTCATGCTGAAACAAATCCTATCTATACGCCTTTAGATCTTCATAAGACCAAGCAAATACATGCTTATACTTCTTTAATAAATTAATGAGATTCACTCTGACATGAGGAGGCAACTTTTTTCCAATATATACCAACTTAGGGGATGATTCTGCCCCTAAGTTTACTTCCTCTAGTTCATCCAACTTGTGGTTGATTGCTGGTGCAGATGACTGTCACTGTAGCTGAACATACCTTCCAGCTCTACCAACCCTTTTGGTATTTCATTAATCTCTAATTGAACCAAGTCATTTCCAAATACAGTTTCTCTGTTGTCAACCATTTCCACCAAGGCATTACAGTCAATTTTTTGCCCATCATAGTCATCAATGCACTGTATAAACCTGAGAATATCTTCATCATCAACAAACACTTGCCAATTATATACATTGTCTGGAATGGTAGGCCTAGCTTTTACTTCAACTGTGGATATACCGGTTAGTGTTGCATCATCATTCTTTAATGCAACATTTGCTAAGAAGTCTACCATGATATTTTTGGATCTTTCTATCCAATTTATAGAGAATGCACTAAAATTCTCAATGACATCCCATACTGCATGCTTGTATATTTTCAATCTATCATTCTTAGATGCATACTTAGCCCTAACTTGAGAGACAACCAATTCTGAGTCTCCTAATACTTTTAATAGTTGAATTCCATGCCTTTTTGCAACTTCAAGCCCCAATAGCAGGGCTTCATATTCAGCAATATTATTTGTACATTGCAAGGCTAACAAGAAGGAATACTTGAAAGTTATACCTAATGGGGATACAAAGAGAACTCCTGCTCCAGATCCTTCTTTAGAGCAAGCTCCATCAAAATACATCTGCCACAAACCATGTTGTTGAGATTCCAATTCAATCACAATGAAGTCAGTATTCTTTAATTGGGGTAAAATTGGCGGTACTCTAAAGTTTTCAAGATCCACATCAATCATACAATTGAGCATGCTAGGATCTACTTTCTAGATTACCCTAGGGGCACGTGGTTCTCTGTACAATTTGATTTGATTCCCATTAATTGGGATGGTAGCATATGACAAATCCAACTGAACATTTCTACCTACTGCTGCAACCCACTGCCTGGATAATAACATGCCATAATGAGGCTTGGTGTCAGTTACAATAACATCTATCTTATATGTCACTTCAGCGAATGCTGCTATCTTCACTTCAACGTCTCTCATTGTACCTATCATAGGAACTTCTCTGTTATCCATAGCATAGCATTTTCCATATACTGTACTCACTGACAGTCCCAATTCTTTCATGACACCATAAGGCATTACATTTGCAGCTGCACCAGAATGTATCATACAATTTTTAATCAACCGATTATTTACTAATAATGTAACATAGAAAATATCTACCTATGAGGGCTCTTGGGTAATAGTTGTTTCAACATATACCTCTGGGGTTTGTAGCTCCTAATCCTTTTCATCCTTAGTTGAACTAGAAAATGAAGATGTGTTACTGTCTGGTATCTTAGAGAACAAAGATCGAGCGGCCTCTCTATGTTCCTTTATTTTCAATAACTCTATCAGAGGGATAGTAACCTTCATTTGGGTGAGAGCCTGAGTCATATCAAATGTGGAATTACTAATCAACTCAGTATTAGCTCTAGTTTTCTCTGCCTTAGGCTAACTTGCCTTCTTCATTGTGGCAGCTCCTTGTGTATCATTAGTAGCCTTATCATCTGTACCCTTGGGTACTTCTTTAACTTGATCTTTCTTCCCTTGACCAGCTTGAGGCAAAGTAGCACTACTTGCTACTTTCTTCTGGGATACCTCTTTTATAAACATAGAACTAGGTTCACCTTGATCGCTATCCCTTTTAGTGCTCCTTAAGTTGTAATTGTGCTTGGATTTGGCTATAGCAGCCTTAGTGAGATTTTTTACTTCTTCATCACTGGGCCTCCTAAGATGAACTTCTTCATCTTTGATTGTTACCATGTTCAAAGTGGGATGCCAATCAAGTGTTAGTTGTCCTTGGTAGGACCTTTTACTATCCAACACATCACAATCACTAAATTCACTTTGTAGAGACTCCTCATCACTTTCTATGACAGTTTCAAACATATTAATATCAGGCTCAGCCTCTTGTCTCATGGATTCTTCAAGGGCTTGAGCTACAGCACATTGATGAGGAGAATGTGGCCCATCACAAGCAACACACCAAGGAGTGTTCTCTATGTTATTAATATATTTTCCTTTTAAAGGATGAGGGGTATCTTGGCTCTGAGTATTTTTTGGCTTTTCATTATGAGGTTTACCATCCTTCCATGTAATGTTATAGGGCATGTCATGCAACCTGGGAGGTCTGTCTTGCCAGTTATAATGGGGTTTATCATTTTTGCTCAACTTGGCAGTAAGATCTTTCATAGCAGTTACTAACTTCTCAATTTTATCTTCTTCTTTAGCAACTTTGTTAGGTTGTTGTTTTGTTTCCTGCCATAGCCTACCATCAGTTCTTCTTCCTAATTTTTCAGATGCTTTTCTATTGCTCTCTACATTGATAGCAATTCTAAATGCATCTATAAGGCTATGTGGATTTTTATCCCTCAAAATATAAGCCATTTTGGAATCAAATGTATTGTAATAAGTGTTTAGGCACATGTTGTCATCTAATCTCATTACCCGATACAATCTATGCATTGCTTTCTAAAATCTAGCATTAAAATCAGTGACTATTTCATTATCACTTTCTGATATTGTTAAACTCATTAAGCATGAAGCTCACATTTGTCTTATCACCATACTATTCCTGAAAACAATTTTTAAAATCCTCCCAAGACCCAATGCTATTCATAGGAAGACCTCTATACCAGTCTCTTGCATCATCTACTAAAGACTGTACAAATAGTTTCATGATGACATCTTCATTCACAATTTCATAATCATTAATCAAGTCACCAAAAGATTTTAAGTGCTCCTCTACACTAATTGCATTATTTCTAGCAAATTTATGAAGTCTATCTCTTAACTCAGTAGGAACATGGTTAGGGTACCCTGGGATGCCATCAAAAAAGAGTTGCCTATACAATTCTAAGTTAATAGGTCCTCTCTGGAATGGGTTAACAACATGGTTATTACCCATGTTCATTCTTACATTGGGGCTGTGAGTTAGAGAGATCTGGTTACCTTGGTTAGTACCAGAGGCTTGATTGGCTGTTGTAGCGCTAACAGGCTGAATTGGCTGAATTTTAACAGGAGGGAGTGGGATTTGCTGAGGAACAAGTTTATTATGATCTACGGAAGGAAATATGATGGGAGGTGCTTTCAGTTAGCTAATCTTCCTTTTGACTTCTTGATTAGCTGCTTCTAATTCAGCCTTTTCTAATTCCATTTGTAAATCTTCCTTCTCTTTTCTCATCCTCTCCATCTCTCTTTCATGTGTTGAAAGCCTGTGAGAGATCTCCACTGTAGTCTTAGATCTAGACCCATCTTCCATGCATTTCTGCTTTCCTTTATCAGCATCATTTCTAGCAGGTTGTGGGTCAATAAGAACTTCCTTACTTGGTTGGACTACTGACTTATATGTTGGTTTGGCCTTGGGAACTAGAATCTCTCTAATCATAGGACCTTCATCTTCACTCTTAGCCTTTTCTTGGGAAAGCAACTCGAGGTCAACAATTTGTCTTAGGAGCTTGTCTCTTTCCATCAACTTTGATTTTACTTCTCTCTCCTTATTTTCTTCCTTTTGTGCTCTTAAGGAGATCAAATGATGAACTCTTCTATTCAGGTCCTCTATTTCTTGGGATACCTTATCTTCATCAGGGAAGATTTCTTCAAATTCTGAGATATTGACTTGATCAATATCAATTAAACTGATGTTTCCATCAATTGTTCTAGGTACAGAATCTCTGACTATGTTTGAACTAGTTTTGTCTTTCCCAGAAAAACTAGGATGGGATATCCTTTGATTTGAAAAATGGACATCTTCTACATTCCCAAATAAACCAGAATGGAAACCTAGAACATCATTCTCATATTCGCGGGAAGATGAATTTGAATTTGCATAAATAGGTCTTTCAGATATCTTACCCGTATTGGTTCTTTTCTGCACCCAAGCAAAATTTGACACTTCATGAACCACTGATCTCTTCTAACCTCTACATGGTTCTTCAGGTAATCCCTCCTACAACGTCTCACAAGGATGCTTCTTCATGAAAGATCTTGTGTTTTTTCCTCCTTGCATTATGCTTGTTTCCTTAAAGAATTTAAATTATTTCAAAAGGATTGGTTAAGATTATCAGAGTCGCCACCCACAAAGACTATGGGAAATATGGAAACAAGCTTTACTTAGAAAATTTGCCGATCTTTAAAAATCAAAATCACGAAGATTTGTAGAGAGAGAAAGGAACACACGAATCAAAAGGTCAGGCAAACAATTTTGAACACAAATATCCAAATAATATTCCGAACAAAATCAAGCGCCAATCTACATCTGGATTCACACTATGACTCTCCCCAGCAGAGTCGCCACTTTTTTTGTTCTCAAATTCTAATTCCCCTCTTATCCCTTATAAGAAATATAATAACTCTATCTGCAAATAAAGATATCAAAGAAAAAGAACCTCAGAGCAACATATGACAAGGTTTAAAGAACCTTCTACACTTTGAACTTATCCAAAGTTTAGGTAGGTATACCTTATGTGAATAATTTCACACTTTTAAAATACATCCACAGTAAACCAGTCCAAAACCAGTGAATCTTATCGCCTCAAACATAAACTGAAATAATGAAAGAAAGCTTATGCTCATGTTCAGTATTAACTTCAAGAAATGTAGGAAGAGAGCTACAATTGATACCAGTGCCTTATCCAGGCTACAGAGTCATCTAAGTTAAACAAGGATTTCACAATCAAATATCTCCATACATATCATCACTTTGGCTTCTATCAACCCCATACATGCTTGACATATATAAGAGTCTTTCCTTATTAGACTAGACAATGTTCATCAGATTCAAAGTCTCCAACAAAATAACATACTGACAGAGATATTCCTTGCGTATTTAATTCCCATCCTAAATAAGAAAGCTAAGAAACATATCTATAAATACTGCATTACAATCCATGTTCAATTGAATAACCCTAGATTACCCAAATGAAACCAGTAAATTATTGAAAGCACACCAGAAGACAACACAAGTTCTAGGCTTGAAAGTTTATGGTCTGTATATTGATAATTCATTTTTGAAAAATCTTACAAAACTTAGAATATTCTCTGTGAACCTAGAAAAACCCCAGATAAATTTCTGCAGAGTTTCTTTACCAATTCTTCTGATCCCTCTTTAATTAGTCCTGGTATCCATTTATAATATTATGGATGCATACAAGCTTCGGACCATTTCAAAAGGTTTGTTACAACAAACTTCTTGTTTAAATAAGAAGTAGCAAATCTTTTCCACTTTCTAATGGCCCCTTTCCCATGGTTGTCATTTTGTGGCTTCTTCTTGAACCTCTGCATCCAGCACAACATACTTTCTTGTCCACTCCTGGTACACGTCATCAGCATGCCATGAGAAGTTAAAAACTTTCCCTTTTGTCTTGGCTAATCTCTTTCAAGAGTTCCTCATTTTATTGACCTCTGAATTTACGAAACCATAGTGTGATTTAATTTTCTCTATCTCCTCAACCGTTCTGACAAATAGGGAAGTATCATCTGTATTAATGATTCCCTTTATCCTTAGTGATAGGTTGGCTCCCAATTCATTAAGCCATATTTGTTTGTCCTTCACTTCAGTTGGACAGGCAAAACCCCCTGGGAATAATTCAAATACTTGCTTAGTGTATTCTTTCTTATATAAGTTGATCTTCCTCTCTGCATTATCTACTCCTTTTGCTAACTTTGCTAGATCCTTTGTCATGTCACAAGTGGATTATATAATGGGGTCATCCCCTGCCTCATCATAAGATACACATATAAGTTCTAGGTCCTCCTCCCTAGCCTTCCACTTGTGCAAAATAGGCATTAGAACAGCCTTGCCTCCATTGAGCTCATTCCACATATCCAAAACTTTACTCATATTGTTATATACCAATGATGATCCTACAGTGTCAGCAAAACTCAAAATTGTGGCACTCACTCTCTCTTCATATTTATTTGCAAACAGGGTTTGAGCCTATTTTAACTTCTCCAACTCCTGAGGAGTAATCTCAACTGATTAGGAACTAGAA
The DNA here is from genome assembly GCF_030272615.1 of Cryptomeria japonica. Lineage (NCBI taxonomy): Eukaryota > Viridiplantae > Streptophyta > Pinopsida > Cupressales > Cupressaceae > Cryptomeria > Cryptomeria japonica. The sequence continues at coordinate 373,380,730 of NC_081413.1, read as the reverse complement.
GGTGCAGGAGAAGGTGGGAATTCAATGATAGGGCTAGTAGATGGAGGCTGTGCAAGAGAAGAAGCAATCATCAATGTTGAGGACTCACCTTGATGGTATTGACCTACCAATTGGCTTTTCAAATTAGCAATAATAGTGTCTCGGCTCATTACCTCTCCTTTGGCATCATTGTAAGCTTTCAGGATAGTCTCTAACTTAGTTTGGAGAACTGCCTTTTCCATTGCTTCTTTCTCTGCCAACTGCAACACTGAATTTTATAGTCTTTAAGACTGTGCTAGTAGCCTCCACTACTCCAGTACTTTGTACCCTCTTTACTATCATGCCTCCAAGGTAGCTGGACTCTGGGGTATCCTTTCTCTTTCTATTTTCATCTCTTTTCAAAGACCACATGACCAGGGCAGCATCATCCTTGCTGAAGGTCACTCCTTCCATGGGCTTGGTCTCTTTCCTAACTGCCTCTAAAACCAAGGCATCTGCTATATCCCATTCAGGGAGGATAAGCACACCAGCCTTTGCTACCATCTCCCTTCCTTGCTCAGGAGTGATGGTCTTAAATTCAGTGACCATTTCTTGCTTTATTTATTCCTCCACTACAGCAGCATCCTTGTGGGGTTGCTCACTCTTCCTCTTCTCACATCTGGCATTAAACTTATCGATATTCTGCTTCCACACAAATTGAAAGAAAGTTCCTGAGGTAACAAAGTTGCTATCAGCTAAGAATTCCTCACTGGTCTGTTTAATAGCAGGATCCAGTTCCTGGCCTTTGAACTCATTGGTGGTTATGTTCATCTCAGCTTCTTCTAGCTCTTGAGGTATTCCATCTTCTATTTCATCATAGGTATAGGCTATCTCCCCAAGACTCCCTAACTGCAACAATTTCTCAGTTGTTGCCTGCTCATCTCCTGTATGAATAGGGGATTGAGATGGCGAATACAAGGGCTCATTAAATTGCACTTCCTTTCCCACCCTTTGCTTCTTTGGGGATTCCTGAATGTCAATGACATCTTGTATTTCCCTCTTCCCTTTTGAAGTAGGAGGTTCCCCTATTGTTTGCACCAACACACTGTACTTGGATTTTCTATGTAGCACATAGTCACCAGGAGGGATTGCTTTAGCAGATGTAGATCTAGCTAGAACTAGTCTTGCCTTCTCAGGGTTGTTTTTAATCATAGCTTTTCTCTTCTCCTTCAATGTTTGCATTACATCTTCAAAGCAAAGAATTAGGAATTTTGCTTTTTCCTCAAAGGGATGAAAACTGGACAAAGGGTCATAGCTGGTGTCAATTTCATGCACAAAATCTAGAGCCTTCTTGTAGGCCACCCATTTTTCTTTTCTTAGCTCATGCTCATCCAAATCAAACTCATTTCTGATGAGGTCTTTAAGGAATTGGAATTGGTGAGGTCTGCCTTTGCATAATGCCCTCTTCCTAAACATACTGTTAAAGAAGTCTTTAGGGTTAGAAAACCTTGACACTACAGTGGACAAATGGTATGGTTGAAAGAACTCCTCAAAACACTTCCACCGACCTTTAGTAATCACAAACTAATGTGCTATTGTTACTGTAGGGAAAATGGTCCCTTTTCCTCTATTAGATAGCTCTGCCTCTTGCACACTCCCAATCTGCCTTACGACTTCTGCAATTTCAACTTTCAGTGGGACCTGATATGGCAACAAAAATGGAGTGCCTCTGAAACCATACACTCTGAAATTTGTGGAAATAGGGTACAAGTACATGTCACCCCAATTGTGGATAATTTTGATTCCTTCAGAAAACTCCTTTGGCCTAAGAAACTCCAAAAGAGCTTTAGGGACCCTAGGATTCTCTGAGCATAAAAGAATTCTGATCTTGGACGCAAAGCACTTATCAAACTTTAGGTAGCTAGCATCTTCCCTATCCCATGATAGCAGTGTGCTCCGTAATTGAATTGGCATTTTCTCCCCATCCTTTTCTTTCACTAGATCCATTTCATTGGTAAAGTAGTCACCACCCTTGAATAGAAACAGATGCATGAGAAGGGAGTACCATCCAAAAGGCCTATCCACTTTACCATTCTTTATCCCTATCAAGCCTTCATGGATTGCATCAGTAATATAAGGGGCATAATCAAATGTGACTGCCAGAGAAGGATTTAAAATTTGAGCTATCACTAACATGTAATGAGTTGGCATGTTCACTTCAGCATCCTCTCCAAAAATCTGGCAGAGTGACCAATATAATCCTTTGGCTCTAAGAGTGAACAAATTTAAGGAGAAAGTCTCCATGGTATTAGGTCCTACAATAGTCAATCCACCTATTTTAACAAAGAATTCTTTAAGAGGCCCATTTCTAAGATGATTCTTTTGTGCATTGTAGACCTAAGCCAATGATTTAAAATTAATGGGCTCCAAATAATTGGACACCTCATTGAGCCCAAATACATTTCTAAACTCATCATCATTTATTTCAATGACGATTTTTCCATTTATATCCCTAACACTTTTGGTAATAGGGTCATAGTTGTGTGCAATCTGAGTTAGGAGATCCACATCCATGAACACTCCATGGACCACCAATTTACCTACATCCAACTCCCAAATACTGTTCATTGGGGTTGGGGAGTATCTCATACCAAATCCAACCTTGAATAAACCCAAACCAGACAACCCTATCTGTGGGTCTCTCAGCCAATTACCCTTGTCATACAATCCTTCTCCTATTCTCAAGTGAGGAGCCTTGGGCATTAATTCTTTAACCTTAGCTGCTATATTTGTAGACATAGAAAACTATTCCAGGAAATCATCACAAATTGCTCTCTCCTGGTAATTTAATTTCCCTGTGAAGTCCCTTTTGGGTGTTATCTCAATGATATTCAAGTATTTCAATTACTAATCACAATAATTCTTTAAAAGAATAAAACCACAATTCAATCAAACCTTCAAGTAACTAGTAAGCAAGATACAAGAAAACTTGTTTTCGGCCTGAAAAACTCTGCTCTGCACCAGCTTTTCCGCAACAACTCTACAAAATGATGCCTACATTCAATTGATGTGAGTGTATATACAATAATCGGGTTCTTAACTACGACATTAACACCACATGCTTCGGCCATCACCTCAGAATTGAATTCACGAATGAATTTGAAAATTTCGCTCCAACGGATCACAAAATGTCTGTGTTTCTATCACTTTCTTGTTTCGCCATTTCGTGAAGCCTAAAATCTGTGCTTCTTCATCAAGCAACATCACACCAACTATTAGATCCAGCAAAACTTGCACAGCTTTTACTTTATTGACAATTCTTCATCCGACAACGGGCTTAGATCACTTTCGCCATTTCGCAAAACCTAAACATCATGCACATTCACTCAGCGAAACCACACGGGCAGTCCGATCAAAAGGAACTTGATCGGTCTTTATTCTATCCTGTGACTGGCGGTTAACCCCACTAACCATGCACCAAGTGTTTAAGGCTAGAGGTTTTCGCTGGTTCGCGAATGGTAATTACCTTGCATCTTCGGGTTGCGAAATAGCGCCCACTGTAGGATCCTTCTTGAGATACCCGAGCTTTAACAAACTTAACCGGTAGAAGTGGGCCCTCTGACTCAACACCATCTGACCTAGCAACCTACTGGCAAAGGAAACCAACGTGTCAATCTTTTATTTGTCAAACAACTTCCATGGGATCCACTTCAGGTCTGCCACATGTATCTGACAACTTGCCTTTTCGTCAGCGGTCTAATCCATCCAATCTGCCACGACATCAACCCAGTGGCTGCCATGTCACTTCGCTACTTTGCGAAAGTTAAATCTCAGGAACCTTAGAGCTGCAAAATAGCATCGACCGTCTGATCAAAAGGAACTTGATCAGTATTTACCTTCAGTTTTTACTGCCTCGCGGATCCATATTCCTTTTCGCCACTTTGCAAAGCCTAAAACCCATGCACCTTCACTCAACAAAACCGTGTGAGTCGTCCAATCAAAAGGAACTTGATCGGTATTTATCTTAGTCTTTGCCTGGATGCTGGAGCTAATTTCCTTTTCGCCATTTTGTGAAGGTTAAATTTCAGTCACCTTTATCTTGTGAAACCGCGCAGGTCATCCGATCAAATAGAACTTGATCGGTCTTTACCTTAGTCTTTGTCTGGGTGCCAGAACCAATTTCCTTTTTGCCATTTTGTGAAAGTTAAATCTCAGGCATCTTACGATTGAGAAATCACACGCGCCTTTAGGTTAAAAGGAATCTGCTCACTGGTTAGGAAACCCGATTAAAAATTAAGAACTTTAGGAAAAGCTTAGAAAAATAATGCATTCCTAGACCCACCTAGGAAGAAATAAGAAGGGGGGGGGGGAGACTTCTCACGACAAGCGGACCCTTCTTTAAGTGAATAAAGTTACACAGAATTAGAAAGAGAGGGTTTTTCTCAAACACTGGAGCGATTAAGACTTAAACCCTAAACACTCTTTGGACCTAAGGCAATTAGAGGTAACAAGGCCATACCAGACTCAAAATTTTCATAGACTTAGCCAATTATGGGACAAGAATACCCATTTTTTAAACAGTGATAACACTTGGATTGTCTCCTTTGTTTGCTTGGTCAAGTTATCATCTATCAAAATCAGACTTTAGAACATAAACACCTCAAGATTTTCAAGTCCTCACATTCAACAAGTTCAAGATCTAAACATCTCGAAGTGCATTATCAACCTATTTGATAAACTGATCACCCAAAAACATAGTTTCTCATCAGGATCTATCATCCTTTATCATAAAACTACAATGCTTGGTCAGAATAATCTTGTCCCACATTGTAGGATATATCATTCCTATTGGACTTGATTTTTATTAAATCATCATCATTGCACTCCCAAAACCGAAGATCAAAAAACTTGCAAACTTTAAACACTTGAATCATCTTTTCGTGTCATATCAAGCTATCACATTTTCATTGACGATTGATCACTTATCAAAACAACTCTTGGACAATCGAATTCTAGCACAATATCTAACACACATGTATGGTCGTTCTAAATAGAGCTAAGAGATGAAGAATCGAAGAGACAGATATCGAAACATTGGAAATAACTGAAGAGTATATAACCATAGAACATGAAGATGAAATACAAGTTGAAGGAGAAATAATAGAACAAAATATTAGAGACATCAAAAAAGATCCTCAATTTGATAATTTTATGCAGAAATTATTGGAGGGAGAAAAAGAAAAATATTTCCTAATGTTAGCAAAATCTGGTGCTACCCTCCCCCAAGATTTCGATGTGAACAAATTGACACAAAAGAAAAGTGATCCTGCTCCTAATAACAAACAATATGAGGATATTTTTAGTCTCAAAATTAATGACACATCAATTCCTAGTAACACAAGAACCAATGAAGAAACTTACATTCCCAAAAGAGATGAAGTAGAAATTCTAAATAACATTCAATTCAATGAAGATACAAGAAGGACTAGAGATGACACAAGATGAGATCCAGATCCTCCTAGAATGCAAAATCATGGTTATGCAAGAACAAATTATGTTGATAATCCTATCACAACTCTCACACAACAACTACAAACACTGCAAACACAAATTCACGATATGTAGAGAGGAAATGTTAGAAGATACTCACTTCAAGAAGTCCGTCCTTATACATTCAACATAAATCTAAACATGATACCATTTCCTATAGGTTGAGAAGTATAATAAGTTTCATAATCATGCTTTCATACTTGTGGCCTTGAAATCAAAACTTGCATTTTCACGCTTCTTGTGCCTCCGAACAACCATTTTGATGCTTCAAAATTTGTGTTTAGGAAGCATAAGCTTCAAAATGAGGATTTGGGAGTATGATAATTTTCATAATCGCAATTTCATTCTCGTGGCTTCAAAATTAGAACTTACATTTTCCATCTTGTTGTACCTCCAAACACCCATTTTGATGCTTCAAAACTTGTGTTTACTTAGCACAAGCTTCAAAATAATGATTTGGGAGTACGATAAGTTTCATAATCGTGCTTTCATACTTGTCGCTTTGAAATCAAAACTTGCCTTTTCAATCTTGTTGTACCTCCAAACACCCATTTTGATAATTCAAAACTTGAGTTTAAGAAGCACAAGCTTCAAAATGATGATTTGGGAGTATTATTTGTTTCATAATTGCGCTTACATGTTTGTGGGTTCATAATGAAAACATGCATTTTCATGCTTTTTGTACCTCTAAACACCCATTTTGATGCTTCAAAACTTATGTTTAGGAATCACAAGCTTCAGAATGATGAATTGGGAGTACGATAAGTTTCATAACCGTGTTTCCATGTTTGTGGCTTTGAAATTAGAACTTGCATTTTCAAGCTTGTTGTAACTCTAAACACACATGTTAATGCTTAAAAACTTGCATTTAGGAAGCACAAGCTTCAAAATGATGATTTGGGAGTAGGATAAGTTTCATAATCATGCTTTCATGCTCATGGCTTCGAAATCAAAAGTTACATTTTCAATCTTTTTCTTCCTCCAAACACCCTTTTTGATGCTTCAAAACATGTGTTTAGAAAGCACAAACTTCAAAATGATGATTTGGAAGTACAATAAGTTTCATAATTGCGCTTTTGTGCTCGTGGCTTCGAAATGAAAACTTGCATTTTCAAGCTTGTCGTTCCAAACACCCATTTTGATGCTTCAAAACATGCGTTTAGGAAGGGAAAGCTTGAAAATGATGATTTGGGAGTATTATAAGATTTAAAATTGTGCTTTCATGTGCCTTCGAAATCAAAACTTGCAATTACAAGCTTTTTGTGCATCCAAACACACATTTTGATGCTTCAAAACTTGTGTTTAGGAAGCACCAGCTTCAAAATGATCATTTGGGAGTCATTATTCTTCGATCCACATTTTAAAACACTTTCATGCTTGTGGCCTTGAAATCAAAAGCTACATTTTCAATCTTTTTGTACCTCCAAACACCCTTTTTGATGCTTCAAAACATGCATTTAGAAATCACGAACTTCAAAACGATGGTTTGGGTGTACGATAAGTTTCATAATTGCGCTTTAATGCTCGTGGGTTCGGAATAAAAACTTGCATTTTAAAGCTTCTTGTCCCTTCAAACACCCATTTTTTTGCTTCAAAACATGCATTTAGGAAGGGCAAGCTTGACACTTACATGCTAGTGGCTTCAGAATCAGAACATGCATTTTCAAGCTTTTTGTGTGTCCAGTAAGCACAAGCTTCAAAATGATGACTTGCGAGTACGATAAGTTTCATAAATTCACTTTAATGCACATGGCTTCGAAATCAAAACTTGCATTTTCAAGCTTGTTGTACGTCCAAACACACATTTTGATTCTTCAAACCTTGTGTTTAGTAAGACAAAGCTTCAAAATGATGATTTCGGAGTATGATAAGATTCATAACCGTGTTTCCATGCTCGTGGCTTTGAAATTAGAACTAGCATTTTCAAGCTTGTTGTACCTCCAAACACACATGTTAATGCTTAAAAAATTGCTTTTAGAAAGAAGCACAAGCTTCAAAATGATGATTTGGGAGTACAATAAGTTTCTTAACTGATCTTTCACGTTCTAGGCTTCGGAATTAGAACTTGCATTTTCAAGCTTGTTGTGCTTCCCAACACACATTTTGGTGTTTCAAAACTTATGTTTAGGAAGCACAAGCTTTAAAATGATTATTTGGGAGTAGGATAAGTTTCATAATCGCGCTTTAATGCTCATGGCCTCGGAATCAAAAGTTACATTTTCATTCTTATTGTGTCTCCAAACACCCTTTTTGATGCTTCAAAATATATGTTTAGAAAGCACAAACTTCAAACGATGATTTGGGATTACGATAAGTTTCATAATTGCACTTTCATGCTCGTGGCTTCGGAATAAAAACATGCATTTTCAAGCTTCATGTCCCTCCAAACACCCATTTTGATGCTTCAAAACATGTGTTTAGGAAGGGAAACCTTGAAAATGATGATTTGGGAGTACGATAAGTTTTATAACTATGCTTTCATGGGGCTTCGAAATCAAAACTTGCATTTTCAATCTTTTTGTGCATCCAAACACACATTTTGATGCTTAAAAATGATCATTTGGGAGTATGATAAGTTGCATAATCATGCTTTCATGCTCGTGGCTCCCAAATCAGAACTTGCATTTTCAAGCTTGATGTGCCTCCGCATACCCATTTGATGCTTCAAAACATAAGTTTAGGAAGGAAAACTTCAAAATGATGATGTCCGAGTACGATAAGTTTCAGCATTTGGGAGTATGATAAGTTTCATCATTGGGCTTACACGTAGTGGCTTCAGAATCAGAACATGCATTTTCAAGCTTGTTGTGCCTCCAAACACCCATTTTTATGCTTCAAAAAGTGCATTTAAGAAGCACAAGCTTTAAAATGTTGATTTGGTAGTACGATAAGTTTCATTATCACGTTTTCATGCTCGTGGCTTCTGAATCATAACTTGCATTTACAAGCTTGTTGTGCCTCCAAACACCCATTTTGACACTTCAAAACTTTCATTTAAGAAGCAAACACCTCAAAATTGATTTGGGAGTATGATAAGTTTCATAATTGTGCTTTTGTGCTCGTGGCTTCGGAATCAGAACTTGCATTTTCCAGCTTGTTGTACCTCCAAACACCCATTTTGATGCTTCAAAACTTGAGCTTAGGAAGCACAAGCTTCAAAATGATGATTTGGTAGTATGATTAGCTTCATAATCGCGCTTACATGTTTGTACCTTCGTAATGCGAACATGCATTTTCAAGCTTTTCGTGCCTCTAAAGACCCATTTTGATGCTCCAAAACTTACGTTTAGGAAGCACAAGCTCCCAAATGATGACTTGCGAGTACGATAAGTTTCATAATCATGCATTCATGGTCCCAGCTTTGGAATCAAAATTTGCATTTTCAAGCTTGTTGTACCTCGAAAAGCACATTTTCATTCTTCAAACCTTGTGTTTAGTAAACAAAAGCTTCAAAATGATGTTTTGGGAGTACAATAAGTTTCATAACCATGTTTCCATGCTCATGGCTTTGAAATTACAACTTGCATTTTCAAGCTTGTACCTCCAAACACATATGTTAATGCTTAAAAACTTGCATTTAGGAAATGCAAGCTTCAAAACGATAATTTGGGAGTACGATAAATTTCATAACTAAGCTTTCACGCTTGTGGCTTCAGACTTAGAACTTGCATTTTCAAGGTTGTTGTGCTTCCAAACACATATTTTGATGTTTCAAAAATTATGTTTCGGAAGCACAAGCTTCGAAATGATGATTTGGGAGTAGGATAAGTTTCATCATTGCTTCAAACACCCTTTTTGATGCTTCAAAACATGCGTTTAGAAAGCACAAACTTCAAAACGCTGATTTGGAAGTATGATAAGTTCCATAATTGCACTTTCATGTTCGTGGCATCGGAATAAAAACTTGCATATTCAAGCTTCTTGTCCCTCCAAACACCCATTTTGATGCTTCAAAACATGCCTTTAGGAAGGGCAAGATTGAAAATGATGATTTGGGAGTACGATAAGTTTTATAACTGCGCTTTCATGTGGCTTCAGAATCAAAGCTTGCATTTTCAAGCTTGTTGTGCCTCCACATACCCATTTTGATGCTTCAAAACATAAGTTTAGGAAGAAAAACTTCAAAATGATAATTTACGAGTACAATAAGTTTCATACTCATGGCTTCATAATCAGAACTCGCATTTTCAAGCTTGGTGTGCCCCCAAACACACATTTTGATGCTTCAAAACTTGTGTTTAGGAAGCACAAGCTTCAAAATGATGATTTGGGAGTATGATAAGTTTCATCATTGTCCTTACATGCTAGTGTCTTTAGGACCATAACATGCATTTTGAAGCTTATTGTGCCTCCAAACACCCATTTTTATGCTTCAAAACATTCATCTAGGAAGCACAAGCTTCAAAATGTTGATTTGGTATAGTACGATAAGTTTCATAATCATGCTCGTGGCTTCAGAATCATAACTTGCATTTTCAAGCTTGTTGTGCCTCCAAACACCCATTTTGACACTTCAAAACTTTTGTTTAGGAAGCACAAGCTTCAAAATGATGATATGGGAGTATGATAAGTTTCACAATCGTGCTCATGGCTTTGAAATCAGAACTTCCATGTTCAAGCTTGTTGTATCTCCAAACACACATTTTGATTCTTTTATAGCTTGCGTTTAGGCAGCACAATCTTTAAAATGATGATTTGGGAGTACAATAAGTTTCACATTCACACTTTCATGCTCGTGGCTTCAAAATCATAACTTGCATTTTCAAGCTTATTGTACCTCCAAACACACATTTTCATACTTCATGACCTGCATTTAGGAAGCACAAGCTTCAAAATTATGAATTGGGAGTATGATAAGTTTCATAATCAAGCTTGTGCCTCCAAACACCCATTTTGATACTTGAAAACTTGTCTTTAGGAAGCACATGTTTCGAAATGATGATTTGGGAGTACTATAATTTTCACAACGATGCTTTCATGCTCGTGGCTTCAGAATCAGAACTTGCATTTTCAAGCTTCTTGTGCCTCCAAACACCCTTTTTGATGCTTCCAAACATTCTTTTAGGAAGCATAAGTTTGAAAATGATGATTTGGGAGTATAATAAGTTTCATAATCGTGCTTTCATGGTCATGGCTTCAAAATCAAAACTTGCATTTTCAATCTTGTTGTGCCTCCAAACACCCTTTTGATGCTTCAAAATATGTGTTTAGGAAGCACAAACTTCAAAATGATTATTTAAGAGTACGATAACTTTCATAATTGCACTTTCATGCTCGTGGCTTCAGAATAAAAACTTGCATTTTCAAGCTTGTTATCCCTCCAAACACTCGTGTTGATGATTCAAAACATACATTTAGGAAGCACAACCTTGAAAATATTGATTTGGGCTCATGGATTTTGAATCAAAACTTGCATTTTCAAGCTTGTTGTATCTCCAAAGACACATTTTGATGCTTCAAAACATGCGTTCAGGAAGCACAAGCTTCAAAATCATGATTTGGGAGTACGATAAGTTTCATAATCGCGCGACTTCTGAATCAGAACTTGCATTTTCAAATTTGTTTTGCCTCTAAAGACCCATTTTCAAAATTCAAAACTTGCGTTTAGGAACCACAAGATTCAAACTGATGATTTGGAAGTATGATAAGTTTCATAATCATGCTTTCATACTTGTGGATTTGAAATCAAAACTTGCCTTTTCAATCTTGGTGTACCTCCAAAAAACCATTTTGATACTTCAAGACTTGAGTTTAGGAAGCACAACCTTCAAAATGATGATTTGGGAATACGATTAGCTTCATAATCGTGCTTACATGTTTGTGGCTTCATAATCAGAACAAGCATTTTCAACCTTTCCGTTCCTCTAAACATCCATTTTGATGCTCCAAAACTTACGTTTAGGAAGCACAAGCTCCAAAATGATGACTTTAGAGTACGATAAGTTTCATAATTGTGCTTTCATGGTCGCGACTTTGGAAACAGAACTTGCATTTTCAAGCGTGTTGTACCTCCAAACGCACATTCTGATTCTTCAAACCTTGCGTTTAGTAAGCAAAAGCTTTAAAATGATTATTTGGGAGTACGATAAGTTTCATAACTGTGTTTCCATCCTTGTGGCTTTGAAATTAGAACTTGCATTTTCAAGCTTGTTGTACCTCCAAACACACATGTTAATGCTTAAAAACTTGCATTTAGGAAGCACCAGCTTCAAAATGATGATTTGGGAGTACGATAAGTTTCATAACTGATCTTTCACGCTCATGGCTTCGGAATTGGAACTTGCATTTTCAAGCTTGGTGTGCTTCCAAACACACATTTTGATGTTTCAAAATTTATGTTTACGAAGCGAAAGCTCCAAAATGATGATTTGGGATTAGGATAAGTTTCATAATCGCGTTTTCATGCTCATGGCTTCAAAATCAAAAGTTACATTTTCAATCTTTTTGTGCCTCTAAACACCCTTTTTGATGCTTCAAAACATGCATTTTCAAGCTTTCATGTGGCTTCGGAATCAAAACTTGAATTTTCAAGCATTTTGTGCATCCAAACACACATTTTGATGCTTCAAAACTTGTGTTTAGGAAGCACCAACTTCAAAATGATCATTTGGGAGTATGATAAGTTTCATAATCACGCTTTCATGCTCGTGGTTCTGAAATCAAAACTTGCATTTTCAAGCTTGTTGTGCCTCCACATACCCATTTTGATGCTTTAAAACATAAGTTTGGGAAGAAAAACTTTAAAATGATGATTTGCGAGTACGATAAGTTTCATAATCATGCTTTCATGCTCAACGCTTTATAATCAGAACTCGCATTTTCAACCTTGGTGTGCCTCCAAGCACATATTTTGATGCTTCAAAACTTGCTTTTAGGAAGCACAAGCTTCAAAATGATGATTTGGGAGTATGATAAGTTTCATCATCGCGCTTACATGCTAGTGACTTCAGAATCAGAACATGCATTTTCAAGCTTGTTGTGCCTCCAACCACCCATTTTATGCTACAAAACGTGCATTTAGGAAGCATAAGTTTCAAAATGTTGATTTGGTAGTACGATAAGTTTCATAATTACGCTATCATGCTCATGGCTTCAGAATCATAACTTGCATTTTCAAGCTTGTTGTGCCTCCACATACCCATTTTGATGCTTCAAAACATAAATTTGGGAAGAAAAACTTTAAAATGATGATTTGCGAGTATGATAAGTTTCATAATGATGCTTTCAAGCTCATGGCTTCAGAATCAGAACTCGCATTTTCAAGCTTGGTGTGCCTCCAAACAAATATTTTGATGCTTCAAAACTTGCTTTTAGGAATCAAAATGATGATTTGGGAGTATGATAAGTTTCATCGTCACGCTTACATGCTAGTGGCTTCGGAATCAAAACATGCATTTTCAAGCTTGTTGTGCCTCCAACCACCCATTTTTATGCTACAAAACGTTCATTTAGGAAGCACAAGTTTCAAAATGTTGATTTGGTAGTACGATAAGTTTCATAATTATGCTTTCATGCTCGTGGCTTCGGAATCATAACTTGCATTTTCAAGCTTGTTGTGCCTCCAAACAACCATTTTGACACTTCCAAACTTTTGTTTAGGAAGCACAAGCTTCAAAATGATGATTTGGGAGTACGATAAGTATCACAATCATGCTTTCGTGCTCGTGGCTTCGAAATCAAAACTTGCATTTTCAAGCTTGTTGTATCTCCGAACACACATTTTTATGCTTTTACAACTTCCATTTAGGAGGAACAAGCTTTAAAATGATGATTTGGGAGTACGATAAGTTTCACAATCGCACTTTCATGTCTGTTCATGGCTTCAAAATCCAAACGTGCATTTTCAAACTTTTTGTTCCATGAAACACCCATTTCGATGCTTCAAAATGATGATTTGTGAGTACGATAAGTTTAATAACGATACTTTCATGTTGATGGCTTCAAAATAATAACTTGCATTTTCAAGCTTATTGACCTCCAAGCACACATTTTCATACTTCAAAACTTGCATTTAGGAAGCACAAGCTTCAAAAGGATGATTTGGGCATACAATAAGCTTCATAATCACACTTTCATGCTCGTGGTCTCCCAGTTAGAACTTACATTTTCAAGCTTGTTGTGCCTCCAAACGCCCATTTTGATACTTTTGTTTAGGAAGCACATGTTTTGAAATGATGATTCGGGAGTACGATAAGTTTCGCAATGGTGCTTTCATGCTCGTGGCTTCGAAATCAGAACTTGCATTTTCAAGCTTTTGTAGCTCCCGGGGACAACTGAGAGGGGGTGGTGAATCAGTTGTCAAATAAATTCAAACCAAAATCTTATCAACCAACTTATTGCTTAATACCGGTAAGATAGTTAATTGTGCTGGTAAACAATGTTAACAGGAAATGTTGTACCGGTAAGGATTAATGCATGAAACATAAGCACAAAGTCAACCACAACACATGACACAAATATTTGTACATGGAAACCCTATAAGGGGAAAAACCACGGTGGGAAACCTTACCCACAATCAAATGATACTACTGCAGATAGTAAGTGTACAAAGAGGGGTCTGCACATGCAAAAAGGCCAACAGCCTAGAGCTCACTGCTCAAACACAAATGGGAGTCACACTGACTACAGTTGGATGGCTAAATCCAATGAGAATGTACTGCACAAAATAGCATCTTCTTATGCTGGATTCAGTACCGGTGTAATGCTGATATGCTTTTGCAAAAACCTAACTTCACCTTCAAATGATGTCTTTGTGTATATCTCTGCTTGATCTCGCATATACCCTTCCTTAAATCTTTTTCGCATTCCACACTTGATCTTACAAATAAGATCTTACATTATACCATACCCTAAGACCAATTTTAGTAGGTCGGCTCTACAAGATATTACAATAAAACATTTTACAAATAATACAATATTTGATGCAATAACTGATTGAACATGTTGGCTTAATGCATTTACAACAATAATAAGTCATCTCCATAGCATGCCATGTTGATCTGGAAAAGATAAACCTGCCGGTGTAACCATAGATAACCTGGACCTATTTGCCGGTAAAAGCAAATATGCAAATAAGAATATACCAATGATATTACTTCAAGGAAAAGTGTCCACATGATGTCTTCGACATTACCAAGTGTCTTCCATGTCATTGCAGGTACCGGTGAACATTATATCCTGCCGGTTAACTATATACCGGTGATTTTTTGAACATTTTACTGATTGCCGGTGAATGTTGTTGGATCTCCAAAGTAGGTGTATTTAGCAGGTGTTGACATCAATGACAAAACCATACCAAAATACCAACAATCTCCCCCTTTGGCATTGATGGCAACACAAGATGGAAAAACCATCAAAGTGCCAAAATAGAAATGCCAAGTACAAAAACCAATTCTCCCCCTAGGAGTAATATGTGTTTATACAAATACCAATCTCTCCTCAAAAAGATAATGCATTTTTCCATATATTTTTCCTTAATGTTTTTCCATATATCTCTCCCCCTTTGACATCAAATGCCAAAGTCACAAAAAGGCCAAGTTCATACAAAATACCAACCAATTCAATATACCAACTACTCCCCCTGAGAAGTAGCTTCCTCATCAAATACCGGAATAAAAGATTTGTCCATTTAATTCTGTCGGTTGATGACAATCATCAACTGTCTAAGTCTCTACCGGTGGAGGTAAGACTCCGAGTTGATCTCTGAGATACTCAAAAGTTTCCTTAGGCAAAGGTTTTGTAAAAATATCTGCAAGTTGTTCTTTAGTATTTACATAAACCAGTTTTATTTCCTTTTCTTCAACTTTTTCCCTTAGAAAATTCAGTTTGATAGAAACATGTTTTGTTTTAGAATGTAATACTGGATTCTTAGATATATCAATTGCTGCAGTGTTATCACAATATATAGTAATAGGTTCCTTGCATTTTACCTTTATGTCTTTCAACATTTGCTTAAGCCAAAGTACCTGTGTACAGTTTGTTGCTGCTGCAACATATTTTGATTCTGCTGTTGATAAAGATGTACAACTTTGTTTCTTACTTAACCAAGAAACTAATCTTTTTCCAAGAAAGAATGCTCCTTCAGTAGTGCTCTTTCTATCATCCACATCTCCTGCCCAATTTGCATCTGTGTATGCATATAGATCAAAATTTTCATCTTTAGGATACCATAATCCAAGATTTGTTGTGCCTTGTAAGTACCGGAAAATCCTTTTTACTGTTGATTCATGATTTTCCTTGGGATTACTCTGAAATCTAGAAACTATACATACTACATTCATAATATCAGGTCTGGTTTGTGTCAAATACAGTAAACTTCCTATCATAGATTTGTATCTAGTTGGATTAACAGGTGTAGATTCATCCCTTTGAGATAATTTGTCATTTGTAGTCATAGGTGTGCTTACCGGTTTAGAGTTCTCCATCCCAAATTTCTTGAGTAGTTCTTTCAAGTACTTAGATTGACTCAAAAATATGCCTTTATCAGTCTATAAAATCTGCAATCATAAAAAGAATTTTATTTCTCCAATCATAGACATTTCAAATTCATGCTGCATTTTAAGAGAAAATTCTTTGCATAATCCATCTTCTCCTCCAAAGATTATATCATCAACAAATACTTCCATAATCAAAATGTCATCATTAGTTACTTTGTAATATAAATTGCTATCTGCATTTCCTTTAGTAAAACCAATTTTTAAAAGATACTTATCCAATATTGCATACCAGGCTCTTGGAGCTTGTTTTAGTCCATACAGAGCTTTTCTTAATCTGCAAACCATATCATTGTTATCTGTCAAAGAAAATCCATCAGGTTGTTCAATATAGACTTCCTCTTCAAGATCTCCATTCAAAAATGCACATTTAATATCCATTTGATAAACTTTGTAATCCTTGTGAGCTGCAAAGGCTAAGAATAATCTAACTGCCTCAATTCTGGCTACCGGTGCAAAGGTTTCATTGTAATCAACTCCTTCTTTCTGAGAATATCCCTTACACACTAGTCTTGCTTTATTCCTAACAACCTTACCATCTTCATTGAGTTTGTTTCTAAATACCCATTTGGTTCCAATTACATTTTTATTTTCAGGTCGGGGAACTAATGTCCAAGTATTATTTTTCTCAATTTGTCCTAATTCTTCTTCCATAGCTTTAATCCAAAATTTATCTTCACATGCCTCATTGATAGATAATGGTTCAATTTGAGAAATAAGACATACCTCTTCATTTGCCAATCTTCCTCTTGTCATGACTCCTTTAAATTTGCTTCCAATTATCTAATCTTCAGAATGATTCAGTCTTACATACTAGGGTGTCTTAGACTGTTGTTGTTCTTCAATTACTGTGGTATCCTCTGATGATACCAAAGTAACTGGATCATCATTTTGTACCGGTGGATTTACTGTTGGTTCATTTGTCATAATTTATGTTACCAGTTCAGAGTCTATATACCTTCCTCTGAATTGTTCATCAATCTTTACATTTGTACTCTCAACAATTTTCTGTAATCTTTTATTAAAACATCTATAAGCTTTACTCTTAGATGAATAACCAATGAATATTCCTTCATCACTTCTAGGATCAAACTTGCCAATATACTCATCTCTTCTAATATAACATTTACTTCCAAAAATTCTGAAATACTTAAGAGTAGGAGTATTACCAAACCATAGTTCATGAGGGGTCTTACCGGTTTCACCTTTGATGTGAACTTTTTTGAATGTATAGACAGCAGTGCTTACTGCCTCTCTAAAGTACACATGTGGTAGATTTTCTTCTGATAACATACTTCTTGCTGCATCCAAAATAGTTTTGTTTTTCCTTTCAACAACTCCATTCTGTTGTGGTGTCCGAGGTGCTGATAACTGTCTTTTGATTCCATTCACTTCACCGAATGTATTAAAATCTCTAGATGTGAATTCTCCTCCTTGATCTGATCTTAAACATTTAATTTTCTTGCCGGTTTCATTTTCAACCATTGCTTTGAATAGTTTGAACTTCCCAAGTGCTTCTGATTTTTCTGTGAGAAAAGTAACCCAACACATTCTAGAATAATCATCAGTAATTAGCATGAAATATCTATCACCTTGTAAGCTTTTAGTTCTAGCCGGACCACATAAATCAGTGTGAATTAAATCAAGAGCATTATTGGATTTTTCTGGAGTACTTTTGAAACTAGCTCTAACCTGTTTTCCAAATTGACATTCCTTGCAAATTGTATTCTGAGGTTTCACAATTTTAGGTAGATCTCTAACTGCCTTAGAAGTATTGATTTTTACCATGCAATCAAAATTTACATGACATAGTCTTTTATGCCATAGCCAACTTTCATCTATATGAGCAATTAAGCATGCCTTTTCACTATTATTCAAATGAAAGATATTACCTCTAGTCTGATTACCGGTTGCAATTTCCAAACCAGTTCTATTCATGATTTTGCATTTTCCATTTTTAAACTGTAACTGAAAACCTTTCTCAACTAATTGACCAACACTTAAAAGATTATGTTTTAATCCTTCAACATAGTTAACATTGTCAGTGTTATGTTTACCATCAAGAGATATTGAACCCTTACCTTTGATTGAACAGGCTTTGTCATCTCCGAATCTTACTAAACCTCCATTGTATTCTTGAAAGTTCAAGAATTTGCGTTTGTCTCCAGTCATGTGATGTGAGCATCCTGAGTCAATAATCCATTCATCCTTTGATTCAACTTTAGCTGCTAGGGTTTGTTCTACCGGTGGAGCAATAGGTACCGGTTGATCTTCTGTTATAGCAACAAAGACCCATCCGTTGTCTGTTGGATCCTCATCAGAATCATCAGTCACACCTTCATCAGCAATGTAACAGGATTTATCTTTGTTTTTCTTAAATCTGTATCTCTGATATTCAGGATTAGGTTTGTATGTCCTTCTAGCTTCTTCTCTTAGTCTAGCATGTCTATCAGGGCATCTTGAAGCCATATGACCAATCTTATTGCAGTTGAAACATTTAAAGGGTGCTTTACCTTCATACTTACTTCTAATTGGACCTTTTGGCATTTTTCTTGCAAATAGTGCTTCAAGTTCTTCAAACTCTTCATTCTCCTTCCTGGTTTCTTCAAGTTCTCTTCCATAAAAGGCTCTCCAGTCTGATTTGTCAAAAGATGGAGTAGATGATGTTGATGCTTTGAAGGCCAAATCAGTTTTTATAGCAACAGGACCAAATTCCTCAATTTCAAAAGCTGAAAGTTTTCCAATCAATGTATCCCTAGTTATTGATGTATTAGGCATTGTTCTCAGCTCATTAATAGCAGTAACCTTCATTTTATATGCTGGTGACAAACCTCTTGAGATTTTTGAAACAATCTCATCTTCACTCAAGGTTCCTCCACAACATTTGATACCTAAAACAATTTCATTTACTCTTTCCATAAAGGCAGAAATTCTTTCATCTTCTTCCATTTTCAGATGTTCATACCTGACTCGGAAGCTTTCAAGTTTTGCAATTTTGACTATGGAATCCCCTTCATTCAATGTTTCCAAATGATCCCAAATATCTTTTGCAATAGATCTATCTGATAATCCCATGATTTTTTGATCTGATAATGTCCTCAAAAGTGCTTCTCTTGCTTTGCAATCATTTTCTTCATCTTTAGTTAAAGTAATAGGAGCAGGTTGACTAGTTATAGCAGTAGTATAACCATTCTTAGTAACTTCCCAGATGTCTTTACCAATGCAATTCAGATGTGTCTCCATTCTGATTTTCCATATTCCATAGTTGGTTCCATCAAGCTTAGGACTATCCTTCCTGAAATAATTAGTAGACATTGGATCTCCTCAAGTTGTTAAACTTTTGCAAAAGGAGAACTATGCTCTGATACCAATTGTAGGTCCCGGGGACAACTGAGAGGGGGGGGTGAATCAGTTGTCAAATAAATTCAAACCAAAATCTTATCAACCAACTTATTGCTTAATACCGGTAAGATAGTTAATTGTGCCGGTAAACAATGTTAACAGAAAATGATGTACCGGTAAGGATTAATGCATGAAACATAAGCACAAAGTCAACCACAACACATGACACAAATATTTGTACGTGGAAACCCTGTAAGGTGAAAAACCACAGTGGGAAACCTTACCCACAATCAGATGATACTACTGCAGATAGTAAGTGAACAAAGAGGGGTCTACACATGCAGAAAGGCCAACAGCCTAGAGCTCACTGCTCAAACACAAATGGGAGTCACACTGACTACAGTTGGATGGCTAAATCCAATGAGAATGTACTGCACAAAATAGCATCTTCTTATGTTGGATTCAGTACCTGTGTAATGCTGATATGCTTTTGCAAAAACCTAACTTCACCTTCAAATGATGTCTTCGTGTATATCTCTACTTGATCTCGCATATACCCTTCCTTAAATCTTTTTCGCATTCCACACTTGATCTTACAAATAAGATCTTACATTATACCATACCCTAAGACCAATTTTAGTAGGTCGGCTCTACAAGATATTACAATAAAACATTTTACAAATAATACAATATTTGATGCAATAACTGATTGAACATGTTGGCTTAATGCATTTACAACAATAATAAGTCATCTCCATAGCATGCCATGCTGATCTGGAAAAGATAAACCTGCCGGTGTAACCCTAGATAACCTGGACCTATTTGCCGGTAAAAGCAAATATGCAAATAAGAATATACCAATGATATTACTTCAAGGAAAAGTGTCCACATGATGTCTTTGACATTACCAAGTGTCTTCCATGTCATTGCAGGTACCGGTGAACATTATATCCTGCCGGTTAACTATATACCGGTGATTTTTTGAACATTTTACTGATTGCCGGTGAATGTTGCTGGATCTCCAAAGTAGGTGTATTTAGTAGGTGTTGACATCAATGACAAAACCATACCAAAATACCAACAGCTTCTTGTGCCTCCAAACACCTTTTTTGATGCTAAAAAACATGCCTTTAGGAAGCATAAATTTGAAAATGATGATTTGGGAGTATGATAAGTTTCATAATCGCACTTTCATGGTCGTGGCTTCAGAATCAAAACTTGTATTTTCAATCTTGTTGTGCCTCCAAACACCCTTTTTTATGCCTCAAAACATGTGTTTAGGAAGCACAAACTTCAAATTGATGATTTGGGAGTATGATAACTTTCATAATAGCGCTTACATGCTCGTGGCTTCGGAAAAAAAACTTGCATTTCAAGCTTGTTGTACTTCCAAACACCAATGTTGATGACTCAAAACATACATTTAGCAAGCACAACCTTGAAAATGATGATTTGGGCTCATGGTTTCTGAACCAAAAGTTGCATTTTCAAGCTTGTTTTACCTCCAAACACACATTTTGATGCTTCAAAACATGCGTTCAAGAAGCAAAAAACTTCAAAATCATGATTTGGGAGTACGATAAGTTTCATAATCGCGCCTTTATACTCGTGGCTTCTGAATCAAAATTTGCATTTTCATGTTTGTTGTGCCTCCAAAGATCCATTTTCATACTTCAAAACTTGCATTTAGGAGCCACTAGCTTCAAAATGATGATTTGGAACTATGATAAGTTTCATAGTCATGCTTTCATGATTGTGGCTTCAGAATCAAAACTTGCATTTTCAAGCTTGTTGTGCGTCGAAACAACCATTTTGATGCTTCTAAATTTACATTTAGGAAGCATAAGCCTCAAAATGATGATTTGGGAGTACGATAAGTTTCATAACTGAGCTTTCACGCTCGTGGCTTCAGAATTGGAACTTGCATTTTCAACCTTGTTGTGCTTCCAAACACACATTTTGATGTTTCAAAACTTATGTTTAGGAATCACAAGCTTCAAATTGATGATTTGGGAGTAGGATAAATTTCAAAATTGTGCTTTCATGCTCATGGCTTCGGAATCAAAAGTTACATTTTCAATATTTTTGGTGCCTCCAAACACCCTTTGTGATGCTTCAAAACATGCGTTTAGAAAGCACAAACTTCAAAATGATGATTTGGGAGTACTATAAGTTCCATAATTGCGCTTTCATGCTCGTGGCTTTGAAATAAAAACTTGCATTTTCAAGCTTCTTGTTGTGCCTCAGATTCAGAATGCATGGCTATAGAATCAGAACTCGCATTTACAAGCTTGTTGTTGCTCCATACACACATTTTGATGCTTCAAAACGTGCATGTAGGAAGCACAAGCTTCAAACTGATGATTTGGGAGTATGATGTTTCATTATTGCGCTTACATGCTAGTGGATTAAGAATCAGAACATGCATTTTCAAGCTTGTTGTGCCTCCAAACACCCATTTTTATGCTTCAAAACATGCATTTAGGAAGCACAAGCTTCAAAATGTTGATTTGGTAGTACAATAAGTTTGATAATCACACTTTCGTGCTCGTGGCTTTAGAATCATTACTTGCATTTTCAAGCTTGTTGTGCCTCCAAACACCCATTTTGACACTTTAAAACTTTAGTTTACGAAGAAAGAGCTTCAAAATGTTGATTTGAAGGTACGATAAGTTTCATAATCATGCTTTCATGCTCATGGCTACGGAAGGAGAACATGCATTTTCAAGAATCTTGTATCTCCAAACACACATTTTGATGCTTTTACAACTTGCATTTAAGAAGCACAAGCTTCAAAATGATGATTTGGGAGTACGATAAGTTTCACAATCGCACTTTCATGCTCGTGGCTTCAAAATCGAAACGTGCATTTTCAAACTTGTTGTTCCATGAAACACCCATTTCAAAGTTTCAAAACTTCCCCTTAGGAAGCAAAAGCTTCAAAATGATGAATTCCAAGTACAATAAGTTTAATAACCGCACTTTCATGCTCATGGCTTCGAAATCATAACTTGCATTTTCAAGCTTATTGTACCTCCAAACACACATTTCCTTACTTCAAAACATGCGTTTACAAAGCACAAGCTTCAAATAATGATTTGGGAGTACGATAAGTTTCACAATCACACTTTCAGGATCGTGGCCCCTCAATTAGAACTTACATTTTCAAGCTTGTTGTGCCTCCAAACACCCATTTTGATACTTCAAAACTTGTATTTAGGAAGCACATGTTTCGAAATGATGATTTGGGAGTACAATAAGTTTCACAACGACGCTTTCATGCTCGTGGGTTCAGAATCAGAACTTGCATTTTCAAGCTTCTTGTGCCTCCAAACACCCTTTTTGATGCTTCAAAATATGCATTTAGGAAACATAAATTTCAAAATGATGATTTGGCAGTATGATAAGTTTCATAATTGCGCTTTCATGGTCGTGGCTTCAGAATAAAAAATGCGAGTACAATAACTTTCATAATCGCGCTTTCATCCTTGTGGCTTCAAAATAAAAACTTGCATTTTCAAGATTCTTGTCCCTCCAAACACCCATGTTGATGCTTCAAAACATACATTCAGGAAGCACAACCTTTAAAATGATGATTTGGGAGTACAATAAGTTTCCTAATCATGCTCATGGCCTCTGAATAAAAACTCACATTTTAAAGTTTGTTGTACCTCCAAACAACCATTTTGAAGTTTCAAAATTTGCCTTCAGGAAGCATAAGCTTCAAAATGATGATTTGGGAGTATGATAAGTTTCATAATCGCACTTTCATGCTTGTGGCTTCGGAATCAAAAATTACATTTTCAAGCTTGTTGTGCCTACAAACACCCATTTTGATGCTTGAAAACTTATGTTTAGTTAGCACAAGTTTCAAAATGATGATTTGGGAGTACAATAAGTTTCATAATCATGCTTTCATACTCGTGGCTTCGAAATCAAAACTTGCCTTTTCAATCTTGTTGTACCTCCAAACACCCATTTTGATACTTCAAAACTTGAGTTTAGGGAGCATAAGCTTGAAAATGATGATTTGGGAGTATGATTAGTTTCATAATCGTTCTTACATGTTTCTGGCTTCGTAATCAAGACATGCATTTACAAGATTTTTGTGCCTCTAAACACCCATTCTGATATTTCAAAACTTACATTTAGGAAGCACAAGCTTCAAAATGATGACTTGGGAGTACGATAAGTTTCATAATCACGCTTTCATGCTTGCGGCTTTCGAATCAGGACTTGTATTTTCAAGCTTTGTGTACCTCCAAACACACATTTTGATTCTTCAAACCTTGCGTTTAGTAAGAAAAAGCTTCAAAATGATGATTTGGGAGTACGATAAGTTTCATAACCATGTTTCCATGGTCGTGGCTTTGAAATTAGAACTTGCAT
The DNA here is from genome assembly GCF_030272615.1 of Cryptomeria japonica. NCBI lineage: Eukaryota > Viridiplantae > Streptophyta > Pinopsida > Cupressales > Cupressaceae > Cryptomeria > Cryptomeria japonica. The sequence goes on along the minus strand of NC_081413.1, from coordinate 373,356,998 downwards.
TTTTGAGCTTTTTGTACCTCCAAACACACATGTTAATGCTTAAAAACTTGCGTTTAGGAAATGCAAGCTTCAAATTGATGATTTGGGAGTACGATAAGTTTCATAACTGAGCTTTAACGCTCTATTCTTTTGAATTAGAACTTGCACTTTCAAGCTTTTTGTGCTTCCAAACACACATTTTGATGTTTCAAAACCTATGTTTAGGAAGCACAAGCTTCAAAATAATGATTTGAGAGTAGGATAAGTTTCATAATCGAGCTTTCATGCTCATGGATTTAAAATCAAAAGTTACATTTTCAATCTTTTTGTGCCTCCAAACACCCTTCTTGATGCTTCAAAACATGCGTTTAGAAATCACAAACTTCAAAAGTATGATTTGGGAGTACGATAAGCTTCATAATTGTGCTTTCATTCTCATGGCTATGGAATAAAAACTTGCATTTTCAAGCTTGTTGTCTGTCCAAACTCCCATTTTGATGCTTCAAAACATGCGTTTAGGAAGGGAAAGCTTGAAAATGATGATTTGGGAGTACGCTAAGTTTTATAACTGCACTTTCATGTGGCTTCAGAATCAAAACTTGCATTTTCAAGCTTTTTGTGTATCCAAACACACATTTTGATGCTTCAAAACTTTCGTTTAGCAAGCAAAAGCTTCAAAATGATTATCTGGGAGTATGATAAGATTCACAATCGCACTTTCATGCTCGTTGTTTCAAAATCCAAACATGCATTTTGAAACTTTTTGTTGCATGAAACACCCATTTCAATGCTTCAACACTTGCGTTTAGGAAGCACAAGCTTCAAAATGATGATATGCAAGTACGGTAAGTTTAATAACCGCACTTTCAGGTTGATGGCTTCAAAATCATACCTTGCATTTTCAAGCTTATTGTAACTTCAAACACACATTTTCATACTTCAAAACTTGCGTTTAGGAAGCACAAGCTTCAAAATGATGATTTGGGAGTACGATATTTTTCATAATCACGCTTTCATGCTCGTGGCCCCTCAATTAGAACTTAGATTTTCAAGCTTGTTGTGCTTCCAAAAACCCATTTTGATAGTTCAAAACTTGTGTTTAGGAAGCACATGTTTCAAAATGATGATTTGGGAGTACGATAAGTTTCACAATGGCGCTTTCATGCTCGTGGCTTCGGAATCATAACTTGCATTTTCAAGCTTCTTGTGACTCCAAACACCCTTTGTGATGCTTCAAAACAAGCTTTTATGAAGCATAAATTTGAAAATGATGATTTGGGAGTATAATAAGTTTCATAATCTCACTTTAATGGTCGTGGCTCCAGAATCAAAACTTGTATTTTCAATCTTGTTGTGCCTCCAAACACCCTTTTTGATGTTTCAAAATATGTGTTTAGGAAGCACAAACTTCAAAATGATGATTTGGGAGTATGATAACTTTCATAATCACGCTTTAATGCTCGTGGCTTTGGAATAAAAACTTGCATTTTCAAGCTTCTTGTCCCTCCAAACACCCATGTTGATGCTTGAAAATATACATTTAGGAAGCACAACCTTGAAAATGATGATTTGGGAGTACGATAAGTTTCTTAATCATGTTCATGGCTTCTGAATAAAAAGTCGCATTTTCAATCTTGTTGTACCTCCAAACACACATTTTGATGCTTCAAAACATGTGTTCAGGAAGCACAGACTTCAAAATCATGATTTGGGAGTACTATAAGTTTCATGATCGTGTTTTCATACTCGTGGCTCCTAAAGTAGAACTTGCAGTTTTCAAGTTTGTTGTGCCTCCAAAGACCCATTTTCATACTTCAAAACTTGTGCTTAGTAAGCAAAAGCTTCAAAATGATGATTTGGGAGTACGATACGTTTCATAACCGTGTTTCCATGCTCGTTCTTTTGAAATTAGAAATTGCATTTTCAAGCTTGTTGTACCTCCAAAAACACATGTTAATGCTTATAAACTTGTGTTTAGGAAGCGCAAGCTTCAAAATAATGATTTGGGAGTACGATAAGTTTCATAAGTGAGCTTTCATGCTATGGGCTTCAGAATTAGAGCTTGCATTTTCAAGCTTGTTGTGCTTCCAAACACACATTTTGATGTTTCGAAACTTATGTTTAGGAAGCACAAGCTTCAAAATGATGATTTGGGAGTAGGATAAGTTTCATAATTGTGCTTTCATGCTCATGGCTTCGGAATTAAAAAAAATGTTTTCAATCGAAATAAAAACTTGCATTTTCAAGCTTCTTATCCCTCCAAACACCCCTTTTGATGCTTCAAAACATGCATTTAGGAAGGGAAAGCGTCAAAATGATGATTTGGGAGTTCGATAAGTTTTATAACTGCACTTTCATGTGGCTTCGGAATCAAAACTTGCATTTTCAAGCTTTTTGTGCGTCCAAACACACAAATTGATGCTTCAAAACTTGTTTTTAGGAAGCACCAACTTCAAAATGATCATTTGGGGGAGTATGATAAGTTTCATAATCATGCTTTCATGGTCGTCGCTCCGAAATCAGAACTTGCATTTTCAAGCTTGTTGTGCATCCACATACCCATTTTGATGATTCAAAACATAAGTTTAGGAAGGAAAACATCAAAATGATGATTTGTGATTACGATAAGTTTCATAATCATGCTTTCATGGTCATGGCTTCAGAATCAGAATTCGCATTTTCAAGCTTGTTGTGCCTCCAAACACACATTTTGATGCTTCAAAACTTGTGTTTAGGAAGCACAAGCTAGTGGCTTCGGAATTAGAACATGTATTTTTAAGCTTGTTGTGCCTCCAAACACCCATTTTTATGCTTCAAAACACGCATTTAGGAAGCACAAGCTTAAATATGTTGATTTGGTAGTACGATAAGTTTCATAATCACACTTTCATGCTTTCATGCTTGTGGCTTCGGAATCAGAAATTGCATTTTCAAGCTTGTTATGCCTCCAAACAACCATTTTGATGCTTCAAAATTTGTGTTTAGGAAGCATAAGCTTCAAAATGATGATTTTGGAGTACGATTAGTTTCATAATCGCACTTTCATGCTTGTGGCTTCGGAATTAGAACTTGCAATTTCAAGCTTGTTGGACCTCCAAACACCCATTTTGATGCTTCAAAACTTGTGTTTAGTTAGAACAAGCTTCAAAATTATCATTTAGGATTATGATAAGTTTCATAATCCTGCTTCCATACTTGTGGCTTCGAAATCAAAACTTGCCTTTTCAATCTTGTTGTACCTCCAAACACCTATTTTGATACTTGAAAAGTTGAGTTGAGAAAGTACAAGCTTCAAAATGATGATTTGGGAGTATGATTAGTTTCATAATCGAGGTAACATGTTTGTGGCTTTGTAATCAGAACATGTATTTTCAAGCTTTTTGAGACTCTAAACACCCATTTTGATGCTTCAAAACTTACCTTGAGGAAGCACAAGCTTCAAAATGATGACTTGGGAGTACGGTAAGTTTCATAATCGCACTTTCATGCTCGTGGCTTCGGAATAAAAACTTGCATTTTCCAGCTTCTTGTCCCTCCAAACACACATTTTGATGCTTAAAAATGTGCATTTAGGAAGGACAGGCTTGAAAATGATGATTTGGGAGTATGATAAGTTTTATAGCTTTGCTTTCATGTGAGTACGATAAGTTTCATAGTCATGCTTTCACGCTCATGGCTTCAGAAACAAAACTTGCATTTTCAAACTTCTTGTGCCTGCAAACAAACATTTTGATGCTTCAAAACTTGCATTTAGGAAGCACAAGCTTCAAAATGATGATTTGGGAGTATGATAAGTTTCATCATCACGCTTACATGCTAGTGGCTTCATAATCATAACTTGCATTTTCAAACTTGTTATGCCTCCAATCACCCATTTTGACACTGCAAAACTTTCGTTTAGGAAGCACAAGCTTCAAAATGATGATTTGGGAGTACAATAAATTTCATAATCGTGCTTTCATGCTCGTGGCTTCGGAATTAAAACTTGCATTTTCAAACTTCTTGTGCGGACCATCACCCTTTTTTTGCTTCAAAACATGCTTTTAGGAAGCATAAATTTCAAAATTATGATTTGGGAGTATGATAAGTTTCATAATCGTGCTTTCATAGTCGTGGTTTTAGAATAAAAACTTGCATTTTCAATCTTTTTGTGCCTCCAAACACCCTTTTTTATGCTTCAAAATGATGATTTGGGAGTACGATAACTTCATAATCGTGATTTCATGCTCGTGGCTTCGAAATAAAAACTTGCATTTTCAAGCTTCTTGTCCCTCCAAACACCCACGTTGATGCTTCAAAACATATATTTAGGAAGCACAACCTTGAAAATGATGATTTGGGAGTATGATAAGTTTCTTAATCATACTTTCATGCTCATCGCTTTTGAATCAAAACTTGCATTTTCAAGCTTGTTCTACCTCGAAACACACATTTTGATGCTTCAAAACTTGTGTTTAGGAAGCACAAACTTCAAAATCATGATTTGGGAGTACGATAAGTTTCATAATCACGCTTTCATACTCGTGGCTTCTAAATCAGAACTTGTGTTTTCGAGTTTGTTGTGCCTCCAAAGACCCATTTTCATACTTCAAAACTTGTGTTTAGGAACCACAAGTTAAAAAATAATGATTTGGAAGTACGATAAGTTTCATAATCATTCTTTCATGCTTGTGGCTTAGGAATCAGAACTTGCATTTTCAATCTTGTTGTGCCTCTCCAAACAACCATTTTGATGCTTCAAAATTTGCATTTAGGAAGCATATGCTTCAAAATAATGATTTGCGAGTACAATAAGTTTCATAATTGCACTTTCATGCTCATGGCTTCGGAATTAGAACTTGCATTTTTCAAGCTTGTTGTACCTCACAACACCCATTTTGATGTTTCAAATCCTAGGTTTATGAAAAACAAGCTTCAAAATGATGACTTGAGAGTACGATAAGTTTCATAATCACACTTTCATGCTTGTGGATTTTTAATCAGAACTTGCATTTTCAAACTTGTTGTACCTCCAAACACACATTTTTTATTCTTCAAAACTTGCATTCAATAAGCAAAATCTTCAAAATGATGATTTGGGAGTACGATAAGTTTGATAACCATGGCTTTGAAATTAGAACTTGCATTTTCAATCTTGTTGTACCTCCAAACACACATGTTAATGCTTAAAACCTTGCGTTTAGGAAGCACAAGCTTCAAAATGATGATTTGGGAGTATAGTAAGTTTCATAACTGAGGTTTCACGCTTGTGGCTTTGGAATTAGAACTTGCATTTTCTAGCTTGTTGTGCTTCCAAACAAACATTTTGATGTTTCAAAACTTATGTTTAGGAAGCGCAAGCTTCAAAATGATGATTTGGGAGTAGGACAAGTTTCATAATCGCGCTTTTGATGCTCATGGCTTCGGAATCAAAAGGTACATTTTCAATCTTTTTGTGCCTCCAAATATTGTTTTTGATGCTTCAAAACATGCGTTTAGAAAGCACAAACTTCAAAACGATGATTTGTTAGTACGATAAGTTTAATATTCATGCTTTCATGTTCGTGGCTTCAGAATCATAACTTGCATTTTGAAGCTTGTTGTGCCTCCAAACACCCATTTTGACACTTCAAAATTTCGTTTATGAAGCACAAGCTTCAAAATGATCATTTGGGGTACGATTAGTTTCATAATAGCGCTTACATGTTTGTGGCTTCGTAATAAAGACATGCATTTTTAAGCTTTTTCGTGCGTCTAAACACCCATTTTGATGCTTCAAAAGTTACGTTTAGGAAGCACAAGCTTCAAAATGATGACTTAGGAGTACGATAAGTTTCATAATCAAGCTTTCTTGCTCGCAGATTTGGAATCAGAACTTTCATTTTTAAGCTTGTTGTACCTCCAAACACACATTTTGATTCTTCAAACCTTGCATTTGCAAAAGCTTCAAAATGATTCAGAATCAAAAGTTACATTTTCAATCTTTTTGCGCTTCAAAATGATAAGTTTCATAATCATGCTTTTGTGCTTCAAAACGATGAGTACGATAAGTTTCATTATCACACTTTCATGCTCAAGGCCCCTCAATTAGAGCTTACATTTTCAAGCTTGTTGTACCTCCAAACACCCATTTTGATACTTCAAAACTTGTGTTTAGGAAGCACATGTTTGGAAATGATGATTTGGGAGTACGATAAGTTTCACAATGACACTTTCATGCTCGTGGCTTTGAAATCTGAACCTGCATTTTCAAGCTTCGTGTGCTTCCAAACACCCTTTTTGATGCTTCAAAACATACTTTTAGGAAGCATAAATTTGAAAATGATTATTTTCGAGTATGATAAGTTTCATAATCACGCTTTCATGGTCATGGCTTCATAATCAAAACTTGCATTTTCAATCTTGTTGTGCCTCCAAACACCCTTTTTGATGCTTCAAAATGATGATTTGGAGGTACGATAACTTTCATAATCTTGAAACCTTGCATTTTCAAGCTTCTTGTCCCTCAAAACACCCATGTTGATGCTTCAAAACATACATTTTGAAGCACAACCTTGAAAATCAAAACGAAGCACAAACTTCAAAATCATGATTTGGGAGTACGATAAGTTTCATAATTGCACTTTTATGCTCGTGGCTTTGGAATCATAACTTGTATTTTCAAGCTTGTTGTGCTTCCAAACACACATTTTGATGTTTCAAAACTTATGTTTAGGAAGCACAAGCTGAATTCAAAATGATGATTTGGGAGTAGGATAAGTTTCATAATCGCGCTTTCATGCTCATTGCTTCAGAATCAAAAGATACATTTTCAATCTTTTTGTGCCTCCAAACACCCTTTTTGATGCTTCAAAACATGCATTTAGAAAGCACAAACTTCAAAATGATGATTTGGGAGTACGATAAGTTTCATAATTGCGCTTTCATACTCGTGGCTTCAGAATAAAAACTTTCATTTTCAAGCTTCTTGTCCCTCCAAACACCCATTTTGATGCTTCAAAACATGTGTTTAGGAAGGGCAAGTTTGAAAATGGTGATTTGGGAATACGATAAGTTTTAGAACTGCGCTTTCATGTGGCTTCGGAATCAAAACTTGCATTTTCAAGATTTTTGTGAGTCCAAACACACATTTTGATGCTTCAAAACTTGTGTTTAGGAAGCACCAGCTTCAAAATGATCATTTGGTAGTATGATAAGTTTCATAATCGCGCTTTCATGCTCGTGGCTCTGAAATCAAAACTTGCATTTTCAAGCTTGTTGTGCCTCCACATACCCATTTTGATGCTTCAAAACATAAGTTTAGGAAGAAAAACTTCAAAATGATGATTTGCGAGTACGATAAGTTTCATAATCATTCTTTCATGCTCATGGCTTCAGAATCAGACTCTCATTTTCAAGCTTGTTGTGCCTCCAAACACACATTTTGATGCTTGAAAACTTGCATTTAGGAAGAACAAGCTTCAAAATGATGATTTGGGAGTATGATAAGTTTCATCATCACACTTACATGCTAGTGGCTTCAGAATCGGAACATGCATTTTCAAGCTTGTTGTGCGTCCAAACACCCATTTGTATGCTTCAAAACATGCATTTAGGAAGCACAAGCTTCAAAATATTGATTTGGTAGTACGATAAGTTTCATAATCACGCTTTCATGCTCGTTTCTTCATAATCATAACTTGGATTTTCAAGCTTGTTGTGCCTCCAAACACCCATTTTGACACTTCAAAACTTTTGTTTAGGAAGCACAAGATTCAAAATGATGATTTGGGAGTACGACAAGTTTCACAATCGTGCTTTCGTGCTCATGGCTTCGGAATCAGAACTTGCATTTTCAAGCTTGTTGTATCTCAAAAAACACATTTTGATGTTTTACAGCATGCATTTAGGAAGCACAAGCTTCAAAATGATGGTTTGGGAGTACAATAAATTTTACAATCGCACTTTCATGCTCGTAACTTCAAAATCCAAATGTGCATTTTCAAACTTGTTCCATGAGACACCCATTTCGATTCTTCAAAACTTGCATTTAGGAAGCACAAGCTTCAAAATGATGTTTTGTGAGTACAATAAGTTTAATAACCGCACTTTCATGCTCATGGCTTCCAAATAATAACTTGCATTTTCAATCTTATTGTACCTCCAAACACACATTTTCATACTCAAAACTTGCTTTTAGGAAGCACGAGCTTCAAAATTATGATTTGGGAGTACGATAAGTTTCATAATCACGCTGTCATGCTCATGGCCCCTCAATTAGAACTTACATTTTCAAGCTTTTTGTACCTCCAAACACCTATTTTGATACTTCAAAACTTGTCTTTAGGAAGCACAAGTTTTGAAATGATGATTTCAGAGTATGATAAGTTTCACAACGATGCTTTCATACTCGTGGCTTCAAAATCAGAACCTGCATTTTCAAGTTTCTTGTGCCTCCAAATACCCTTTTTGATGCTTCAAAACATGCTTTTAGGAATCATAAATTTGAAAATGATGATTTGGGAGTATGATAGGTTTCATAATTGCGCTTTCATACCCGTGGGTTCGGAATCAGAACTTGAATTTTAGAGCTTGTTGTACCTTCAAACACCCATTTTGATGCTTCAAAACTTGTGTTTAGGAAGCACAAGCTTCAAAATGATGATTTGGAAGTACGATAATTTTCATAATCGCGCTTTCATGCTCGTGGCTTTAAAATCACAACTTGCATTTTCAAGCTTGTTGTACTTCCAAACACACATTTTGATGATTCAAATCTTGAGTTTAGGAAGCACAAGCTCCAAAATGATGACTTGGGAATACGATAAGTTTTGTAATCGTGCTTTCATGGTCCCCTCTTTGGAAACAAAACTTGCATTTTCAAGCTTGTTGTACCTCCAAACGCACATTTTGATTCTTCAAACCTTGCGTTTAGTAAGCAAAAAAGATTCAAAATGATGATTTGGGAGTACAATAGGTTTCATAACTATGTTTCCATGCTCGTGGCTTTGAAATTAAAACTTGCATTTCCAAGCTTGTTGTACCTCCAAACACATGTTAATGCTTAAAACTTTCATTTAGAAAGCTTCAAAATGATGATTTGGGAGTACGATAAATTTCATAACTCAACTTTCACGCTTGTGGCTTCGGAATTGGAAATTGCATTTCCAGGCTTGTTGTGCTTCCAAACACACATTTTGATGTTTCAAAACTTATGTTTAGGAAGCACAAGCTTCAAAATGATGATTTGGGAGTAGGATAAGTTTCATAATCGTGCTTTCATGCTCATGGCTTTGGAATCAAAAGTTACATTTTCAATCTTTTTGTGCCTCCAAACACCCTTTTTGATGCTTCAAAACATGCGTTTACAAAGCACAAACTTCAAAATGATGATTTGGGAGTACGATAAGTTTCATAATTGCACTTTCATGCTCGTGGCTTCAGAATAAAAACTTGCATTTTCAAACTTCTTGCCCCTCCAAACACCCATTTTGATGCTTCAAAACATGCATTTTAGGAAGCGCAAGCTTGAAAATGATGATTTGGGAGTATGATAAGTTTAATAACTGTGCTTTCATGTGGCTTTGGAATCAAAACTTGTATTTTAAAGCTTTTTGTGCATCAAAACACACATTTTGATACTTCAAAACTTGTGTTTAGGAAGCACCAGCTTCAAAATGATCATTTGGGAGTATCATAAGTTTCATAATCACGCTTTCATGCTCGTGGCTCCGAAATCAGAACTTGCAGTTTAAAGCTTGTTGTGCCTCCACATACCCATTTTGATGCTTCAAAACATAAGTTTAGGAAGGAAAATTTTAAAATGATGATTTGCGAGTACGATAAGTTTAATAATCATGCTTTCATGCCCATGGCTGCAAAATTAGAACTCGCATTTTCAAGCTTGTTGTGCCTCCAAACACACATTTTGATGCTTTAAAACTTACGTTTAGGAAGCACAAGCTTCAAAATGATGATTTGGGAGTATGATAAGTTTCATCAGCGTGCTTACATGCTAGTGGCTTCAGAATCAGAACACGCATTTTCAAGCTTGTTGTGCCTCCAAAGACCAATTTTTATGCTACAAAATGTGCATTTAGGAAGGACAAGATTCAAAATGTTGATTTGGTACTACGATAAGTTTCATAATAACGCTTTCATGCTCGTGGCTTCGGAATCATAACTTACATTTTCAAGCTTGTTGTGCCTCCAAACACCGATTTTGACACTTCAAAACTTTCATTTAGGAAGCACAAGCTTCAAAATGATGATTTGGGAGTATGATAAGTTTCAGAATCCAAACGTGCATTTTAAAACTTGTTGTTCCATGAGACACCCATTTTGCTTCTTGAAAACTTGCGTTTAGGAAGCACAAGCTTGAAAATGAAGGTTTGCGAGTACGATAAGTTTTAATAACCTCACTTTCATTCTCATGGCTTCGAAATTATAACTTGCATTTTCAAGCTTATTGTACCTCCAAACACACATTTTTATAATTCAAAACTTGTGTTTAGGAAGCACAAGCTTCAAAATTATGATTTGGGAGTACGATAAGTTTCATAATCACGCTTTCATGCTCATGGCCCCTCAATTAGAACTTACATTTTCAATCTTGTTGTGCCTCCAAACACCCATTTTGATACTTCAAAACTTGTGTTTAGGAAGCACATGTTTCGAAATGATGATTTGGGATTATGATAAGTTTCACAACGACGCTTTCATGCTTGTGGCTTCCGAATCAAAACTTGAATTTTCAAGCTTCTTGTGCCTCAAAACACCCTTTTTGATGCTTCAAAACATGCTTTTAGGAAGCATAAATTTCAAAATGATGATTTGGGAGTATGATAAGTTTCATAATCGCGCTTTCATGGTCGTGGCTTCAGAATCAAAACTCGCATTTTCAAACTTATTGTGCCTCCAAACACCCATTTTGATGCTTCAAAACTTGTGTTTAGTTAGAAAAAGCTTCAAAATGATGATTTGGGAGTACGATAAGTTTTGTAATCATGCTTTCATACTTGTGGCTTCAAAATCAAAACTTGCCTTGTCAATCTTGTACCTCCAAACACCCATTTTGATACTTCAAAACTTGAGTTTAGGAAGCACAAGTTTTAAAATGATGATTTGGTAGTACGATTACCTTCATAATGACGCTTACATGTTTGTGGCTTCGTAATCAGAACATGCATTTTAAAGCTTTCTGTGCCTCTAAACACCCATTTTGATGCTCCAAAACTTACGTTTAGGAAGCACAAGCTCCAAAATGATGACTTGGGAGTACGATAAGTTTCATAATCACGCTTTCATGGTTTCGGCTTTGGAATCAGAACTTGCATTTTCAAGCTTGTTGTACCTCCAAAAACACATTCTGATTCTTCAAACCTTGCGTTTAGTAAGCAAAAGCCTTGAATGGATGATTTGGGAGTACGATAAGTTTCATAACTGTGTTTCCATGCTCGTGGCTTTGAAATTAGAACTAGCATTTTCAAGCTTGTTGTACCTCCAAACACATATTTTAATTCTTAAAAACTTGCAAGTGGGAAGCGCAAGCTTCAAAATGATAATTTGGGACTACGATAAGCTTCATAACTGAGCTTTCACGCTCGTGGCTTCGGAATTGCAACTTGCATTTTCAAGCTTGTTGTGCTTCCAAACACATATTTTGATGTTTCAAAACTTATGTTTAGGAAGCACAAGCTTCAAAATGATGATTAGGGAGTAGGATAAGTTTCAAAATCGCACTTTCATGCTCATGGCTTCAGAATCAAAAGTTACATTTTCAATCTTTTCGGAATCAAAAGCTACATTTTCAATCTTTTTGTGCCTCCAAACACCATTTTTGATGCTTCAAAACATGCGTTTAGAAAGCACAATCTTCAAAATGATGATTGGGGAGTCCGATCAGTTTCATAATTGCGATTTCATGCTTGTGGCTTTGAAATAAAAACTTACGTTTTCAAGCTTCTTGTCCCTCCAAACAACCATTTTGATGCTACAAAACATGCGTTTAGGAAGGATAAGCTTGAAAATGATGATTTGGGAGTACGATAAGTTTTATAACTACGCTTTCATGTGGCTTTGGAATCAAAACTTGCATTTTCAATCTTTTTGTGTGCCCAAACACACATTTTGATGATTCAAAACTTGTGTTTAGGAAGCACCAGCTTCAAAATGATCATTTGAGAGTATGATAAGTTTCATAATCGTGTTTCCATGCTCGTGGCTTCAAAATCAGAACTTGCATTTTCAAGCTTGTTGTGCCTCCACATACCCATTTTGATGCTTCAAAACATAAGTTTAGGAGTAAAAACTTCAAAATGATGATTTGTGAGTACGATAAGTTTCATAATTATGCTTTCATGCTCATGGCTTCAGAATCAAAACTTGCATTTTCAATCTTTTTGTGCCTCCAAACACGCTTTTTGATGTTTCAAAATATGTGTTTAGGAAGCACAAGCTTCAAAATGATGATTTGGGAGTACGGTAAGTTTCATAATCGCACTTTCATGCTCATGGCTTTGGAATCAGAATTTGCATTTTCAAGCTTGTTGTGCCTCCAAACACCCATTTTGATGTTTCAAAACTTGTGTTTAGTTACGACAAGTTTCAAAATGATGATTTGGGAGTACGATAAGTTCCATAATCGTGTTTTCGTACTTGTGGCTTCGAAATCAAAACTTGCCTTTTCAATCTTGTTGTGCCTCCAAATATCCATTTTGATGCTTCAAAACTTACGTTTAGGAAGCACAAGTTTCAAAATGATGATTTGGGAGTATACTAAGTTTCATAATTTCACTTTCATGCTTATGGCTTTGAAATCAAAAAATTTCATTTTCGAGACTATTGTGCCTCCTCACACCCATTTTGATGCTTCAAAACATGCGTTTAGGAAGCACAAGCCTCAAAATCGTGACTTGGGAGTATGATCATTTTCATAATTGTGCTTTCATGCTCACGCTTTCAGATTTAAAACTTGCATTTTCAAACTTGTTGTACCTCCAAACACACATTTTGATGCTTCAAATCTTGTATTTAGGAAGCACAAGCTTCAAAACGATTAATTTTGGAGTACGATAAGTTTCATAATCGCCTTTAATGCTCGTTGCTTAGTATCAGATCTTGCATTTTCAAGCTTGTTGTGTTTCCAAACATCCATTTTTATTCTTCAAAACTTGTGTTTAGGAAGCACAAGCTTCCAATGATGATTTGGGAGTATGACAGGTTTCATAATTGCACTTTCATACTCATGGGTTCGTAATCAGAACTTGAATTTTAGAGCTTGTTGTACCTTCAAACACCCATTTTGATGCTTCAAAATGATAATTTGGGAGTACAATAATTTTCATAATTGCGCTTTCATGTTCATTGCTTTAGAATCACAAGTTACATTTTCAAGCTTGTTGTACTTCCAAACACACATTTTGATGATTTAAAACTTGAGTTTAGGAAGCACAAGCTCCAAAATAATGGCTTGGGAGTACGATAAGCTTCATAATCGCGCTTTCATGGTCACAACTTTGGAATCAAAACTTGCATTTTCAAGCTTGCTGTACCTCCAAACGCACATTTTGATTCTTCAAACCTTGCATTTAGTAAGCAAAAGCTTCAAAATGATGATTTGGGAGTACGATAAGTTTCATAACCGTATTTCCATGCTCGTGGCTTTGAAATTAGGACTTGCATTTTCAAGCTTGTTGTACCTCCAAACACACATGTTAATTCTTAAAAACTTCCATTTAGAAAACTTCAAAATGATGATTTGGGAGTATGATAAATTTCATAACTAAGCTTTCACGCTTGTGGCTTCGGAATTGGAACTTGCATTTTCAAGCTTGTTGTGCTTCCAAACACACATTTTGATGTTTCAAAACTTATGTTTGGGAAGCACAAGCTTCAAAATGATGATTTGAGAGTAGGATAAGTGATAGGGAGAGTCCTAATTTACCACCAACTGGAGTTCTTTGATGGTGTAATCCTATTCACTATTAGGGCCCATAGTCTTCTCCTATGAATCCCCTACCAGTACTTTTCTTGTTTCACCTTCCTCAAGCTCACAAGGTAAACTTGTTGTCTATATCCTTGCAGGGGTGGAGGACAGTCAACACTTGTTCTCTTTCTTTGCAAAACCACCCTTCATGTTTGGTTTGGTAAGCTCTCTCCCTTCGGTTACGAAAGGACTAAGTTCCAGGTTTTATAGCCTTCTAGATCTTCTTCCAGTTCTTAATAGATTCCTCCCCTACAAGTTATCTCCTTCACACTACTGACAACTAGCCGGACTATCACCAAGCTCGCCAAGGGCCAGTTTGCAGGAATAACTAATGCCATCTCCTAGACTTCCACAAATGAAAACCTACTATACATGATTGGCTCTACTTGACCACCTCCAATGGTCGTGTGGAGTTTCAAGCCAGAGCCATGTTGTTATTTACAAATAGAGAACCTAAACTAAAAAAGGAAAACTTATTTACAGATTCTGAGCTTATTCCCGGGTTCAACATAGTAACTCACATGACAGAGAAATGAAGCGTTTACATTGACTGCATAAGTGAACTTAAAGGTTCTAAAACATTATTGCAATTCACAAATAGAAATCTGACACTGAATGGAAACTAGAAAATAGACTTCCTCCTCTATCGTGAACTCTGTTGGCATTATGTGAACCGGCATAAAGACAATGATATTTATGTTGTCATTGATGTCAATATGTGACATGGTGTGAACCGGCACATGTGATAGGCGAAAAGAGAGAGGAACCAGCATATGTATGAACCAGTTTATATGCCAAACTGAAGCGGTATATTTGTTCAAGGTGAACTGGCATGTCAAGGTGAACCGGCATGTAGTTATGGGAACTGGCACATGGAAGCATTGTATGACTACCGATTGGTAGGTAGCTTCCACTTCAGGATTTCCGGTTGGAGTACCTCAAGTCTGTGTGACTCAATCGGTGATCTTCGTGTGATGAGTTAGCAGTATAATGGAAGACAGATCGTGTTGCCACGTAAGCTCTGTGCGCGTGAAGGATCTTGCATGAAGAAGACTATTCCTATCTACCTTGGGAATGTGCAAAGTCTGTCAAACGGTGATAATGCGTGATGGGTTATCAGTCGCCATGAAATCGATGGAAAATGGACGATGGAGAATGTCTTGAGATCGATTCAAGACTGTTGCATTTAATGCAATATGATTCAACGGTTAGGATGGAACCGCTTGAATTGCTTAACCTAACAGGTTTAGGGTTTAGGGTTTTTGCTACCGGCCTGTCTGTTTCCTATAAGGTCGATGTTGTGTTTCTTTCTAGGGTTGTTAGAAAAAGTTGTGAATGTGTATCCAAGGGAAGTGATACGTGATTCTTGCCAGACCAAAGGAGAGAAGAGATACCTGCAAAGTGAATGTGCAGAAGGAGAAGAGGAGCCTAAACGGATCTGCATTAGCATTGAGTGTTGTTAACAGATCATTGTAATTCCTGTTGATCTCTAACCACTTCAACAGTTGTAAAATCCCCTAACAAGGTAGCCTTAACTGGCTTGATTCAAAATCCCTTAACAGGCTAGTCTTAACAGGCTTGATTCAAATCCCTTAACTGGGTAACTCGAGGTTAATGAGTTCTGAGAAGCTATAGAGCTCTGGAGATCCTGTAGCTATTGAGTTCTTGAAATCCTCTAACAAGGTGACCCTACCGGATTTAACCCTTAACTAGGTATTATAGCCATCCCTTAACCGGGTGATCCCTAATAGGATTGGTTCCTAGCAGAAGCTATTGTAATATCTTTAACCGGACAAGGCTCCTAACAGAGCGGACTTCAAAAGAGTTCAAAAGCAACTTGTGGTTATTCATCCCCACCATGGTTTTCCCAATTGGGTTTCCACGTGAAAAAATATGTGTGTCATGTGTGATGCGTCTATCTTGTGATGCTTTGTTATTACCTGTTGAGCATATGATGGTTCTATGTTTTATGCCTATCTATAAAACATACTGAACTAACTGTTGTAATGATCAGATGATAGTTTACCTGTTCATGCATAAAAGTGAAATGGTACTATTGTTTTGAGTTAAGTGAAAAGCTAAGTGATGAACCGGTCAATGCTTGTTTTAGACACTCTTGGCTTTACCGGTTGCAGTCTGTGTGGAAAAGGTATCCCTATTTGTCAGTCGTTTGGAGCATTTGTTGTCAAACTAGTTTTGGACTGTATTTGTGTTTGTACTGATTCATCCCCCCCTCTCAGTACCAGTTTGGTACTAGTGGTTCATCATTAAGTTATCAAACTCCTCCTATTGGACAAGATTGATCTTGTTACCAATGGTTTCCAGCGGCAACTGTCGGGCAGGTTCTATCGGAGCATCATGGTAACATCCAAACAAGGTTACCGATGTCCGATGACAACCTCCAACTCTTCGCACTTCCTATCGGGTCTTCGGTGTAACATCAAAACGGCTATTGATGACCGACGTCTTCACACTTTTGCTTCACACTTTTCATCGAGTCATCGGGTAGCATGACATTGCGTTTTTCCGATGGCCGATGTCTCCAAAGTCGACCTCCTCCGCTTGCGCCTTGTTATCGGGTTATTGGGGTAACAAGAAAACACTCCTCCCGATACCTGATAACTCTTTCCCCGACTAGAACTTTCCTATCGGGTCCACAGGATAGCTTGAAACCACTCTGCTTTGTCATCGGGCCATCGGTGTAACATTGAAGCGTTCCCTCCGATAGCCGATTACTTGCTCTGGTCCATCCACTTTTCTATCGGGTACGCGGGATAGCTTGAAACCGCTCCCGCCAATAGCTGATAACAATACTCCACGCCTATGTTTTCTCATCGGGTCATTGGGATAACTTGAAAACACTTCCGCCGATACCCGATGGTTCTGCTCCAAGCAAATGATAACTCATCGATTCATCGTGGTAACTTGAACTGGATCCTTCCGATACTCGATGACTCAACAATAAACAACCCATCGGAATAGGTTATCCCGATGCACCTATGAGGTACTATTTCAAACTGAGAAAACACACATTTGAACCTAATCACATCAAAATTGTTGAAAATTTTGAAAATGCAACCAAAACTGGGTGCTCCTCCACCAATAAGTTTCATAATCGTGCTTTCATGCTCATGGCTCTGAAATCAGAACTTGCTTTTTCAAGCTTGTTGGGCCTCCACATACCCATTTTAATGCTTCAAAACATAAGTTTAGGAAGGAAAAATTTAAAATGATCATTTGTGAGTACGATAAGTTTCATAATCATGCTTTCATGCTCATGGCTTCAGAATCAAAACTCGCATTTTCAAGCTTGGTGTGCCTCCAAACACACATTTTGATGCTTAAAAACTTGCATTTAGGAAGCACAAGCTTCAAAATGATGATTTTGGAGTATGATAAGTTTCATCATCTCGCTTACATGCTAGTGGCTTCGGAATTCAAACATGCATTTTCAAGCTTGTTGTGCCTCCAAACACCTATTTTTATGCTAAAAAATATGCATTTAAGAAGCACAAGCTTCAAAATGTTGATTTGGTAGTACGATAAGTTTCATAATTACTCTTTCATGCTCATGGCTTCAGAATCATAACTTGCATTTTCAAGCTTGTTGTGCCTCCAAACACCCATTTTGACACTTCAAAAATTTCATTTAGGAAGCACAAGCTTCAAAATGATAATTTGGGAGTACGATAAGTTTCACAATCGTGCTTTCGAGCTCGTGGATTTGGAATCAAAACTTGCATTTTCAAGCTTGTTGTATCTCCAAACACATATTTTGATGCTTTTACAGCTTGCGTTTAGGAAGCACAAGCTTCAAAATGATGATTTGGGAGTACGATAAGTTTCACAATCGCACTTTCATAAACGTGGCTTCAAAATCCAAATGTGCATTTTCAAACTTGTTCCACGAGACGACCATTTCGATTCTTCAAAACTTGCGTTTAGGAAGCACAAGCTTCAAAATGACGATTTGCGAATATAATAAGTTTATTAACCGCACTTTCATTCTCATTGCTTCCAACTCGTAACTTGCATTTTCAAGCTTATTGTAACTCCAAACACACATTTTCATACTTCAAAACTTGCATTTAGGAAGCACAAGGTACAAAATTATGATTTGGAAGTACGATAAGTTTCATAATCATGCTTTCATGCTTGTGGCCCCTCAATTAGAACTTACATTTTCAAGCTTGTTGTGCCTCCAAACACCCATTTTGATACTTCAAAACTTGTGTCTAGGAAGCACATATTTCGAAATGATGATTTGGGATTACGATAAGTTTCACAACGATGCTTTCATGCTCGTGGCTTTAGAATCAGTACTTGGATTTTCAAGCTTCTTGTGCCTCAAAACACCCTTTTTGATGCTTCAAAACATGCTTTTAGGAAGCATAAATTTTAAAACGATGATTTGGGATTATGATAAGTTTCATAATCGCACTCTCATGGTCGTCGCTTCAGAATCAAAACTTGCATTTTCAAGCTTGTTATACCTCCAAACGCCCATTTTGATGCTTCAAAACTTGTGTTTAGTTAGAAAAAGCTTCAAAATGATGATTTGGGAGTACAATAAGTTTTGTAATCGTGCTTTCATACTTGTAGCTTCGAAATCAAAACTTGCCAATTCAATCTTGTTGTACCTCCAAACACCCATTTTGATACTTCAAAACTTGATTTTAGGAAGCACAAGTTTCAAAATGATTATTTGGGAGTACGATTACCTTCATAATCGCGCTTACATGTTTGTGGCTTCATAATTAGAACATGCATTTTCAAGCTTTTTGTGCCTCTAAGCACCCATTTTGATGCTTCAAAACTTACGTTTAGGAAGCACAAGCTCCAAAATGATGACTTGGAAGTACGATAAGTTTCATAATCGCGCTTTCATGGTCGCGGCTTTGGAATCAAAAATTTCATTTTCAAGCTTGTTGTACCTCCAAACACAAATTCTGATTCTTCAAACCTTGCGTTTAGTAAGCAAAACTTTCAAACTGAAGATTTGAGAGTATGATAACTTTCATAACCGTGTTTCCATGCTCGTGGCTTTGAAATTAGAACTAGCATTTTCAAGCTTGTTGTACCTCCAAACACACATGTTAATGCTTTAAAACTTATGTTTAGGAAGCGCAAGCTTCAAAATGATGATTTGGAATTACGATAAGTTTCATAACTGAGCTTTCACGTTGGTGGCTTCGGAATTGCAACTTGCAATTTCAAGATTGTTGTGCTTCCAAACACACATTTTGATGTTACAAAACTTGTGTTTAGGAAGCACAACCTTCAAAATGATGATTTGGGAGTAGGATAAGTTTCATAATCGCGCTTTCATGCTCATGGCTTCGGAATCAAAAGTTACATTTTTAATCTTTTTGTGCCTCCAAACACCCTTTTTGATGCTTCAAAACATGCATTTACAAAGCACAAACTTCAAAATGATTATTTGGGAGTACGATCAACTTCATAATTGTGCTTTCATGCTCGTGGCTTCGGAATAAAAACTTACATTTTCAAGCTTCTTGTCCCTCCAAACACCCATTTTGATGCTTCAAAACATGTATTTAGGAAGGGTAAGGTTGAAAATGATGATTTGGGAGTACGATAAGTTTTATAACTGGGCTTTCATGTGGCTTCGGAATCAAAACTTGAATTTTCAATCTTTTTGTGCATCCAAACAAACATTTTGATGCTTCAAAACTTGTGTTTAGAAAGCACCAGCTTCAAAATGATCATTTGTGAGTATGATAAGTTTCATAATCACGTTGTCATGCCCGTGGCTCCGAAATCAAAACTTGCATTTTCAAGCTTGTTGTGCCTCCACATACCCATTTTGATGCATTTATGAAGCACAAGCTTCAATACTCATGGCTTTTGAATCATAACTTGCATTTTCAAGTTTGTTGTGCCTCCAAAAGACCCATTTTCATACTTCAAAACTTGCATTTAGGAACCACAAGCTCTAAACTGTTGATTTGGAAGTATGATAAGTTACACAATGATGCTTTCATGCTCGTGGCTTGGGAATCAGAACTTGCATTTTCAAGCTTCTTGTGCCTCCAAACACCCTTTTTAATGCTTCAAAACACGCTTTTAGGAAGCATAAATTTCAAAATGATAATTTGGGAGTCTGATAAATTTCATAATCATGCTTTCATGGTCATGGATTCAGAATCAAAACTTGCGTTTTCAATCTTGTTGTGCCTCCAAACACGCTTTTTGATGCTTCAAAACATGTGTTTAGGAAGCACAAGCTTCAAAATGATGATTTGGGAGTACGATAAGTTTCATAATCGCACTTTTATGCTCGTGGCTTTGGAATCAGAATTTGCATTTTCAAGCTTGTTGTGCCTCCAAACACCCATTTTGATGCTTCAAAACTTGTGTTTAGTGAGCACAAGTTTCAAAATGATTATTTGGGTGTACGATAAGTTTCATAATTGTGCTTTCATAATTGTGGCTTCAAAATCAAAACTTGCCTTTTCAATCTTGTTGTACCTCCAAACACCCATTTTGATACTTCAAAACTTGAGTTTAGGAAGCACAAGCTTCAAAATGATGATTTGGGAGTACGATTAGCTTCATAATCGCACTTACATGTTTGTGGCTTCTTAATCAAAACATGCATTTTCAAGCTTTCTGTGCCATTTACGTTTAGGAAGCACAAGCTTCAAAATGATGACTTGGGAGTATGATAAGTTTCATAATCGCGCTTTCATGGTCACAGCTTTTGAATAAGAACTTCCATTTTTAAGCTTGTTGTACTTCCAAACGCATATTTTGATTCTTCAAACCTTGCGTTTAGTAAGCAAAAGCTTAAGAATTATGATTTGGGAGTACGATAAGTTTCATAACCGTGTTTCCATGCTCGTGGCTTTGAAATTAGAACTTGCATTTTAGAGATTGTTGTACCTAGAAACACACATGTTAATGCTTAAAAACTTGTGTTTAGGAAGCAGAAGCTTCAAAAGGATGATTTGGGAGTATGATAAGTTTCATAAGAGAGCTTTCACGCTCGAGGGTTCAGAATTGGAACTTGCATTTTCAAGCTTGTTGTGCTTCCAAACACACATTTTGATGTTTCCAAACTTATGTTTAGGAAGCACACGCTTCAAAATGATGATTTGGGAATAGGATAAGTTTCATAATCACGCTTTCATGCTCATAGCTTTGGAATTAAAAGTTACATTTTTAATATTTTGGTGCCTCCAAATACCCTTTTTGATGCTCCAAAATATGCATTTAGAAAGCACAAACTTCCAAACAATGATTTGGGAGTACAATAAATTTCATAATTGCGCTTTCATGCTCATGAATTTAGAATAAAAACTTGCATTTTCAAGCTTCTTGTCCCTCCAAACACCCATTTTGAAGCATCAAAACATGTGTTACGGAAGGGCAAGTTTGAAAATGATGATTTGGGAGTACGATAAGTTTGATAATTGTGCTTTCATGTGGCTTCGGAATCAAAAATTGCATTTTCAAGCTTTTTGTGCATCGAAACACACAATTTGATGCTTCAAAACATAAGTTTAAGAAGAAAAACTTCAAAATGATGATTTGCAAGTACGATAGGTTTCATAATCATTCTTTCATGCTCATGGCTTGGGAATCATACTCGCATTTTCAAGCTTGTTGTGCCTCCAAACACACATTTTGATGCTTCAAAACTTGCGTTTAGGAATCAAAGGCTTCAAAATAATGTTTGGGAGTATGATAAGTTTCATCATCGCGCTTACATGCTAGTGTCTTCGGAATTAGAACATTCATTTTCAAGCTTGTTGTGCTTCCAAACACCCATGTTTATGCTTCAAAACGTGCATTTAGGAAGCACAATCTTAAAAATATTGATTTGGTAGTACGATAAGTTTCATAGTCATGCTTTCATGCTCGTGGCTTTGGAATCATAACTTGCATTTTCCAGCTTGTTGTGCTTCCAAACACCCATTTTAACAATTCAAAACTTTCGTTTAGGAAACACAAGCTTCAAAATGATTATTTGGGAGTACGATAAGTTTCATAATCGTGCTTTCGTGTTCGTGGTCGTGGCTTCAGAATCAGAACCTGCATTTTCAAGCTTGTTGTATCTCCAAACACACATTTTGATTCTTTTACAACTTACGTTTAGGAAGCACAAGCTTCAAAATGATGATTTGGGAGTACAATAAGTTTCACACTCGTACTTTCATGCTCGTGGCTTCAAAATCCAAACGTACATTTTCAAACTTATTGTTTCATGAAACACCCATTTCGATGTTTCAAACCTTGCATATAGGAAGCAGAAGCTTCAAAATGATGATTTGCGACTACAGTAAGTTTAATAACCACACTTTCATGCTCATGGATTCGAAATCATAACTTGTATTTTCAAACTTATTGTACCTCCAAAGACACATTTTCATACTTCAAAACTTGTGTTTAGGAAGCACAAGCTTCAAATGATGATTTGGGAGTTCAATAAGTTTCATAATCATGCTTTCATGCTCATGGCCGCTCAATTAGAACTTGCTTTTTCAATCTTGTTGTGCCTCCAAACACCCTTTTTGATACTTCAAAACATGTGTTTAGGAAGCACAAACTTCAAAATGATGATTTGGGAGTACAATAACATTCATAATCGCGCTTTCATGCTTGTGGCTTCGGAATCAAAACCTACATTTTTAAGCTTGTTGTACCTTCAAACACACATTTTGACGCTTAAAAACATGCATTCAGGAAGAACAAACTTCAAAATCACGATTTGGGAGTACAATAAGTTTCATAATCGCGCTTCCATACTCATTGGCTTCTGAATCAAAACTTGCATTTTCAAGTTTGTTGTTCCTCCAAAGACCCATTTTTGTACTTCAAAACTTGCGTTTAGGAACCACAAGCTTCAAAATGATGATTTGGAATTACGATAAGTTTCATGATCGTGTTTTCATACGCTTCTGAATCAAAACTTTTATTTTTTGAGTTTGTTGTGCCTCCAAAGACCCATTTTCATACTTCAAAACTTGCATTTAGGAACCACAAGCTTCAAAATGATGATTTAGAACTATAATAAGTTTCATAATCATGCTTTCATGCATGTGGCTTCTGAATAAGAACTTGCATTTTCAAGCTTGTTGTGCCTCCAAACAACGATTTTGATGATTCAAAATTTGCGTTTAGGAAGCATAAGCTTCAAAATGATGATTTGGGAGTACGATAAGATTCTTAGTCACACTTTCATGCTCGTGGCTTCGGAATTAGAACTTTCATTTTCAAGCTTGTTGTGCCTCCAAACACCCATTTTGATGCTTCAAAACTTGTGTTTAGTTAGAACAAGTTTCAAATTGATGATTTGGGAGTATGATAAGTTTCATAATCATGCTTTCATACTTGGCTTCGAAATCAAAACTTGCCTTTTCAATCTTGTTGTATCTCCAAACACCCATTTTGATACTTCAAAACTTGAGTAGGGTGGCTGCAAGAAGTTGAGTTCCACTTTTGGGCAAAAAGTGGAAGTGTTTCCTTTGTTTTTTAAATTTTCTATCGATTGAATCTCAAAAAAGTTCAGTAATAGAAAATATAGTTCTTGGAGTCTACTTTTCAAATATGTAATTTATTTTCAAATTATCGAGTGTACGACCACTACAATTTGATGAAAATTTCACATTTTTTTCAATTTTTTTATTAATATTAAAAAGAATTGTATGTAGATCGATGTCATATAATTTGTTTTTCTAAAAACCTAAAATCAAACAAGTTATTAAAGTTTTACTGAGCCTCGGTATTTTAGGTTTAGGTAGCACTTTTGATTAATAAATAATACAAAAACAGTTAAAAAGATCTTATCACTATAAAATTTACATTTCTAAAATCAGGACGCTGAAAACTATAATGGGTTTTCGTTTTGTCAAAAAATTCAATCAGGAAGGCCCTCAAAAAAGTAGGCAAAGGTAGAAATCTGATGTCATTTTACCTTAGCCATTCTTTGGAGGTCCAAGCATAGGCTTGGTCCAGCTTGGTGGGATCAAGCCTATCCTGAAGCAAAAAACAAGGCTAAGGGTTGTTTCCCACCCCTAATTTTAAAAAACGAGCGCTTGTTTTTAGAAATGGGCACCCGTTTCATTAAATAACGGGCGCCCATTTCTTAAAAGATCCGTTGAGCCAAAATCTGGCCAACAAGTACAAATCCCAATGATTGTGATTTTTCAATCATTGCCTGACAGATACGATCTGCAAAGAGAATGTTTTGATTAATCATTCTCTTTTTTTGTCTTATTATCGATTTGGTAAGGAGATCGATTCGAAATCAAAATTTGGTGCAGACATGGGATCAAATCAATGCAGGAAGAGGCAAGGGAAGGTTCTGACAGCTGAGGAGATTGCAACAAATAGGGAGGAGGCAATACGTCAACGAGAGAGAAGAGCAAGAATGAGACAAGGAGCTTCAAGTTCCACAATCATTTCAGAAGAGGAGAACATCGATGAGACCATAAATGCTGACAAAGGAAACACAATAAAACATGTATACATGTATGTCTTCACAGCCCTATGTTTTTTCTCATGAAGAAATTGGTGATTTAGTAGAAGCAGATTACTTTTTAAATCAAACTCCAATTGAAAATCAAACCCCAAATGAAATTAGAACTCAAGTTGAAACTGAAATTGAAATCCAAATTGAAACCCCAAATGAAACTAGATCTCAACTTGAAACTGAAATTGAAACCGAAATTGAAACTACAAATGAAATTGAAAATCCACCTGCAACTGAAACCAATAATATGGATGTAGACATGGAAATACCAATTGAAAATGAAACATGTTTGAATGATAATCAAACGAATGAATATTTTGAAATTAAAAGTGATGTACTAGACAATCTTTCTAGCTTGGTTTCATGGAGACAGATTAGGACACATGCAAATAGATTATTTAGACATTTTTTATAATACGAAATTTGGGTTTCAATGTCAATTAATTAAAATGTCTAAAATGCGAAAACTGACGAAGAAGTTAGGCTTTTATGTCAAACCCAAGATGAAGGATGAGTCTTTAAAACAAGTTGTATTGACTGTTGCTAGTGCCTTCGATACAATCGGAAACAAAAGTCATTCTAAAGATAAAAATGTGGCACGATGAGCAATAACAATAGATATAGTAAGCCAAACATCTTTTGATAAAAGAATGATGAGTAACATAAGTGGATATCTTAATATTCATCGTAAAAATTTGTCAAGAGTTGTGAAAAGAAGAGTTAACTTTGAAAGTGATCTGGCAAACAATTTGTGGACTTTTAGTGGTAGACTACTGAGCTCTGATATGAAACTTACAGGTAAAGTCAAAACTTTGATCAAAAAATTCTGGCACGATAATACGAGTGTATCACCTAATGCTAGAGATGTTCTTAAATTAAGAGTTGGGTCAAAAATTCGTGATCCACATCCAAAACACCTATTGGACATGACTCAAACTGAATTGTACAAAAAAAATTTGGATGATAAGGTGTTGACTATTAGCATTTGTCAAAGGTCTTTTGAAAAGTGTAAACCTTGGTATGTTCAATTTAACAAGGAAAGAGTCACATGTTGTTGCAAAACCCATGTTCAATTTCGATACCATTATGATGTATTTCGATGAATACGTGTTACCATGCATAGTAATGGAATGTTGCAAGAATGTGGTGTAAATATACCACCTGAAACTATAAAGGAGTTTATATCAAGTTTGTTTTGCAACCCCCTAAATGAGCAAAATTTTCTTTTTAATGCATGTGTTTCCAATGTATGTGATATGTGGCAATCTTGCATTGTTGGATGAATGTATGCATGAAAATCTTCAAATAATTTTGGACAACAATTAGTTGATGTTAAAATATTTAAAACTATTGAGTATCCATTGAAGGATGGAAAGGTTGAAAGACAGTGCGATCTAATCACTAAAAAAGTTATTGTTCATGCATTTATGAATGAATTTAAGAGTAAGATCGTACCTAAATATGTTAAACACTCTCAAAATGCTAGATGGCTCGATGGTCAGTTTCAAATATGTAAGGATACCTTTCCTGTTGGTAGTATACTTTCGATCATTGACTTTGCAGAGAACTACACACTTGCACCACAAGATGAGGTCCAATCACAATACTAAAATTCAGTGCAAGTATCAATTTTTGTCCATATTGTCTATAGGCATGCACCAGATAGTACATAAGAGGATCACAAAATTTTGAGAGACTACCATTTCTATATGAGTGATAATAAATTACACTCATATGAATTTGTCCAGTATTGCTTCAAGGCCTTTTTTGAGAATTTGAGGGAGAGATAAATTCAGATGACACATCTAATATGGTCAGATAATTTCACAAGGCAATTCAAGAATGCTAGAATGTTTTATTGGTTGAGTAGGATTCACAAGAAAACTAATATTGAACACGTGGAGTTTTTTTGAGGCGGACACGAGAAAGGAAAACATGATGGTGTCGGTGCATGTGTTCAAAGAGCCCTTTGGAGAGAGCAACTCAAATTTGAGGAAAAGGCTAAATTTAAAAATGCAAGTGCAATTGTGGATTTGTGTAGTACAAATTTATGTCGGAACTCTACAATTAGACGTTTCTTCTGGCTGAGGAGAATATCCTTACAAGATATGATTGTGATACAATCAATGGGGTCAGCTAGATGGCATTCATTTAAGAGTTCTAATTCTAATACTTGGACTATATGGACTAGAGAGCTTGCATGTTTTTGTCAATTTTATGTTGCAGGTGAATGGGAAGAATGCGAGAATACGGAATGGATCAAAGAATGGCAACACAAATCCTTAACACCTAGTCAGACACAATATCAAGATGTTAGAAGAAATGAAGACCCAGATGATGCATTTGCATTAGAAGATTATTATCGTGTTTCAGACCTCATACAACCTGGTATTTTTATTCAATTTCTTGTTTATAACTTTAAATTATATATTTTTATGTATTGTCATATAATTTATGATAGTATTTGAATTATAAATTCTAACAAGTTTTATTTCTACATGTACTTAAATTTGTTTTCTAGGACATGTGTATGTTGTTGCACCTGAGGATAATGATGAGGAGGTTGAGTATTGGCTAGCTAGATGTGTATAACCTAAGAAAAAGTTGATATGTGATCAAGTAGATGATGATGGTTTTCAGCATCTACTTGGGTTTGTTGTGGTAGTTGGCACATGGCTATGCAAATACTTAAAAAATTGCCCAAAAGGGCACTTAGTGACCCAATAGAAGATTCAACTGCTCGATGATGAACGCGTGTAGGAACAATTGGTGTGGGAAGAGGAACAAGGGGATCATCATGCACACGATTTCTAACTCTATCACTCAATTTGGCCTCTGGCCTATCCTGTGGCATGCCTCGACCAATCCCTTGAAATGATCTGATGTCAAAGTAATTGGGCTTTTTACCCAATTCAAATTTTGCCCATAATTTTTTTTAAACATACATCGGCACCTCATGATTAGAGTGTGGTGGATGGTCAAATACCATCCACCACCACTCCCAAAAGTGTGCAGCTATTTGCGGGTGCCTACACCATCTAATAGATATATGTGACTTTTTTGGATCTATCTCCTCACCCGTTTTCAGGTTCATAAAATAACGTTTCAAATCATTTTTTGTTATTTTCAACTCATTGACCTATTTATAAGACAGGCAATCAGAATAATAAGCACGAATGGAATCTCTCAATGTGCCATATTTGTCCAACTCCCCATCTAGTTTCTATACAAAATGGACAACGCCTTCCATACTATTTGCAAGGCGTAGTAGTTGCGGAGGAGGATGAGGATCATGTCTAATGGTACTAATATCTCTCAAGAGGGAAGCAATATTCCTCCTCATGCTCTCCCTCAACTCCTCAGGAGTAGGTGGAGGTGGAGGGGGTGGAAGTGGCATTTGACCTAACAGCTCATCTATGTCAAACTCATCCATTATGTGAATATAATCTGCATATATATACAAACATGAAAATTTACAATTACTATTTAATTTACATTTCACCTTCAAAATAAAAACTTATAATTAAATACAACATTTACAAATATAAATTTAAACATTCAAACTTTATAATTAAATACAACATTTACAAATATAAATTTAAACATTTAAACTTTTAGGCACAATTAAAATTGATGTACTAGACAATCTTTTTGGCTTGGTTTCATGGAGACAGATTAGGACACATGCAAATAGATTGTTTAGACATTTTTTTATAATAAGAAATTTGGGTTTCAATGTCAATTAATTAAAATGTCTAAAATGCGAAAACTGACGAAGAAGTTAGGCTTTTATGTCAAACTCAAGAAGAAGGATGAGTCTTTAAAACAAGTTGTATCGATTGTTGCTAGCGCCTTTGATACAATCGGAAAGAAAAGTCGGTCTAAAGATCAAAATGCGGCACAATGGGCAATAACAACAGATTTAGTAAGCCAAACAACTTTTGATAAAATAATGATGAGTAACATAAGTGGATATCTTAATATTCATCATAAAACTTTGTCAAGAGCTGTAAAAAGAAGAGTTAACTTTGAAAGTGATCTGGCAAACAATTTGTGGACTTTTAGTGGTAGACTACCGAAGTTTGATATGAAACTTACTAGTGAAGTCAAAACTTTGATCGAAAAATTCTGGCACGATAATACGAGAGTATCACCTAATGCTAGAGATGTTCTTAAATTAAGAGTTGGGTCAAAAATTCGTTATCCACATCCAAAACACCTATTGGACATGACTCAAACTGAATTGTACAAAAAAAATTTGGATGATAAGGTGTTGACTATTAGCATTTGTCAAAGGTCTTTTGAAAAGTGTAAACCTTGGTATGTTCGAATTAACAAGGAAAGAGTCACATGTTGTTGCAAAACCCATGTTCAATTTCGCTACTATTATGATGTATTTCGATAAATATGTGTTACCATGCATAGTAATGGAATGTTGCAAGATTGTGGTATAAATATACCAAGTGAAACTATAAAGGAGTAGCTAATGAGAGAGAGAGAGAGGGAGGGAGAGAAAAGAGGAGAGAATTCATAGAGGGAGAGAAAAGAGGAGAGAGTAGCTAATGAGAGAGGGAGAGAGAGAAAAGAGGAGAGAGTTCATAGAGGGAGAGAGGGAGAGAGTGAGCGAGATAGAGAGAGAGGGAGAGTAGGTAATTTGAGAGACAATGAGTGAGAGAGAGTGAATGAGGGAGAGAGGGAAAAGAGGATAGAGTTCATAAAGAGAGAGAGAGAGAGAGAGAGGGAAAGAGAGAGAGAGAGAATGAGAGAGAGAATGAGGGAGAGAGAGAAAAGAGGATAGAGTTCATAGAGAGAGAGTTCATAAAGTGAAAGAGAGAGAGTAGCTAAAGAGAGAGAGAGAGAGGGAGAGAGAGAGAAGAGGAGAGAGTAGCTAATGAGAGAGGGAGAGAGAGAAAAGAGGAGACAGTTCATAGAGGGAGAGAGAGTATGTAATGAGAGAGAGTGTGAGTGAGTGAGTGAGTGAGAGAGAGAGAGAGAAGCTAATGAGAGAGAGTGAGTAAGATAGAGAGAGAGAGTAGGTAATGAGAGAGAGTGAGCGAGATAGAGAGAGAGGGAGAGTAGGTAATTTGAGAGAAAATGAGTGAGAGAGTGAATGAGGAGAGAGAGAAAAGAGGATAGAGTTCATAAAGGGAGAGAGAGAGAGAGAGAGAGTGAGTGAGGGAGATAAAAGAGGAGAGAGTTACTAATGAGAGAGGGAGAGAGAGAGAGAGAGAGAGAGAAAAGAGGAGAGATTTCATAGAGGGAGGGAGAGATAGAATGAGGGAGAGAGAGAAACGAGGATAGAGTTCATAGAGAGAGAGCGAGAGTAGCTAATGAGAGAGAGTGAGTGAGATAGAGAGAGAGAGTGAGCGAGATAGACATAAAGTGTGAGTGAGAGAGAGATAGAGAGTAGCTAATGACAGAGAGTGATTGAGATAGAGAGAGAGTGAGTGAGATAAAGAGAGAGAGAGAGTAGCTAATGAGAGAGAGAGTAGCTAATGAGAGAGAGTGAGTGAGATAGAGAGAGAGTGGGTAATGAGAGAGAGTGTAAGTGAGTGAGAGAAAGAGAGAGAGAGTAGCTAATGAGAGAGAGTGAGTGAGATAGAGAGAGTAGGTAATGAGAGACTCGTGAGTGAGATGTAGAGAGAGAGTGTGAGTGAGTGAGAGAGATATATACAGAGAGAAATTTAAACATATAAACATCTAACTATACATGTATACCATTTAAATATATGTAGCATTGGGGTGAAAATGGCACTAAGGAATCTTATGTCATAAAAGGTCCTACTAAGGGGTCCTAGGTATCTTAAAAGGTCCTAGGTTATACTAAGCGGTCCTAAGATATCATTTTAACTTCTAACTATACATGTTTAACATTTATACATAACATTAGAAACATAAAGAGAAAGAGAGAGAGAGAGTAGCTAATGAGAGAGAGAGAGGGAGAGAGAAAAAAGAGTAGAGAGTTCATAGAGGGAGAGAAAAGAGGAGAGAGTAGCTAATGAGAGAGGGAGAGAGAAAAGAGGAGAGAGTTCATAGAGGGCGAGAGGGAGAGAGTGAGTGAGATAATGAGAGAGAGAGAGAGAGAGAGAGAGTTCATAGAGAGAGAGAGTAGGTAATGAGGTAGAGTGTGAGTGAGTGAGTGAGTGAGTGAGTGAGTGAGAGAGAGTAGGTAATGAGAGAGAGTGAGAGTGAGGGAGAGTGAGGGAGAGTAGGTAATTTGAGAGACAATGAGTGAGAGTGAATGAGGGAGAGAGAAAAGAGGATAGATTTCATAAAGGGAGAGAGAGAGAGAGAGAGAGAGAGAGAGAGAAGCTAATGAGAGGGAGAGAGAAAAGAGGAGAGAGTTCATAGAGGGAGGGAGAGAGATAAAAGAGGATAGAGTTCATAGAGAGAGCGAGAGTAACTAATGAGAGAGAGTGAGTGAGATAGAGAGAGAGAGAGAGAGTAGGTAATGAGAGTGAGAGAGATAGAGAGAAAGTGTAAGTGAGAGAGAGAGATAGAGAGATAGAGTAGCTAGTGTGTGTGTGTGTGTGTGTGTGTGAGAGAGAGAGAGAGAGAGTAGGTAATGAGAGAGTGTAAGTGAGAGAGAGATAGAGTAGCTAATGAGAGAGAGTGAGTGAGATAGAGACAGAGTAGGTAATGAGAGACTCGTGAGCGAGATCTAGAGAGAGAGTGTGAGTGAGAGAGAGAGAGACAACAATTTAAACATATAAACATCTAACTATACATGTAGCATTGGGGTGAAAATGGGTCTAAGGAATCTTATGCCATAAGAGGTCCTACTAAGGGGTCCTAGGTATCTTAAAAGGTCCTAGATTATACTAAGGGGTCCTAAGATATCATTTTAAATTCTAACTATACATGTTTAACATGAATACATAACATTAGAAACATATAGAATGTAACATTTCAACATATCAAAAAGAAATTTAAACATTTAAACATCTAACTATACGCATGTATAACATTTAAATATATGTAGCATTTGGGTGAAAATGGGTATAAGGATGTATTAAAGGGTTCTCGGTTTCTCCCAGGGTCAAAAGATGTCTGACGATGTAATAAGGTATCCTATAATGCCTTAACAGGTCCTAGGATGTACTAAAAAAGTCTTAGAGAGAGAGAGAGGGGGGGTGATGAGAGAGATTGAGAGAGAGAGAGAGTAGGTAATGAGAGAGAGGGGGTTATTGTTCATTTTCTATCTATAGTTTATTGTTTGTTTTCTGTCTAGGGTTTATTGTTCATTTTGTTCATTTGTTTTATGTCTAGGGTTTATTGTTCATTTACGTTTCTTTTTGTTTTCTACCTAGGGTTTTAAGTTTTCACTATTTTTTATTTTTTTAGATTTTCTACAATATTTGAAATCTAAAAACAACTATTTTAAACATAAAATTAAATAAAAAATTTACACGTTTAAACAAAAAAAAAATTCAAACTTTAAAATTTTAACCTACTCGCTACAATGAAAAAATGACATAAATTAACATGTTTTTTAGAAAAATAATAATTAAAAAAATTTTAAAAATATAAAAAAACAAAGGAACGTAACTAGAATGAGGAAAAAAATGGTCTGGGGGGTCGGTTGGCAAGCTGAAAACGGGCACCCAACTTTGACCTCCAAAACGGGCGCACGCTTCCGTTTCTAGTCAGTAATTTTCCCAACCCGCAGACTTCCACGGGATTAGGACAACTTTGAACTCCAACCCAGTACGATTAGTTTCATAATCGCGCATACATGTTTGTATAAGTTTCATAATCACGCTTTCATGCTCGTGGCTTTGGAATCAAAACTTGCATTTTCAAGCTTGTTGTACCTCCAAACATATATTTTCATTCTTCAAACCTTGCGTTTAGTAAGCAAAAGCTTCAAAATGATGATTTGGGAGTAGGGATAAGTTTCATAACCGCGTTTCCATGCTTGTGGCTTTGAAATTAAAACTTGTATTTTCAAGCTTGTTGTACCTCCAAACACACATTTTAATGCTTAAAAACTTGCGTTTAGGAAGAGCAATTTTCAAAATGATGATTTCCGAGTATGATAAGTTTCATAACTGAGCTTTCACGCTCTAGGCTTCAGAATAAGAACTTGCATTTTCAAGCTTGTTGTGCTTCCCAACACACATTTTGATGTTTCAAAACTTATGTTTTGGAAGCACAAGCTTCAAAATGATGATTTGGGAGTAGGATAAGTTTCATAATCGCGCTTTCATGCTCATGGCTTCGGAATCAAAAATGTCTTTTTGTGCCTCCAAACACCCTTTTTGATGCTTCAAAACATGCGTTTAGAAAGCACAAACTTCAAAACGATGATTTGGGAGTACGATAAGTTTCATAATTGCGTTGTCATGCTCGTGGCTTCAGAATAAAGACTTGCATTTTCAAGCTTCTTGTCCCTCCAAACACCCATTTTGATGCTTCAAAATATGCCTTTAGGAAGGGAAAACTTGAGAATAATGATTTGGGAGTACGATAAGTTTTATAATTACGCTTTCATGTGGCTTCGGAATGAAAACTTGCATTTTAAAGCTTTTTGTGCGTCCAAACACACATTTTGATGCTTCAAAACTTTTGTTTAGGAAGCACCAGCTTGAAAATTATCATTTGGGAGTATGATATGATTCATAATCGCGAATTCATGCTCGTGCCTCTAAAACCAGAACTTGCATTTTGAAGCTTGTTGTGCCCTACACATACCCATTTTCATGCTTCAAAACATAAGTTTAAGAAGGAAAACTTCAAAATGATGATTTGCGAGTACGATAAGTTTCATAATCATGCTCATGGCTTTAGAATCAGAACTCACATTTAAAAGCTTTTTGTGCCTTTGAATACGCATTTTGATGCTTGAAAACTTGCGTTTAGGAAGCACAAGCATCAAAATGTCGATTTGGGAGTATGATAAGTTTCATTATCACGCTTACATGCTAGTGGCTTCAGAATCATAACATGCCTTTTCAAACTTGTTTTGCCTCCAAACACCCATTTTTATGCTTCAAAACAGGCATTTAGGAAGCACAAGCTTCAAAATATTGATTTGGTAGTACGATAAGTTTCATAATCACGCTTTCATGCTCATGGAAGCATGAATCATAACTTGCATTTTCAAGCTTGTTGTGCCTCCAAACACCCATTTTGATACTTCAAAACTTTCGTTTAGGAAGAAAAAGATTCAAAATGTTGATTTGGGAGTACGATAAGTTTCATAATCATGCTTCCGTGCTCGTGGCTTTGGAAACAGAACTTGCATTTTCAAGCTTGTTGTATCTCCAAACACACATTTTGATGCTTTTACAACTTGTGTTTAGGAAGAACAAGCTACAAAATGATGATTTGGGAGTACGATAAGTTTCACAATCACACTTTCATGCTCGTGGCCTCAAAATTGAAATGTGCATTTTTAAACTTGTTCCATGAAACCCATTTCGAAGCTTGAAAACTTGCGTTTAGGAAGCACAAGCGTCAAAATGATGATTTGTGAGTATGATAACTTTCATAATCACGTTTTCATGCTCGTGGCTTTGGAATAAGCATTTTCAAGCTTCTTGTCTCTCCAAACACCCATGTTGATCCTTCAAAACATACATTTAGGAAGCACAACCTTGAAAATCATGATTTGGGAGTACGATAAGTTTCCTAATCATGCTCATGGTTTCTGAATCAAAACTCGCATTTTCAAGCTTATTGTACCTCCAAACACACATTTTGATGCTTCAAAACTTGCGTTTAGGAAGCACAAACTTTAAAAACATGATTTGGGAGTATGATAAGTTTCGTGATCGCGTTTTCATACTCTTGGCTTCTGAATCAGAACTTGCATTTTTTTGAGTTTGGTGTGCCTCCAAAGACCCATTTTAATACTTCAAAACTTGCGTTTAGGAACCACAAGCTTCAAAATGATGATTTGGAAGTATGATAAGTTTCATAATCCTGCTTTCATGCTTGTTACTTTGGAATGAGAACTTGCATTTTCAAGATTGTTGTGCCTTCAAACAACCATTTTGATGCTTCAAAATGATTATTTGGGAGTATGATAAGTTTCATAATCGCACTGTCATGCTCGTGGCTTTGGAATCAGAACTTGCATTTTCAAGCTTGTTGTGCCTACAAACACCCATTTTAATGCTTCAAAACTTGTGTTTAGTTAACACAAGTTTCAAAATGATGATTTGCGAGTACAATAAGTTTCATAATCATGCTTTCATACTCATGGCTTTGAAATCAAAACTTGCTTTTCAATCTTGTTGTACCTCCAAACACCCATTTTGATACTTCAAAACTTGAGTTTAGGAAGCACAAGCTCCAAAATGATGACTTGGGAGTACGATAAGTTCCATAATCACACTTTCATGCTCACGGCTTTCGAATCAGAACTTGCATTTTCAAGCTTGGTGTACCTCCAAACACACATTTTGATTTTTCAAACCTTGCGTTTAGTAGCAAAAGCTTCAAAATGATGATTTGGGAGTATGATAAGTTTCATAACTGTGTTTTCATGCTCGTGGCTTTGAAATTAGAACTTGCATTTTCAAGCTTGTTGTACCTCCCAACACACATGTTAATGCTTAAAAACTTGTGCTTAGGAAGTGCAAGCTTCAAAATGATGATTTTTAAGTACGATAAGTTTCATGATCGCGTTTTCATACGCTTCTTAATCAGAACTTTCATTTTTTGAGTTTGTTGTGCCTCCGAAGACCCATTTTCATACTTCAAAACTTGCATTTAGGAACCACAAGCTTCAAAATGATGATTTGGAAGTATGATAAGTTTCATAATCATGCTTTCATGCTTGTGGCTTCTGAATCAGAACTTGCATTTTCAAGCTTGTTATGCCTCCAAACAACGATTTTGATGCTTCAAAAATTTGCGTTTAGGAAGCATAAGCTTCAAAATGATAATTTGGGAGTACGATAAGATTCATAATCGCACTTTCATGCTCGTGGCTTCGGAATCAGAACTTGCATTTTCAAGCTTGTTGTGCCTCCAAACATCCATTTTGATGCTTGAAAACTTGTGTTTAGTTAGAACAAGTTTCAAAATGATGATTTGGGAGTACGATAAGTTTCATAATCATGCTTTCATACTTGGCTTCGAAATCAAATTTTGCCTTTTCAATCTTGTTGTACCTCCAAACACCCATTTTGATACTTCAAAACTTGAGTTTAGGAAGCACAAGCTTCAAAATGATGATTTTGAAGTAGGGTGGCTGCAAGAAGTTGAGTTCCACTTTTGGGCAAAAAGTGGAAATGTTTTCTTTGTTTTTCAAATTTTCTATCAACTGAATCTCAAAAAAGTTCAGTAATAGAAAATATAGTGCTCAAAGTCTACTTTTAAAATATGTAATTTATTTTCAAAACATCGAGTGTACGACCACCATAATTTGATGAAATTTTCATATTTTTCAATTTTTTTATTAATATTCAAAAGAATTGTATGCAGATCGATGTCATATAATTAATTTTTTTTTAAACCTAAAATCAAAAAAGTTATTAAAGTGTTACTGAACCTCAGTATTTTAGGTTTAGGTAGCACTTTTGATTAATAAATAATACAAAAATAATAAAAATGATCTTATCACTATGAAATTTACATTTCTGAAATCTGGCCACTGAAAACTCTAATGGGTTTTCATTTCGTCAAAAAATTCAATCAGGAAGGCCCTCAACAAATTAGGCCAAGGTAGAAATCTGATGTCATTTTACCTTAGCCATTTTTTGGAGGTCCAAGCATAGGCTTGGTGGGACCAAGCCTATCCCGAAGCAAAAAACAAGGCTAAGGGTTGTTTCCCGCCCCTAATTTTAAAAAACGCCCATTTCTTATAAGATCCATTAGGCCAAAATCTGTCCCACAAGTACGAATCCCAATGATTGAATGATTTTTCAATCATTGCCTGACAAGTACGATCTGCAAAGAGAATGTTTTGATTAATCATTCTCTTTTTTGGTCTTATTATCGATTTGGTAAGGAGATCGATTCGAATTCAAAATTTGGTGCAGCCATGGGATCAAATCAACAAAGGAAGAGGCAAAGGAAGGATTTGACAACTGAGGAGATTGCAACAATTAGGGAGGAGGCAATATGTCAACGAGAGAGAAGAGAAAGAATGAGACAAGGAGCTTCAAGTTCCACAATCGTTTCAAAAGAGGAAAACATCGATGAGACCATAAATGTTGATGAAGGAAACACAATAGAACATGTATACATGTATGTCTTCATAGCCCTATATTTTTTCTCATGAAGAAATTGGTGATTTAGTAAAGGTAGATTACTTATTAAATCAAATGCCAATTGAAAATCAAACCCCAAATGAAATTAGAACTCAAGTTGAAACTGAAATTGAAATCCAAATTGAAACCCCAAATGAAACTAGATCTCAACTTGAAACTGAAATTGAAACCAAAATTGAAACTCCAAATGAAATTGAAAATCCACCTGCAACTGAAACCAATAATGTGGATGTAGATATGGAAATACCAATTGAAAATGAAACATGTTTGAATGATAATCAAACGAATCAAAATTTTGAAATTAAAATTGATGTACTAGACAATCTTTTTGGCTTGGTTTCATGGAGACAGATTAGGACACATGAAAATAGATTGTTTAGACATTTTTTTATAATAAGAAATTTGGGTTTCAATGTCAATTAATTAAAATGTCTAAAATACGAAAACTGACGAAGAAGTTAGGCTTTTATGTCAAGCCCAAGAAGAAGGATGAGTCTTTAAAACAAGTTGTATCGATTGTTGCTAGCGCCTTTGATACAATCGGAAAGAAAAGTCGGTCTAAAGATAAAAATGCGGCACGATGGGCAATAACAACAGATTTAGTAAGCCAAACAACTTTTGATAAAATAATGATGAGTAACATAAGTGGATATCTTAATATTCATCATAAAACTTTGTCAAGAGCTGTAAAAAGAAGAGTTAACTTTGAAAGTGATCTGGCAAACAATTTGTGGACTTTTAATGGTAGACTACCGAAGTTTGATATGAAACTTACTAGTGAAGTCAAAACTTTGATCGAAAAATTCTGGCACAATAATACGAGAGTATCACCTAATGCTAGAGATGTTCTTAAATTAAGAGTTGGGTCAAAAATTCGTTATCCACATCCAAAACACCTATTGGACATGACTCAAACTGAATTGTACAAAAAAAATTTGGATGATAAGGTGTTGACTATTAGCATTTGTCAAAGGTCTTTTGAAAAGTGTAAACCTTGGTATGTTCGAATTAACAAGGAAAGAGTCACATGTTGTTGCAAAACCCATGTTCAATTTCGCTACTATTATGATGTATTTCGATAAATATGTGTTACCATGCATAGTAATGGAATGTTGCAAGATTGTGGTATAAATATACCAGCTGAAACTATAAAGGAGTAGCTAATGAGAGAGAGAGAGAGGGAGGGAGAGAAAAGAGGAGAGAATTCATAGAGGGAGAGAAAAGAGGAGAGAGTAGCTAATGAGAGAGGGAGAGAGAGAAAAGAGGAGAGAGTTCATAGAGGGAGAGAGGGAGAGAGTGAGCGAGATAGAGAGAGAGGGAGAGTAGGTAATTTGAGAGACAATGAGTGAGAGAGAGAGATAGAGAGAGAGAGTAGCTTATGAGAGAGAGCGATTGAGATAGAGAGAGTGTGTGTGTGAGAGAGAGAGAGAGAGTAGGTAATGAGAGAGAGAGAGAGATAGAGTAGCTAATGAGAGAAAGTGAGTGAGATAGAGAGAGAGAGAGAGTAGGTAATGAGAGAGAGAGTGTAAGTGAGGGAGAGATAGAGAGAGAGAGAGTAGCTACTGAGAGAGAGTGAGTGAGATCTAGAGAGAGTGTGTTAGTGAGAGAGAGAAATTTAAACATATAAACATCTAATTATACATGTATACCATTTAAATATATGTAACATTGGGGTGAAAATGGGTCTAAGGAATCTTATGTCATAAAAGGTCCTACTAAGGGGTCCTAGGTATCTTAAAAGGTCCTAGGTTATACTAAGGGGTCCTAAGATATCATTTTAACTTCTAACTATACATGTTTAATATTTATACATAACATTAGAAACATAAAGAGAAAGAGAGAGAGTAGCTAATGAGAGAGAGAGAGAGGGAGAGAGAGAAAAGAGGAGAGAGTAGCTAATGAGAGAGAGAGATACAATAAGAGAGTTCATAGAGGGAGAGAGGGAGAGAGTGAGTGAGATAATGAGAGAGGGAGAGAGAGAAAAGAGGAGAGAGTTCATAAAGAGAGAGAGTAGGTAATGAGAGAGTGTGTGAGTGAGTGAGTGAGTGAGTGAGTGAGTGAGAGAGAGAGAGAGAGAGAGAGAGAGAGAAGCTAATGAGAGAGAGTAAGACAGAGAGAGTAGGTAATGAGAGAGAGAGAGTGAGATAGAGAGAGGGAGAGTAGGTAATTTGAGAGACAATGAGTGAGAGAGTTAATGAGAGAGAGAGAGAGAGAAGAGAAGAGAGTAGCTAATGAGAGAGGGAGAGAGACAAAAAAGGAGAGAGTTCATAAAGGGAGGGAGAGAGAGAATGAGGGAGAGAGAGAAAAGAGGATAGAGTTCATAAAGAGAGAGTAGCTAATGAGAGAGAGTGAGTGAGATAGAGAGAGACAATAGGTAATGAGAGAGAGTGAGCGAGATAGAGAGAAAGTGTGAGTGAGAGAGAGTAGCTAATAAGAGAGAGTGTGATAGACAGAGAGAGTGAGTGAGTGAGAGAGAGAGAGAGAAGCTAATGAGAGAGAGAGTGAGTGAGATAGAGAGAGAGAGTAGGTAATGAGAGAGAGAGAGTGTAAGTGAGAGAGATAGAGAGATAGAGTAGCTAATGAGAAAGTGAGTGAGATAGAGAGAGTAGGTAATGAGAGACTTGTGAGCGAGATCTAGAGAGAGAGTGTGAGTGAGATATATATATATATATATATATATATATATATATATATATATATATATATATATATATATATATATATATATATATATATATATATATATATATATATATATATATATATATATATATATATATATATATATACAGAGAGAGAAATTTAAACATATAAACATCTAACTATACATGTATACCATTTAAATATATGTAGCATTAGGGTGAAAATGGGTCTAAGGAATCTTATATCATAAGAGGTCCTACTAAGGGGTCCTAGGTATCTTAAAAGGTCCTAGATTATACTAAGGGGTCCTAAGATATCATTTTAACTTCTAACTATACATGTTTAACATTTATAAATAACATTAGAAACATATAGAATGTAACATTTCAACATACCAAAAAGAAATTTAAACATTTAAACATCTAACTATACACGTGTGTAACATTTAAATATATGTAGCATTTGGGTGAAAATGGGTCTAAGGATGTATTAAAGGGTTCTCAGTTTCTCACAGGGTCAAAAGATGTCCTAGGATGTATTAAGGCATCCTATAATACCTTAAGAGGTCCTAGGATGTACTAAAAAAGTCCTAGAGAGAGAGAGAGGGGGTAATGAGAGAGATTGAGAGAGAGAGAGATAGAGAGTAGGTAATGAGAGAGAGAGGGGTTATTGTTCATTTTCAATCTATAGTTTATTGTTTGTTTTCTATCTAGGGTTTATTGTTCTTTTTTTTTCTATGGTTTATTGTTCGGTTGTTTTATGTCTTGGGTTTATTATTCATTTAAGATAAGTTTCATAACTGAGCTTTCACGCTCTAGGTTTTAGAATAAGAACTTGCATTTTCAAGCATGATGTTTCAAAACTTATGTTTCGGAAGCACAAGCTTCAAAATGATGATTTGGGAGTAGGATAAGTTTCATAATCGCGCTTTCATGCTCATGGCTCCAGAATCAAAAAATACATTTTCAATCTTTTAGTGCCTCCAAACACCCTTTTTTATTCTTCAAAACATGCATTTAGAAAGCACAAACTTCAAAACGATGATTTGGGAGTACGATAAGTTTTATAATTGCACTGTCATGCTCGTGGCTTCGGAATAAAAACTTGCATTTTCAAGCTTCTTGTCCCTCCAAACACCCATTCCAATGCTTCAAAACATGCCTTTAGGAAGGGAAAGCTTGAAAATAATGATTTGGGAGTACGATAAGTTTTATAATTGCACTTTCATGTGGCTTCGAAATGAAAACTTGCATTTTCAAGCTTTTTGTGCGTCCAAACACACATTTTGATGCTTCAAAATTTTTGTTTAGGAAGCACTAGCTTGAAAATGATCATTTGGGAGTATGATATGATTCATAATCGTGATTTCATGCTCGTGGCTTTGAAATCAGAACTTGCATTTTGGAGCTTGTTGTGCCCTACACCTACCCATTTTGATGCTTCAAAACATAAGTTTAGGAAGGAAAACTTCAAAATGATGATTTGCGAGTACGATAAGTTTCATAATCATGCTCATAGCTTTAGAATCAGAACTTGCATTTACAAGCTTGTTGTGCCTTCGAACATGCATTTTGATGCTTGAAAACTTGCGTTTAGGAAGCACAAGCTTCAAAATGATGATTTGGGAGTATGATAAGTTTCATTATCATGATTACATGCTAGTGACTTTGGAATCAAAACATGCCTTTTCAAACTTGTTGTGCTTCCAAACACCCATTTTTATGCTTCAAAATATGCATTTAGGAAGCACAAGCTTCAAAATGTTGATTTGGTAGTAAGATAAGTTTCATAATCACACTTTCATGCTCATGGCTTCAGAATCATAACTTGCATTTTCAAGCTTGTTGTGCCTCCAAACACCCATTTTGACACTTCAAAACTTTCATTTAGGAAGAAAAAGCTTCAAAATGTTGATTTGGGAGTACGATAAGTTTCATAATCGTTCTTTCGTGCTCATGGCTTCAGAAGAAGAACTTGCCTTTTCAAGCTGCTTGTATCTCTAAACACACATTTTTATGCTTTTACAACTTGCGTTTAGGAAGCACAAGCTTCAAAATGATGATTTGGGAGTACGATAAGTTTCACAATCGCACTTTCATGCTCGTGGCTTCAAAATCCAAATGTACATTTTCAAACATGTTGTTCCATGAAACACCCATTTTGAAACTTGAAAACTTGCGTTTAGGAAGCACAAGCTTCAAAATGATGATTTGCGAGTATGAAAAGTTTTAAAAATGCACTTTCATGCTCATGGCTTCGAAATCATAACTGGCATTTTCAAGCTTATTGTACCTCCAAACACACATTTTCATACTTCAAAACTTGTGTTTACGAAGCACAAGCTTCAAAATGATAATTTGGGAGTACAATAAGTTTCATAATCATGTTTTCATGCTCGTGGCCCCTCCATTAGTACTTACATTTTCAAGCTTGTTGTGTCTCCAAACAACCATTTTGATACTTGAAAACTTGTGTTAAGGAAGCACATGTTTCGAAATGATGATTTGGGAGTACCATAAGTTTCACAACGACGCTTTTCATGCTCGACATTTTCACGATTTCATGGTCGTGGATTCAGAATCAAAACTAACATTTTCAATCTTCTTGTGCCTCCAAACACCCTTTTTGATGCTTCAAAACATGTGTTTAGGAAGCAAAAACTTCAAAATGATGATTTGGGAGTACGATAAGTTTCCTAATCATGCTCATGGTTTTTGAATCAAAACTCGCATTTTCAAGCTTGTTGTACCTCCAAACACACATTTTGATGCTTCAAAACTTGTGTTTAGGAAGCACAAACTTTAAAATCGTGATTTGGGAGTACGAACATTTTCATGATCGCGTTCTTCCTAATTATGCTTGTTACCTCGAAATTAGAAATTGCATTTTCAAGCTTGTTGTGCTTCCAAACAACCATTTTGATACTTCAAAATTTGCGTTTAGGAAGCATAAGCTTCAAAATGATGATTTGGGAGTATGATAAGTTTCATAATCTCACTTTCATGCTCATGGCTTCGGAACCAGAACTTGCATTTTCAAGCTTGTTGTGCCTACAAACACCAATTTTGATGCTTCAAAACTTGTGTTTAGTTAGCACAAGTTTCAAAATGATTATTTCGGAGTACAATAAGTTTCATAATCACGATTTCATACTTCGAAATCAAAACTTGCCTTTCAATCTTGTAGTACCTCCAAACACCCATTTTGATACGTGAAAACTTGAGTTTAGGAAGCACAAGCTCCAAAATGATGACTTGGGAGTACGATAAGTTCCATAATCGTGCTTTTATGCTCGCGTCTTTTGAATCAAAACTTGCATTTTCAAGCTTGTTGTACCTCCAAACACACATTTTGATTCTTCAAACCTTGCGTTGAGTAAGCAAAAGCTTCAAAATGATGATTTGGGAGTATGATAAGTTTCATAACTACGTTTCAATGCTTTGAAATTAGTACTTGCATTTTCAAGCTTGTTGTACCTCCAAACACACATGGTAATGTTTAAAAACTTGCGTTAAGAAAGTGCAAGCTTCAAATTGATGATTTGGGAGTACGATAAGTTTCATAACTGAGCTTTCATGCTCTAGGGTTCGGAATTAGAACTTGCATTTTGAAGCTTGTTGTGCTTCCAAACACACATTTTGATGCTTCAAAGTTTATGTTTAGGAAGCACAGCCTTCAAAATGATGATTTGAGAGTAGGATAAGTTTCATAATCGCACTTTCATTCTCATGGCTTCGGAATCAAAAGTTACATTTTCAATCTTTTTGTGCCTCCAAACACCCTTTTTGATGCTTCAAAACATGTGTTTAGAAAGCACAAAATTCAAAAGGATGATTTGGGAGTACGATAAGTTTCATAA
This sequence comes from Cryptomeria japonica, assembly GCF_030272615.1. NCBI lineage: Eukaryota > Viridiplantae > Streptophyta > Pinopsida > Cupressales > Cupressaceae > Cryptomeria > Cryptomeria japonica. Next base: position 373,313,850 of record NC_081413.1, on the reverse strand, counting down.
TTGCGCTTTCATGCTCATGGCTATGTAATAAAAGCTTGCATTTTTAAGTTTCTTGTGCCTCCAAACTCCTATTTTGATGCTTCAAAATATGCGTTTAGGAAGGGCAAGCTTGAAAATGATGATTTGGGTGTACGATAAGTTTTATAACTGCTCTTTCATGTGGCTTCAAAATCAAAACTTGCATTTTCAAGCTTTTTGTGCGTCCAAAAACACATTTTGATGCTTCAAAACTTGTGTTTAGGAAGCACAAGCTTCAAAATGATCATTTGGGAGTATGATAAGTTTCATAATCACCCTTTCATTCTCGTGGCTCTGAAATCAAAAATTGCATTTTTAAGCTTGTTGTGTCTCCACATACCAATTTTGATGCTTCAAATCATAAGTTTAGGAAGGAAAACTTCAAAATGATGCTTTGTGAGTACGATAAGTTTCATAATCATGCTTTCATGCCCATGGCTTTAGAATTAGAACTTGCTTTTTCAAGCTTGTTGTGCCTCCAAATAGACATTTTGATACTTCAGAACTTGGGTTTAGGAAACACAAGCTTCAAAATGATGATTTGGGAGTATGATAAGTTTCATCATTGTGCTTACATGCAAGTGGCTTCGAAATTAGAACATACATTTTCAAGCTTGTTGTGCCTCCAAACACCCATTTTTATGCTTCAAAACGTGCATTTAGGAAGCACAAGCTTCAAAATGTTGGTTTGGTAGTCCGATAACTTTCATAATCGTGCTTTCATGCTCATGGCTAGGAAATAAAAAATTGCATTTTCAAGCTTCTTGTCCTTCCGAACACCCATGTTGATGCTTCAAAACATACATTTAGGAAGGATAACCTTGAAAATGATGATTTGGGTGTAGGATAAGTTTCTTAATCATGCTCAGGGCTTCTAAATCAAACTTCACATTTTCAAGCTCACACGTTTTGATGATTCAAAACATGCATTTAGGAAGCACAAACTTCAAAATCATGGATTGGGAGTACGATAAGTTTCATGATCGCATTTTCATACTTGTGGCTTCTAAATCAAAACTTGCAGTTTTCGAGTTTGTTGTGCCTCCAAAGACCCATTTTCATACTTCAAAACTTGCATTTACGAAGCATAAGCTTCAAAATGATGATATGGGAGTATGATAAGTTTCATAATTATGCTTTCATGCTTCTGGCTTCGGAATAAGAACTTGCATTTTCAAGTTTGTTGTGCCTCCAAAGACCTATTTTCATACTTCAAAACTTGTGTTGGGGAACCACAAGTTTCAAAATGATGAATTGGAAGAACAATAAGTTTCATAATCATGTTTTAATGCTTGTGGCTTCGAAATCAGAACTTGCATTTTCAAGCTTGTTATGCCTCTCCAAACAACCATTTTGATACTTCAAAATTTGCGTTTAGGAAGCATAAGCTTCAAAATAATGATTTGCGAGTACGATAAGTTTCATAATCGCACTTTCATGATCATGGCTTTACAATCAGAAGTTGCATTTTCAAGCTTGTTGTACCTCCAAACACACATGTTTGATTCTTCAAACCTTGCATTTAGTAAGAAAAAGCTTCCAAATGATGATTTGGGATTACGATAAGTTTCATAACTGTGTTTCCATGCTCGTGGCTTTGAAATTAGAACTTGCATTTTCAAGCTTCTTGTACCTCCAAACACACATGTTAATGCTTAAAACCTTGCGTTCAGGAAGCACAAGCTTCAAAATGATGATTTGGGAGTATGATAAGTTTCATAACTAAGGTTTCACGCTCGTGGCTTTGGAATTAAAACTTGCATTTTCAAGCTTGTTGTGCTTCCAAACAGACATTTTGATGTTTCAAAACTTATGTTTAGGAAGCGCAAGCTTCAAAATTATGATTTGTGAGTAGGATAAGTTTCATAATAGCGCTTTCATGCTCATGGCTTCGTAATCAAAAGTTACATTTTCAATCTTTTTGTGCCTCCAAACACCCTTTTTGATGCTTCAAAACATGCATTTAGAAAGCACAAGCTTCAAAATGATGATCTAGGAGTACGAAAAGTTTCATAATTGCGCTTTAATGCTCGTGGCTTCGGAATAAAAACTTACATTTTCAAGCTTCTTGTCCCTCCAAACACCCATTTTGATGCTTCAAAACATGCGTTTAGGTAAGGCAAGCTTGAAAATGATGCTTTGGGAGTACTATAAGTTTTATAACTACGCTTTCATGTGGCTTCGAAATCAAAACTTGCATTTTCAAGCTTTTTGTGCATCCAAACACACATTTTGATCCTTCAAAACTTGTGTTTACGAAGCACTAGTTTCAAAATCATCATTTAGGAGTATGATAAGTTTCATAATTGTTATTTCATGCTCGTGGCTCCGAAATCAGAACTTTCATTTTCAAGCTTGTTGTGCCTCCACATACCCAATTTGATGCTTCAAAATGTCCATTTAGAAAGCACGAACTTCAAAATGATGATTTGGGAGTACGATAAGTTTCATAATTGCGCTTTCATGCTCATGGTTTCAGAATAAAAACTTGCAGTTTCAAGCTTCTTGTCCCTCCAAACACCCATTTTTATGCTTCAAAACACGCATTTAGGAAGGGCAAGCTTGAAATTGATGATTTGGGAGTATAATAAGTTTTATAACTGTGCTTTCATGTGGCTTCGGAATCAAAACTTGCATTTTCAACCTTTCTATGCGTCTTCAAAAGTTGTGTTTAGGAAGCACCAACTTCAAAATCATCATTTAGGAGTATGATAAGTTTCATAATCGCGCTTTCATGCTCGTGGCTCCGAAATTAGAACTTGCATTTTCAAGCTTGTTGTGCCTCCACATACCCATTTTGATGCTTCAAAACTTGCATTTAGAAAGCACAAACTTCAAAACGATGATTTGGGAGTACGATAAGTTTCATAATTGCACTTTCTTGCTCATGGCTTTGGAAAAAAAACTTAGATTTTCAAGCTTCTTGTCCCTCCACACACCCATTTTGATGCTTCAAACACATGCATTTAGGAAGGACAAGCTTGAAAATGATGGTTTGGAAGTACGATAAGTTTTATACCTGCGCTTTCATGTGGCTTCTGAATCAAAACTTGCATTTTCAAGCTTGTTGTGCATCCACATACCCATTTTGATACTTCAAAACATGCGTTTAGAAAGCAAAAACTTCAAAATGATGATTTGGGAGTACAATAAGTTTCATAATTGCGCTTTCATGCTCGTGGCTTCGGAATAAAAACTAGCATTTTCAAGCTTCTTGTCCCTCCAAACACCCATTTTGATTCTTCAAAACATGTGTTTAGAAAGGGCAAGCTTGAAAATGATGATTTGAGAGTATGATAAGTTTTATAAGTGCGCTTTCATGTGGCTTCGAAACCAAAACTTGCATTTTCAAGCCTTTTGTGCATCTAAACACACATTTTGATGCTTCAAAACTTGTGTTTAGGAAGCACCAGCTTCAAAATCATCATTAGGGAGCATGATAAGTTTTATAATCATGCTTTCATGCTCATGGCTCCCAAATCAGAACTTGCATTTTCAAGGTGTTGTGCCTCCAAACATACATTTTGATGCTTCAAAACTTGTCTTTAGGAAGCACAAGCTTCAAAATGATGATTTGGGAGTATGATAAGTTTCATCATCGCGCTTACATGCTAGTGGCTTCAAAATCCATGAGCATGAAACCATGATTATGAAACTTATTATACTACCAAATCAGCATTTTGAAGCTTGTGCTTCCTAAATGCACGTTTTGAAACATAAAAAATGTTGTTTGGAGGCACAACAAGCTTGAAAATGTATGTTTTGATTCCAAAGCCACTACCATGTAAGCGCGTTGATGAAACTTATCATACTCCCAAATCATCATTTTGAAGCTTCTGCTTCCTAAACGCAAGTTTTGAAGCACCAAAAATGTGTGGTTGGAGGCACAACAAGCTTGAAAATGCAAGTTTTGATTTTGTAGCCACGAGCATGAAAGCGTGATTATGAAACCTATCATACTACCAAATCAACATTTTGAAGTGTTTCTTCCTCAACTTATGTTTTGAAGCAACAAAATGGGTATGTGGAGGCACAACAAGCTTGAAAATGCAAGTTTTGATTTCGGAGCCACAAGCATGAGAGCGCGATTACGAAACTTATCATACTCCCAAATGATCATTTTGAAGCTGGTGCTTCCTACACATGAGTTTTGAAGCATCAAAATGTGTGTTTGGACGCACAAAAAGCTTGAAAATGCAAGTTTTCATTCTGAGTGCACATGATAGCACAGTTATAAAATTTATCGTACTCCCAAATCATTATTTTCAAGCTTTCCCTTCCTAAACGCGTATTTTGAAGAATCAAAATGGGTGTTTGGAGGGACAAGAAGCTTGAAAATGCAAGTTTTTATTTCGAAGCCACGAGCATGAAAGCGCAATTATGAAACTTATCCTACTCCCAAATCATTGTTTTGAAGTTTGTGTTTTCTAAACGCATGTTTTGAAGCATCAAAAAGGGTGTTTGGAGGCAAAAAAAGATTGAAAATGTAACTTTTCTTTTGCGTGTACGATAAGTTTCATAATCATACTTTCATACTGATTTACGAGTATGATAAGTTTAGGAAGAAAAACTTCAAAATGATGATTTGCGAGTACGATAAGTTTAGGAAAAAAAACTTCAAAATGATGATTTGCGAGTACAATATGTTTAGGAAGAAAAACTTGCGTTTTCAAGCTTGTTGTGCCTCCAAACACACATTTTTTTTCTTCAAACCTTGCGTTTAGTAAGCAAAAGATTGAAAATGATGATTTGGGAGTACGATAAGTTTCATAACCGTGTTTCCATGCTCGTGGCTTTGAAATTAGAACTTTCATTTTCAAGCTTGTTGTATGTCCAAACATGTATTTAGGAAGCACAAATTTCAAAATGATGATTTCGGAGTACGATAAGTTTCATAACTGTTCTTTCATGCTCATGCCTTCGAAATAAAAACTTGCATTTTAAAGCTTCTTGTCCCTCCAAATACCCATTTTGATGCTTCAAAAAATGTGTTTAGGAAGGCAAAGCTTGAAAATGATGATTTGGGAGTACGATAAGTTTTATAACTGCTCTTTCATGTGGCTTCGAAATTAAAACTTGCAATTTCAAGCTTTTTGTGCATCCAAACACACATTTTTATGCTTCAAAATCATCATTTGGGAGTATGATAAGTTTCATAATCGTGCTTTCATGCTCGTCGTGGCTCCGAAATCAGAACATGCATTTTCAAGCTTGTTGTGCCGCCAAACACTTATTTTTGTGCTTCAAAATGTTGATTGGTAGTACGGTAAGTTTCATAATCACGCTTTCATGCTCATGGCTTCGGATTCATAACTTACATTTTCAAGCTTGTGCCCCCAAACATCCAATTTGACACTTCAAAACTTTCATTTAGGAAGCACATGCTTCAAAATGATGATTTGGGAGTACGAATATGCATTTTCAAGCTTTTCGTGCCTCTAAACACCCATTTTGATGCTTCAAAACTAGTGTTTAGGAAGTACGAGCTTAAAAATGATGACTTGGGAGTACGATAAGTTTCATAATCCCGCTTTCATGCTCATGGCTTTCGAATTAAAACTTGCATTTTCAAGCTTGTTTTACCTCCAAACACACATGTTAATACTTAAAAACTTGTGTTTGGGAAACGCAAGCTTCAAAATGATGATTTGGGAGTACGATAAGTTTCATAACTGAGCTTTCACACTCGTGGCTTCAGAATTGGAACATGCATTTTCGAACTTGGTATGCTTCCAAACACACATTTTGATGTTTCAAAACTTATGTTTAGGAAGCACAAGCTTCAAAATAATGATTTGCGAGTAGGATAAGTTTCATAATCGCGCTTTCATGCTCATGGCTTCAGAATCCTTACATTTTCAATCTTTTTGTGCCTCCAAACACCCTTTTTGATGCTTCAAAACATGCGTTTAGAAAGTACAAACTTCAAAATGATGATTTGGGAGTACGATAAGTTTCATAATTGCGTTGTCATGCTCGTGGCTTCGAAATAAAAACTTGCATTGTCAAGCTTCTTCTCCCTCCAAACACCCATTTCAAAACATGCGTTTAGGAAGGCCTTGGTTGAAAATGATGATTTGGGAGTACGACAAGTTTTATAATTGCGCTTTCATGTGGCTTCAGAATCAAAACTTGTATTTTCAATCTTTTTGTGCATCCAAAAACACATTTTGATGCTTCAATGTGTTTAGGAAGTACCAGCTTGAAAATGATTATTTGGGAGTATGATAAGTTTTATAATCGCGCTTTCATGCTCGTGGCTCCGAAATCAGAACTTGCATTTTCAAGCTTCTTGTGCCTCCACATACCCATTTTGATGCTTCAAAACATAAGTTTAGAAAGAGAAACTTCAAAATGATGATTTGCGAGTACGATAAGTTTCATAATCATGCTTTCATGCTCATGGGTTCAGAATCATAACTCGTATTTTCAAGCTTGTGCCTCCAAACACACATTTTGATGCTTTTATAGCTCGCGTTTACGAAGCACAAACTTCAAAATGATGATTTGGGAGTACGATAAGTTTCACAATCGCACTTTCATGCTCGCGGCTTCAAAATCCAAAACTGAATTTTCAAAATTGTTGTTCCGTGAGACACCCATTTTGATGCTTTAAAACTTGCATTTAGAAAGCACAAGCTTCGAAATGATAATTTTCGAGTACGATAAGTTTAATAACTGCACTTTCATGCTTATGGCTTTGAAATCATAACTTGCATTTTCAAGCTTATTTGCCTCCAAACACATATTTTAATACTTCAAAACTTGCGTTTAAGAAGCACAAGCTTCAAAATGATGATATGGGAGTACAATAAGTTTCATAATCACGCTTTCATGCTCCTAACCCCTCAATTAGAACTTACATTTTCAAACTTGTTCTGCCTCCAAACACCCATTTTGATACTTCAAAACTTGTGTTTAGGAAGCACATGTTTCGAAATGATGATTTTGGAGTACGATAAGTTTCACAACGGAGATTTCATGCTCGTGGTTACGGAATCAGAACTTGCATTTTCAAGCTTCTTGTGCCTCCAAACACCCTTTTTGATGCTTTAAAACATGCTTTTAGGAAGCATAAATTTCAAAATGATGATTTGGGAGTATAATAAGTTTCATAATCGCGCTTTCATAATTGCATTTTTTCAAGTTTGTTGTGCCTTCAAAGACCCATTTTCATACTTCAAAACCTGTGTTTATGAACCACAAGCTTCAAAATGATGATTTGGAAGTATAATAAGTTTCATAATCATGTTTTCATGCTTGTGGCTTCTGAATAAGAACTTGCATTTTCAAGCTTGTTGTCCCTGCAAACAACGATAAGTTTCATAATTGCACTTTCAAGCTCGTGGCTTAAGAATAAGAACTTGAATTTTCAAGCTTGTTGTTCCTCCAAACACCGATTTTGATGCTTCAAAACTTGTGTTTAGTTAGCATAAGCTTCAAGATAATGATTTCGGAGTACGATAATTTTTATACTCGTTGGCTTCGAAATCAAAAAATGCCTTTTCACTCTTGTTGAACCTCCAAACACCCAGTTTGGTACTTCAAAACATGAGTTTAGGAATCACAAACTTCAAAATGATGATTTGGGAGTACGATTCGTTTCATAATCGCGCTTCCATGTGTATGGCTTCGTAATCAGGAAACATGCATTTTCAAGATTGTCATGCCTCTAAACACCCATTTTGATGCTTCCAAACTTATTTTTAGGAAGCACAAGCTTCAAAATGATGACTTGGGAGTACGATAAGTTTCATAATCCCGCTTTCATGCTCATGGCTTTGGAATCACAACTTGCATTTTCAAACTTGTTGCACCTCCAAAGACACATTTTGATTCTTCAAACCTTGCGTTTAGTAAGCAAAATCTTCAAAATGATGATTTGGGAGTACGATAAGTTTCATAATTGTGTTTCCATGCTCGTGGCTTTGAAATTGGAACTTGCATTTTCAAGCTTGTTGTACCTCCAAACGCACATGTTAATGCTTAAAAACTTGTGTTTAGGAAGCACAAGCTTCAAAATGATGATTTCGGCGTACGATAAGTTTCATAACTAAGCTTTCACACGGCTTCAGAATTAGAACTTGCATTTTCAAGCTTGTTGTGCTTCCAAACACACATTTTGATGTTTCAAAATTTATGTTTAGGAAGCACAACCTTCAAAATGAAGATTTGAGAGTAGGATAAGTTTCATAATAGGGCTTTCATGCTCATGGCTTCGGAATCAAAAGTTACATTTTCAATCTTGTTGTTCCTCCAAAAACGCTTTTTTATGCTTCAAAACATGTGTTTAGTAGGAAGCACAAACATCAAAATGATGATTTGGGACTACGATAACTTTCATAATTGTGCTTTCATGCTCGTGGCTTTGGAATAAAAACTCGCATTTTCAAGCTTGTTATCCCTCCAAACACCCATGTTGATGCTTCGAAACATACATTTAGGAAGCACAACTTTGAAAATGATGGTTTGGGCTCATGGCTTCTGAATCAAAACTTGCATTTTCAAGCTTGTTGTACCTCCAAACACACATTTTGACGCTTCAAAACATGCTTTCAGGAAGCACAAACTTCAAAATCATGATTTGGGAGTACGATAAGTTTCATAATCGCGCTTTCATACTCATGGCTCTTGAATCAAAACATGCATTTTCAAGTTTGTTGTGCCTGCAAACACCCATTTTCATATTTCAAAACTTGCTTTTAGGAACCACAAGCTTCAAAATGATGATTTGAAGTATGATAAGTTTCATAATCATGCTTTCATATATGTGGTTTTAGAATCAAAACTTGCATTTTCAAGCTTATTGTGCCTCCAAACAACAATTTTGATGCTTCAACATTTGCGTTTAGAAAGCATAGGCTTCAAAATGATGATTTGAGAGTACAATAAATTTCATAATTTCACTTTCATGCTCATGGCTTTGGAATCAAAAAAAATCATTTTCAAGCTTGTTGTGCCTCCTCACACCCATTTTGATGCTTCAAAACATGGTTTAGGAAGCACAAGCTTCAAAATCATGACTTGGGAGTATGATTATTTTCATAATTGCGCTTTCATGATCATGCTTTCGGAATTGAAACTTGCATTTTCAAAACTGTTGTACCTCCAAACACACATTTTGATGCTTCAAATCTTGTATTTAGGAAGCACAAGCTTCAAAATGATTGATTTTGGAGTACGATAAGTTTCATAAACGCCTTTAATGCTCGTTGCTTCAATATCAGAACTTGCATTTTCAAGCTTGTTGTGCTTCCAAACATCCATTTTGAATCTTCAAAACTTGTGTTTAGGAAGCACAAGCTTCCAATGACGATTCGGGAGTACAATAGGTTTCATAATTGCGCTTTCATACTCGTGGGTTCGGAATCAGAACTTGAATTTTAGAGCTTGTCGTACCTTCAAACACCCATTTTGATGCATCAAAACTTGTGTTTAGGAAGCACAAGCTTCAAAATGATGATTTGGGAGTACGATAATTTTCAAAATCGCGCTTTAATGCTCGTGGCTTTAGAATCACAACTTGCATTTTCAAGCTTGTTATACTTCCAAACACACATTTTGATGATTCAAAACTTGAGTTTAGGAAGCACAAGCTCCAAAAGGATGACTCGGGAGTACGATAAGTTTCATAATCGCTCTTTCATGGTCGCGGCTTTGGAATCAGAACTTGCATTTTCAAGCTTGTTGTACCTCCAAACGCACATTTCGATTCTTCAATCCTTGCGGTTAAGTAAGCAAAAGCTTCAAAACGATGATTTGGGAGTACGATAAGTTTCATAATCGTGTTTCCATGCTCGTGGCTTTGAAATTAGAACTTGCATTTTCAAACTTGTTGTACCTCCAAACACACATGTTAATGCTTAAAAACTTGTGTTTAGAAAGCTTCAAAATGATGATTTGGGAGTACGATAAATTTAATAACTAAGCTTTCAAAACGCTCATGTGGCTTCGGAATTGGAACTTGCATTTTCAAGCTTGTTGTGCTTCCAAACACACATTTTGATGTTTCAAAACTTATATTTAGGAAGCACAAGCTTCAAAATGATGATTTGGGAGTAGGATAAGTTTCATAATCGCGCTTTCATGCTCATGGCTTCAGAATCAAAAGTTACATTTTCAATATTTTTGTGCCTCCAAAAACCCGTTTTGATGCTTCAAAACATGCGTTTAGAAAGCACAAACTTCAAAACGATGATTTGGGAGTATGATATAAGTTTCATAATTTCCCTTTCATGCTCGTGGCTTCGGAATAAAGATTTGCATTTTCAAACTTCTTGTCCCTCCAAACACCCATTTTGATGCTTCAAAACATGCGTTCAGGAAGGGCAAGCTTTAAAATGATGATTTGGGAGTACGATAAGTTTTATAACTGCGCTTTCATGTGGCTTTAGAATCAAAACTTGCATTATCAAGCTTTTTGTGCGTCCAAACACACATTTTGATGCTTCAAAATGATCATTTGGGAATGTGATAAGTTTCATAATTGCACTTTCATGCTCATGGCTCCAAAATCAGAACTTGCATTTTCAAGCTTTTTGTGCATCCACATACCCATTTTGATGTTTCAAAACATAAGTTTAAGAAGGAAAACTTCAAAATGATGATTTGCGAGTACGATAAGTTTCATAATTATGCTCATGGCTTCAGAATCATAACTTGCTTTTTTGAGCTTGTTGTCCCTCCAAACACACATTTTGATGCTTAAAACCTTGCGTTTAGGAAGCACAAGTTTCAAAATGATGATTTGGGAGTACGATAAAAACTTAGATTGAAAACGCACAAAAAGCTTGAAAATCTAAGTTTTGATTCCGTAGCCACAAGAAAGCGCAGTTATAAAACTTATCATACTCCCAAATCATGATTTTCAAGCTTGATGTATCTCCAAACACACGTTTTGTTGTTTTCACAACTTGCATTTAATAAGCACAAGCTTCAAAATATAAATGTGCATTTTCAAATTTGTTGTTCCATGAAACACCCATTTGGATGCTTCAAAACTTGCGTTTAGGAAGGACAAGCTTCAAAATGATGATTTGCGAGTACGATAAGTTTTATAACCACACTTTCATGCTCATGGCTTCGAAATCATAACTTGACTTTTCAAGCTTATTATACCTCCAAACACTCATTTTCATTCTTCAAGACTTGCATTTAGGAAGCACAAGCTTCAAAATGATGATTTGCGAATACGATAAGTTTAATAACCGTACTTTCATGCTCATGGTTTCGAAATCAGAACTTGCGTTTTCAAGCTTATTGTACCTCCAAACACCCATTTTCATATTTCAAAACTTGCATTTATGAAAGACAAGCTTCGAAATAATGATTTGGGAGTACGATAAGTTTCATAATCACGTTTTCATGTTCGTGGCTTTGAAATCAAAACTTGTATTTTCAAGCTTCTTGTGCCTCCAAACACCCATTTTGATACTTCAAAACTTGTGTTTAGGAAGCACATGTTTCGAAATAATGATATGGGAGTACGATAAGTTTCACAACGTCACTTTCATGCTCATGGCTTCGGAATCAAAATTTGCATTTTCAAGCTTCTTGTGCCTCCAGCCACCCTTTTTGATGCTTCAAAACATTCTTTTAGGAAGCATAAATTTCAAAATGATGATTTGGGAGTATGATAAGTTTCATAATCGCGCTTTCATGGTCATGGCTTCAAAATCAAAACTTGCATTTTCAATCTTGTTGTGCCTCCAAACACCCTTTTTTATGCTTCAAAACATGTGTTTTGGAAGAACAAACTTCAAATTGAGGATTTGGGAGTACGATAACTTTCATAATCTCGCTTTCACGCTCGTGGCTTCAGAATAAAAACTTGCATTTTCAAGCTTGTTGTCCCTCCAAACACCCATGTTGATGCTTCAAAACATACATTTAGCAAGCACAACCTTGAAAATGATGATTTGGGCTTATGGCTTCTGAATTAAAACTTGCATTTTCAAGCTTGTTGTACCTCCAATCACACATTTTCATGCTTCAAAATTTATCTTTAGGAAGAATATGCTTCAAAATGATGATTTGGGAGTATGATAAGTTTCATAATTGTAATGTCATACATGTGCCTTCGAAATCAAAACTTGCCTTTTCAATCTTCTTGTACCTCCAAACACCCATTTTGATACTTAAAAACTTGAGTTTACGAAGCACAAGCTTCAAAATAATGATTTGGGGGTATGATTAGTTTCATAATCGTGCTTACATATTTGTGGTTTCGTAATCAGAACATGCATTTTCAATCTTTTTGTGTCTCTAAACACCCATTTAATGCTCCAAAACTTACGTTTAGGAAGCACAAACTTCAAAATGATGACTTGGGAGTACGATAAGTTTCATAATCACGCTTTCATTCTCGTGGCTTTGGAATCAGAACTTACATTTTCAAGCTTGTTGTACCTCCAAACACACATTTTTTTTTCTTCAAACCTTTCATTTAGCAAGAAATAGATTCAAAATGATGATTTGGTAGTACGATAAGTTTCATAACCGTGTTTCCATGCTCGTGGCTTTGAAATTGGAACTTGAATTATCAAGTTTATTGTACCTCCAAACATACATGGTAATACTTAAAAACTTGCGTTTAGGAAGCGCAACCTTCAAAATGATGATTTGGTAGTAGGATAAGTTTCATAACTGAGCTTTCACACTCGTGGCTTCAGAATTAGAACTTGCATTTTCAAGCTTGTTGTGCTTCCAAACACAAATTTTGATGTGTCAAAACTTATGTTTAGGAAGCACAAGCTTCAAAATGATGATTTGGGAGTACGATAAGTTTCATAATCGCGCTTTCATGCTCATGGCTTCGAAATCAAAAGTTATATTTTTTTATCTTTTTGTGCCTCCAAACACCGTTTTTGATGCTTCAAAACATGCGTTCAGGAAGCACAAACTTCAAAATGATGATTTGGGAGTACGATAAGTTTCATAATTGCGCTTTCATGCTCGTGGCTTCAGAATAAAAACTTGCATTTTCAAGCTTCTTGTCCCTCCAAACAACCATTTTGATGCTTCAAAACATGCGTTTAAGAAGGGCAAGCTTGAAAATGATGATTTGGGAGTACGATAAGTTTTATAACTGCACTTTCATGTGGCTTCGTCATCAAAACTTGCATTTTCAAGCTTGTTGTGCCTCCACATACCCATTTTGATGCTTCAAAACATAAGTTTAGGAAGAAAAACTTCAAAATAATGATTTGCGAGTACAATAAGTTTCACAATCATGCTTTCATTCTCATGGCTTCAGAATCGGAACTTCCATTTTTAAGCTTGTTGTGCCTCCTCATATCCTACTTGAATATATATAATTTTTAAATAATTAAAACTAAAAATAAAAGTCAAAGTTGCCTTATAACCATCCCTAACTAACCATTGATATAAAAAACAAGTCATATAGAGGCCATTAAATTGAATAAGGCTTTCCACTAAAGACTGGATTCTTGGAAAGCTTTAGCACGAGCTTCAAAATGATGATTTGGGAGTATGACAAGTTTCATCATCACGCTTAAATGCTAGTGGCTTCGAAATCAGAACATGCATTTTCAAGCTTGTTTTTGCCTCCAAACACCCATTTTTATGCTTCAAAACGTGCATTTAGGAAGCACAAACTTCAAAATGTTGATTTGGTAGTACGATAAGTTTCATAATCACGCTTTCATGCTCGTGGCTTCAGAATCATAACTTGCATTTTCAAGCTTGTTCTGCCTCCAAACACCCATTTTGACACTTCAAAATTTGCGTTTAGGAAGCACAAGCTTCAAAATGATGATTTACGAGTATGATAAGTTTAATAACCACACTTTCATGCTCATTGGCTTTGAGATCATAACTTGCATTTTCAAGCTTATTGTACCTCCACACAAACATTTTCATACTTCAAAACTTGTGTTTAGGATGCACAAGCTTCAAAATGATGATTTGGTAGTATGATAAGTTTCATAATTACGCTGTCATGCTCATCATCCCGCAATTAGAAGTTACATTTTCAAGCTTGTATTAAGGAAGCACATGTTTTGAAATGATGATTTGGGAGTACGATAAGTTTTGCAATGGAGCTTTCATGCTCGTGGCTTTGGAATCAAAACTTGCATTTTCAAGCTTCGTATGCCTCCAAACACATTTTTTGATGCTTCAAAACATGCTTTTACGAAGCATAAATTTCAAAATGATGATTTGGGAGTATGATAAGTTTCATAATCGCGTTTTCATGGTCGTGGCTTTAGAATCAAAACTTGCATTCTCAATCTTGTTGTGCCTCCAAACACTCTTTTTGATGCTTCAAAACATGTTTTTAGGAAGCACAAACTTCAAAATGATGATTTGAGAGTATGATAACTTTCATAATCATGCTTTCATGCTCGTGGCTTCGAAATAAATACTTACATTTTCAAGATTGTTGTCCCTCCAAACACCCATGTTGATTCTTCAAAATATACATTTAGGAAGCACAACCTTGAAAATGATGATTTGGAAGTACGATAAGGTTTCTTAATCATGCTTTCATGCTCATGGATTCTAAATCAAAAATTGCATTTTCAAGCTTGTTGTACCTCCAAACACACATTTTGATGCTTCAAAACTTGCATTTAGGAAGCAGAATCTTCAAAATCATGATTTGGGAGTACGATAAGTTTCATATTTGCGCTTTCATACTCTTGGCTTTTGAATTAGAACTTGCATTTTCAAGTTTGTTGGGCATCCAAAGACCCATTTTCATACTTCAAAACTTGCGTTTAGGAACCACAAGCTTCAAAATGATGATTTGGAAGTATGATAAGTTTCATAATCATGCTTTCATGTTTGTGGCTTCAGAATGAACACTTGCATTTTCAGGTTTGTTGTGCTTCCAAACAAACATTTTGATGCTTCAAAATTTGCGTTTAGGAAGCACAAGCTTCAAAATGATGATTTGGGAATACGATAAGTTTTATAATCACGCTTTCATTCTCGTGGCTTTGGAATCAAAACTTGCATTTTCAAGCTTCTTGTGCCTCCAAACACCCATTTTGATGCTTCAAAACTTGCGTTTAAGAAGCACAAGCTTCAAAATGATTATTTTCGAGTACGAAGAAACTCCATAATCACGCTTTAATGCTCATGGCTTCAAAAGAAGAACTTGCATTTTCAAGCTTATTGTGCCTCCAAACATCCATTTTGATGCTTAAAAACTTGAGTTTAGGAAGCACAAGTTTCAAAATGCTAATTCAAGAGTACAATAAGTTTCATAATTTCACTTTCATGCCCATGCCTTTGGAATCAGAAACTTTCATTTTCAAGCTTGCTGTGCCTCCTAATACCCATTTTGAAGCTTCAAAACATGCTTTTAGGAAGCACAAGCTTCAAAATAATGACTTGGGAGTATGATCATTTTCATAATTGCGCTTTCATGCTCATGCTTTCAAAATTAAAACTTGCATTTTCAAATTTGTTGTACCTCCAAACACACATTTTGATGCTTCAAATCTTGTATTTAGGAAGCACAAGCTTCAAAATGATTGATTTTGGACTACGATAAGTTTCATAATCACCTTTCATGCTCATTGCTTTGGTATCAGAACTTGCATTTTCAAGCTTGTTGTGCCTCCAAACACACATAATGATGCTTCAAAATGCAAGTTCTGATTCTGAATCCACGAGGATAAAAGCACGATTTTGAAACTTATCGTTCTCGCAAAACATCATTTTAAATCTTGTGCTTACAAAAACTCAAGTTTTGAGGCATCAAAATGGGTGTTTAGAAACACAACAAGATTCAAAATGCAAGTTTTGATTCTAAAGCCATGAGCATGAAAGCACGATTTTGAAACTTATCGTGCTCACAAAACATCATTTTGAATCTTGTGCTTAGAAAACCCAAGTTTTGAAGCATCAAAATTGGTGTTTCGAGGCACAACAAACTTCAAAATGCTAGTTCTGATTCCAAGGCCACGAGCTTCAAAGTGCGATTTTGAGACTTATCGTGCTCCCAAAACATCACTTTTAAGTGTTATCTCCCAAAACCCAAGTTTTCATGCATCAAAACGGGTGTTTGGAGGCACAACAAGCTTCAACATGCAAGTTTCGATTCCGAAGCCTTGGGCTTCAATGTGCGATTTTGAAAGTTACCGTGCTTCCAAAATATATATTTGAAGCTCGTTCTTCCAAAACCCAAGTTTTGAAGCATCATAATTGGTGTTTGGAGGGACAACAAGTTTCAAACTACAAGTTTTGATTCTGAAGCCATAATCATTAAAGTACGATTTTGAAACTTATGGTCCTTCGAAAACATCATTTTGAAGCTTGCACTTCAAAAACCCAAGTTTTGAAGCATCAAAATGGGTGTTTGGAGGCACAACAAGTTTAAAAATGCATGTTCTAATTTTGAAGCCATGAGCTTCAAAGCTTGATTTTGAAACTTATCCTACTCCCAAATCATAATTTTGAAGCTTGTGCTTCCTAAACGCAAGTTTTGAAGCACCAAAATGGGTGTTTGGAGGCACAACTAGCTTGAAAATGAAAGTTCTGATTCTGAAGCCACGCATGGAAGTGCGATTATGAAGCTTATCATACTCCCAAATCAACATTTCGATGCTTATAGTTCCTAAAGGAAAGTTTTGAAGCATCAAAATGGGTGTTTGGAGGAATAAAAAGCTCGAAAATGCAAGTTATGGTTCTGACGCCATGCACATGAAACCACGATTATGAAAATTATTGTACACCCAAATCATCATTTTGAAACTTGTGTTTTCTAAACACAAGTTTTGAAGCATCAAAATGGGTGTCTAGAGGTAAAACAAGCTTCAAAATGCAAGTTCCGATTCCGAAGCCATGAGCATGAAAGAACGATTATGAAACTTATCGTACTCCCAAGTCATTATTTTCAAGCTTGTGCTTCCTAAACTCAAGTTTTGAAGCATCAAAATGGGTGTTTGGAGGCACATCAAGCTTGAAAATGCAAGTTCTCATTCTGAAGCCACGAGCATGAAAGTGCGATGATGAAACTTATTGTACTCCCAAATCATCATTTTGACTCTCATGCTTCCTAAACACAAATTTTGAAGCATCAAAATGAGTGTTCAAAGGCACAACAAGTTTGAAAATGCAAGTTCTTATTCTGCAACCACGAGCGTGAAAGCTCGATTATGAAACTTATCGTACTCCCAAATCAACATTTTGAAGCTTGCACTTCCTAAATGCAAGTTTTGAAGCATCAAAATGTGTTTTTGGAGGTACAACAAGCTTGAAAATGGAAGTTCTCATTCTGAGGCCAAGAAGCATGAAAGCACGATTATGAAACTGACCGTACTCCCAAATCATTATTTTGAAGCTTGTGCTTCCTAAACACAAGTTTTGAAGCATCGAAATGGGTGTTTGGAGGCACAACAAGTTTGAAAATGCAAGTTCTCATTCTGAAGCCTGGTGAATGAAAGCACGATTATGAATTTTATCATACTCTCAAATCATCATTTTGAAGCATGTGCTTCCTAACCGCAAGTTTTGAAGTATCAAAATGTGTGTTTGCAAGTACAACAAGCTCTAAAATGCAAGTTCTGATTCCAAAGCCATGAGCATGAAAGTGCAATTATGGAACCTATCGTACTCCCAAATCATCATTTTAAAGCATCAAATTGAGTGTTTGAAGGTACACTCAAATGATCATTTTGAAGCTTGTGCTTCCTAATCGCAAGTTTTTAAAAATCAAAATGTGTGTTTGGAAGTATAAAAAGCTCTAAAATGAAAATTTTGATTTTAAGGCCATGAGTATGAAAGTGCAATTATGAGACCTATCGTTCTCCCAAATAATCATTTTGAATCTTCTGCTTACTAAACACAAGTTTTGAAGCATCAAAATGCTTGTTTGGAGGCACAACAAGCTTGAAAATGCAAGTTCTGATATTGAAACAATGAGCATGAATGAATGTGCGATTATGAAACTTATCGTACTCCAAATTCAATCATTTTGAAGCTTGTGCTTCCTAAACACTTTTTAAAGCATCAAAATGTGTGTTTTGAGGTAGAACAATCTTGAAAATGCAAGTTTTGATTCCGCAGCCATGAGCATGGAAGTGTGATTATGAAACTTATCGTACTCCCAAATCATCATTTTGAAGCTTGTAATTCTTAAACAAAAGTTTTGAAGCAACAAAATGGGTGTTTCGAGGCACAACAAGCTTGAAAATGAAAGTCCTGATTACGAAGCCACGAGCATGAAAGCGCAATTATGAAACTTATCGTAGTCCCAAATAATCATTTTGAATCTTTTGCTTCCTAAACACAAGTTTTAAAGCATCAAAATGGGTGTTTGGAGGCACAACAAGCTTGAAAATGCAAGTTCTGATACCGAAACAATGAGCATGAAAGTGCGATTATGAAACTTATCGTACTCCAAATTCAATCATTTTGAAGCTTGTGCTTCCTAAACACATTTTTAAAGCATCAAAATGTGTGTTTTGAGGTACAACAATCTTGAAAATGCAAGTTTTGATTCTGCAGCCATGAGCATTAAAGTGTGATTATGAAACTTATCGTACTCCCAAATCATCATTTTGAAGGTTGTAATACTTAAACAAAAGTTTTGAAGAAATAAAATGGGTGTTTCCAGGCAAAACAAGCTTGAAAATGCAAGTCTTGATTCCGAAGCTACGAGCATGAAAGCGCAATTATGAAACTTATCGTAGTCCCAAATCATCAGTTTGAAGCTTGTGCTTCCTAAACGCAAGTTTTGAAGTATCAAACTAGGTGTTTGGAGGCACAAGCAGCTTGAAAATGCAAGTTATGACTCTAAAGCTAGGACCATTAAAGAACAATTATGAAACTTATCGTACTCCCAAATCATCATTTTAAAGCTTGTGCTTCCTAAACGCAAGTTTTGAAGCATCAAAATGGGTGTTTGGAGGCACAACAAGCTTGAAAACACAAGTTCTGATTTCGTAGCCACAACCATGAAATCGTGAATACAAAGTCGATCGTACTACAAAATCATCATTTTGAATCTTGTGCATTTTTCTATTATGTGGGCTTGACTGGATCTTGAACAGGAGCTTTCTTTGCATACACTTTGGATTATTTTGCATGGTGCGTTCCATATTTTATTCTATGGTATCTTTGTTATTTCTTTGGGAGAGGTTTATCGTAGAGTATGTGCTTTGATTCATATATAGATTAGGGTTTTGCATTACCTAGCAAGACTACGATGCCTACAATCTTTGTTCGTCTAAACCAAGCATCATTTACTAGCCTAATATGCTTATGAGTTGCACATCGTTGTTAAGGCAGTGATCTCCTTGTCTGCAAATAGTCTTTAAAGGGTTTTTACTATTTCTGTTAAGTCTGAGAATAACATGTAAAGGGGTAAGATCTTGATGCATGGTGATTATGTGCTTCTTCTTATAGCTTTATTAATTCCACAACTCGTTGGCTTTTGGTATTCATGCTCAGACTTTACTATAAGGGCTACAATCACATAACCCTTTGTCTTTTGTCAAAAGCCCTTGATCTGCTCTTTTGGTGGTTAATTGCTCTTTTAGGGATTGACAGTTATAACTATAATAGCAAGGCCCTTGAATGCCCATGGATTTGTCAATGTTGCTTTCATTATGTAACTGCTTTTTTGGAGTGAATGTTTTTTTGGAAAATATGAGCCTTCTTCTTAAATCTATGGTTCTTTATTGTAACATTGACCCACCCTGTTATGAATAATGAGTACCTCCAAACACACATTTTGATTCTTCAAAACTTGCATTTAGGAAGAACACAAGCTTCAAAATGATGATTTGGGAGTACGATTAGTTTCATAATCGTGCTTATATGTTTGTGGCTTCGTACTCAGAAAATGCATTTTCAAGGTTTTTGTGCCTCTAAACACCCATTTTGATGCTTCGAAACTTACGTTTAGGAAGCACAAGCTTCAAAATCATGACTTGGGAGTATGATAAGTTTCATAATCGTGCTTTCATGCCCATGGCCTTGGAATCAAAACTTTCATTTTCAAGCTTGTTTTACCTCCAAAGACACATTTTGATTCTTCAAACCTTGTGTTTCGTAAGCAAAAGATTCAAAAATGATGATTTGGGAGTATGATAAGTTTCATTACCGTGTTTCCATGCACGTGGCTTTCAAATTAGAACTTGCATTTTCAAGCTTCTTGTACCTCCAAACACACATCTTAATTCTTAAAAACTTGCGTTTAGGAAGCACAAGCTTCAAAATGATGATTTGGGAGTACAATAAGTTTCATAACTGAGCTTTCACGCTTGTGGCTATGGAATTAGAACTTGCATTTTCAAGATTTTTGTGCTTCCGAACACACATGTTGATGTTTCAAAACTTATGTTCAGGAAGCACAAGCTTCAAAATGATGATTGGGGAGTACGATAAGTTTCATAATCGCTCTTTCATGCTCATGGCTTCGGAATCGGTAGTTACATTTTCAATCTTTGTGTGCCTCCAAACACCCTTCTTGATGCTTCAAAACATGCATTTAGAAAGCACAAACTTCAAAACGATGATTTGGGAGTACAATAAGTTTCATAATTGCTCTTTCATGGTCGTGGCTTCAGAATAAAAGCTCGCATTTTCAAGCTTCTTGTCCCTCAAAACACCCATTTTGATGCTTCAAAACATGCGTTTACGAAGGGCAACTTTGAAAATGATGATTAGGGAGTACGATAAGTTTTAGAACTGCGCTTTCATATGGCTTCAGAATTAAAACTTTCATTTTCAAGCTTTTTGTGCGTCCAAACACACATTTTGATGCTTCAAAACTTGTGTTTTAGAAGCACTAGCTTCAAAATCATCATTTGGGAGTATGATAAGTTTCATAACCTTCATGCTTGTGGCTCCGAAATCAAAACTTGAATTTTTGAGTTTTTCTACCTCAACATACCCATTTTGATGCTTCAAAACATAAGTTTAGGAAGAAAAACTTGAAAATGATAATTTGGGAGTACGATAAGTTTCATAATCATGCTTTCATGCTCATGCCTTTAGAATTAGAACTTGCATTTTTAAGCTTGTTGTACCTCCAAACACCCATTTTTATGCTTCAAAATATGCATTTACGAAGCACAAGCTTCCAAATGTTGATTTGGTAGTAGGATAAGTTTCATAATCATGCTTTCATGCTCGTGGCTTCGGATTCATAACTTGTATTTTCAAGCTTGTTGTGCCTCCAAACACCCATTTTAAAACTTCAAATCTTTCATTTAGAAAATGATGATTTGGGCATACGATAAGTTTCATAATCGTGCTTTCATGCTCCAGGCTTTGGAATCAGAACTTGTATTTTCAAGCTTGTTGTATCTCCAAACACCCTTTTTGATGCTTCAAAACATGCCTTTAGGAAGCACGAGCTTCAAAATGATGATTTGGGAGTACAATAAGTTTCACAATCACACTTTCATGCTCATGGCCCATCAATTAGAACTTACATTTTGAAGCTTGTTGTGCCTCCTAACACCGATTATGATACTTCAAAACTTGTGTTCAGGAAGCACATGTTTTGAAATGATGATTTGGGAGTATGATAAATTTCACGACGCTTTCATGCTCGTGGCTTCGGAATCAGAACTTGCATTTTGAAGCTTCTTGTGCCTCCAAACACCCTTTTTGATGCTTCAAAATATGCTTTTAGGAACCATAAATTTCAAAATGATGCTTTGGGAGTATGATAAGTTTCATAATCACTCTTTCATGGTCGTGGCTTCAGAATCAAAACTTGTATTTTCAAGCTTGTTGTGCCTCCAAACACCTTTTTTGATGCTTCAAAACATGTGTTTAGGAAGCACAAGCTTCAAAATGTTGATTTGGTAGTACGATAAGTTTCATAATCACGCTTTAATGCTCATGGCTTCGATAACTTGCATTTTAAAGCTTGTTGTGCCTCCAAACACCCATTTTGAAACTTCACAACTCTCATTTAGAAGGTAATGATTTGGACGTACGGTAAGTTTCATAATTGTGCTTTCACGCTAGTGGCTTCGGAATCAGAACTTGCATTTTCAAGCTTGTTGTATCTCCAAACAACCTTTTTGATGCTTTAAAACATGCTTTTAGGAAGCACAAGCTTCAGAATGATGATTTGGGAGTACAGTAAGTTTAACAATGACGCTTTCATGCTTGTGACCCGTCAATTAGAACTTACATTTTGAAGCTTATTGTGCCTCCAAACACCGATTTTGATACTTCAAAACTTGTTTTTAGGAAGCACATGTTTTGAAATGATGATTTGGGAGTACGATAAGTTTCGCAATGACACTTTCATGCTCGTGGCTTCAGAATCAGAACTTGCATTTTGAAGCTTATTGTGCCTCCAAACACCCTTTTTTATGCTTCAAAACATGCTTTTTTGAAGCATAAATTTCAAAATGATGCTTTGGGAGTATGATAAGTTTCATAATCACTCTTTCATGGTCATGGCTTCATAATCAAAACTTGCATTCTCAACGTTTTTTGTGCCTCCAAATACCCTTTTTGATGCTTCAAAACATATGTTTAGGAAGCACAAACTTTAAAATGATGATTTGGGAGTACCAAACTTTCATAATCGCGCTTTGATGCTCATGGCTTCGGAATAAAAACTTGCATTTTGAAGCTTCTTGTCCCCCCAAACACCCATGTTGATGCTTCAAAACATACATTTGTTAAGCACAACCTTGAAAATGATGATTTGGGAGTACGATAAGTTTCTTAATCATGTTTTCATGCTCATGGCTTTTGAATGAAAACTTGCATTTTCAAGCTTGTTGTACCTCCAAACACACATTTTGATGCTTCAAAACTTCCGTTTAGTAAACACAAACTTCAAAATCATGATTTGGGAGTACGATAAGTTTCATATTCGCGCTTTCACACTCGTGGCTTCTGAATCAGAACTTGCATTTCCAAGCTTGTTGTGCCTCTCCAAACAACCATTTTGATGCTTCAAAATTTGTGTTTACGAAGCCTAAGCTTCATAATGATGATTTGGGAGTACAATAAGTTTCATAATCGCACTTTCATGCTCATGGCTTCGGAATCAAAACATGCATTTTCAAGCTTGTTGTACCTCACAACACACATTTTGATGCTTCAAAACTTAGGTTTAGTATGCACAAGCTTCAAAATGATGACTTAGGAGTATGATAAGTTTCATAATCGCGCTTTCATGCTCGTGGCTTTAGAATCAGAACTTGCATTTTCAAGCTTGTGGTACCTCTAAACACATTTTTTATTCTTCAAACCTTGCATTTAGTAAGAAAAGCTTCAAAATGATGATTTGGGACTACGATAAGTTTCATAACCGTGTTTCAATGCTCATGGCTTTGAAATTGGAACTTGTGTTTTCAAGCTTGTTGTAGCTCCAAACACACATATTAATGCTTAAGAACTTGCGTTTAGGAAGCACAAGCTTCAAAATGATGATTTGGGAGTAGGATAAGTTCCATAATCGCGCTTTCATGCTCATGGCTTCGGAATCAAAAGTTACATTTTCAATCTTTTTGTACCTCCAAACACCCTTTTTGATGCTTCAATTAGAAAGCACAAACTTCAAAACAATGATTTGGGAGTACGATAATTTTCATAATTGCACTTTCAGGCTCATGTCATCGGAATAAAAACATGCATTTTCAAGCTTCTTGTGCCTCCAAACACCCATTTTGATGCTTCAAAACATGCGTTTAGGAAGGGAAAGCTTGAAAATGATAATTTGGGATTACGATAAGTTTTATAACTACGCTTTCATGTGGCTTCAAAATGAAAACTTTTATTTTCAAGCTTTTTGTGCGTCCAAACACACATTTTGATGCTTTAAAAATTGTATTTAGGAAGCACCAACTTCAAAATGATCATTTGGGAGTATGATAAGTTTCATAATCTTGCTTTCATGCTCATGGCTCCGAAATCAGAACATGCATTTTCAAACTTGTTGTGCCTCCAAACACCCATTTTTATGCTTCGAAACATGCATTTAGGAAGCACAACCTTGAAAATGTTGATTTGGTAGTACGATAAGTTTCATATTCACGCTTCATGCTTTGGAATCATAAATTGCATTTTCAAAATTGTTGTGCCTCCAAACACCCAGTATGACACTTCAAAACTTTTGTTTAGGAAGGATAAGCTTCAAATGATGATTTGGGAGTACGATAAGTTTCATATTTGCGCTTTAATGCTCGTGGCTTCGGAATAAAAACTTGCATTTTCAAGCTTCTTGTCCCTCCAAACACCCATTTTGATGCTTCAAAACATGCATTTAAGTAAGGCAAGCTTGAAAATGTTGATTTGGGAGTACGATAAGTTTTATAATTGCGCTTTGATGTGGCTTCGGAATCAAAATTTGTATTTTCAAGCTTTTTGTGCGTCCAAACACATATTTTGATGCTTCAAAACTTGTGTTTAGGAAGAACCAGTTTCAAATTCCTCATTTGGGAGTATGATAAGTTTCATAATCGCGCTTTCATGCTCGTGGCTCCGAAATCAGAACTTTCATTTTCAAGCTTGTTGTGCCTCTACATACCCATTTTGATGCTTCAAAACGTGCGTTTAGAAAGCACAAACTTCAAAACGATGATTCGGGAGTACGATAAGTTTCATAATCACGCTTTCATGCTCATACGAGGCTTTGGAATAATAACTTGCAGTTTCAAGTTTTTTGTGCGTCCAAACAAACATTTTGATGCTTCAAAATTCTCGTGGCTCCGAAATCAGAACTTACATTTTCAAGCTTGTTGTGCCTCCACATACCCATTTTGATGCTTCAAAAAATGCATTTAGAAAGCACAAACTTCAAAATGATGATTTGGGAGTATGCTAAGTTTCATAATTACGCTTTCACGGTCATGGCTTTGGAAAAAAACTTGCATTTTCAAGCTTCTTGTCCCTCCAAACACCCATTTTTATGTTTCAAAATGTGCATTTTGGAAGCACAAACTTCAAAATGTTGATTTGGTAGTACAGTAAGTTTCATATTCACGCATTCATGCTCGTTGGCAGTATGAGGAATCATCACTTTCATTTTCAAGCTTCTTGTGCCTCCAAACACCCATTTTGATAGTTCAAAACTTTTGTTTAGGATGCACAAGCTTCAAAATGATGATTTAGGAGTACGGTAATTTTCATAATTGTGCTTTCATGCTCGTGGCTTCAGAATAAAAACTTGCACTTTTCAAGCTTCTTGTCCCTCCAAACACCCATTTTGATGCCTTCAAAACATGCGTTTAGGTAAGGCAAGCTTGAAAATGATGATTTGGGAGTACGATAAATTTTATAAGTACAGTTTCATGTGGCTTCGGAATCAAAACTTGCATTTTCAAACTTGTTGTGCCTCCACATACCCATTTGGATGCTTCAAAACCGAGGCTTTTGAGGCACAAACTATGAAATGAGGTCCTAAGAGCATGATGCCAGTCAAAATCACCTTTTAACGCCCACGGCTTAGGAATCGGTATTCATGCCTTGAAAGCTCGTTGAGCCTCAAAACCTCGATTTTGATGCTCCGAAACAAGGGCTTTTGATGAAAAAGCTCCAAAATGAAGTCCTAAGAGCACGATGCCAGTGAAAATCGCATTTTGACATTCGCGGCTCGAGAATAGGGACTCATGCCCTAAAAGCTCGTTGTACCTCCAAATCCTGATTTTGACGCTCTGAAACTAACGCTTTCTAGGCACAAGGTCGTACAAGCACGATGCCAATCAAAATTGCATTTTGATGCCCGCACCTTCGAAATCGTGACTCACACCCTGGAAGCTTGTTGTGCCTCCAAACCCCGATTCTGACGCTCTAAAACTAGGGCTTTCAAAGCACAACTTTCGAAACAGGGTCTAAGAGCACGATACCAGTCAAAATCGTGTTTTGACACTCGCAGCTCTGGAATCAGAACTCACGCCTCGAAAGCTCCTTGTGCCTCAAACCTCGATTTTGCTGCTTCAAAACCGTGGCTTTCAATCAACAAGCTGTGAAATGAGGTGATAGGAGCACGATGCCAGTCAAAATCGCATTTTGACACCTGTGGCTCTGATATCAGGACTGGCACCTCGAAAGCTTGTTGTGCCTCCAAACCCCGATTTTCACACTACGAAACCCGGGGCTTTCAAGGCACAAGTGCTGAAATGTCCTAAGAGCATGATGCCATTGAAAATCGCATTTTCACGCCCGTCGCTCCAGAATCAGGACTCGTGCCTCGAAAGCTCATTGTGACTCCAAACGTCAATTTTGATGCTTCAAAACTATGGCTTTCAATCAACAAGCTCCAAAACGAGGTGCTAGGAGCACGATGCCAGTCAAAATCGCGTTCTAACACTCGTGGCTCACGTTTTGAGACCGTGGCTTTGGAGACACAAGCTTTGAAACCCCGATTTTGACGCTCTGATTCTGGGGCTTTCGAGGCACAAGACCCAAAACGAGGTCCTAAGAGCATGATGCTAGTCAGATTTGCGTTTTGATGCCCGTGGTTTTGGAATCAGGACTCGTATCCCCAAAAGCTCGTTGTGCCTCCAAACCTCGATTTTGACACTCCAAAATCAGGGCTTTCAAGGCACAAGCTCCAAAACAAGGTCTTAAGACCACGATGCAAGTCAAAATCAAGTTTTGATGCCTGTGGCTCTAGAATGGGGACTCACGCCATAAAAGCTCGTTGTGCCTCCAAATCCCAATTTTGACGCTCCGAGATCATGGCTTTCGAGGCATAAGCTTAGAAACAACGTCTTAACACCACGATGCTAGTCAAAATCGTGTTTTGACGCCCACGGCTCCAGAATCGTGAGTCGCGCCCCGAATGCTCATTATGCCTCCAAACCCCCATTTTGATGCTCCAAAACCGGAGCTTTTGAGGCACAAGCTCTGAAATGAGGTCCTAAGAGGATGATGCCAGTCAAAATTGCGTTTTGATGCCCACAGTTCTGCAATTGTGACTCGTGCCCTGGATGCTAGTTGTGCCTCCAAACCCCCATTTGACGCTACGAAACTGGGGCTTTGGAGACACAAGCTTCGAAACGAAGTCTTAAGAGCACGACGCTAGTGAAAATCGTGTTTTGACGCCCGCGGCTCTGCATTCGGGACTTTCGCCCTAAATGCTTCCTGTGCCTCCAAACCCCGATTTTGAAACTCTGAAACCAGACCTCCTAAGAGTACAATGCCAATCAAAATCGTGTTTTCATACGCACTGCTTCAGAATTGGGACTCACACCCCGAGTGCTCGTTGTGTGTCCAAACCCCGATTGCTCGTTGTGCGGTTCTAGAATCATGACTCACACCCTGAATGCTTGGTGTGCCTCCAAACCCCAATTTTGAAGCTCTAAAATCGGGGCTTTTGACAAAGCAAGGTTCTAAGAGCATGATACAAGTAAAAATCACGTTTTGACGCCCGCGGCTCAGGAATCGAGAATCGCACCCGGAAAGCTCACAGTGCCTCCAAACCATGATGATGATTTTAAGGCACCAGCTTCGAAATAAGGTCCTAAGAACACGATGCCAATCAAAATTGAGTTTTGACTCCCGTGGCACTGGAATCAGAACTCACACCAATGAAAGCTCATTGTGCCTCCAAACCCTGATTTTGACGCTCCGAAACCGGGGCTTTCGAGGCACAAGCTTTGAAACGAGGTCCTAACAGCACTATGCAAGTCAACATCATGTTTTGATGCCCACCGTTCTGGAATCGTGACTCACGCACGGAAAACTCATTGTGCATCCAAACCCCAATTTTGACGCTCGAAAACTGGGGCTTTCAAGAACAAAATTTGAAACAAGGTCCTAAGAGCACGATGCTAGTGAAAATCATGTTTTGACGACAATGGCTTAGGAATCAGGATTCGCACCTCCGAAAGCTCATTGTGCCTCCAAACCTCAATTTTGACGCTATTAAACTAGGCATTCGAGGCACAACCTCCAAAACGAGGTCCTAAGAGCACAATGCCAGTCAAAATCGCGTTTTGACACCAGCAGTTATAGAATCAGGACTCGCACCCCGAAAGCTCGTTGTGCCCCAAATGTCGATTTTGACTGTCTGAAACCAGGACTTTTGAGGCACAAGCTTCGTAATGAGGTCCTAACAACACGATGCCAGTCAAAATCACGTTTTGACGCCCGTGGTTCTGGAATAGTGACTCATGCCCCGAATGCTCCTTGTGCTTACAAACCCCAATTTTGATAGTGTGAAACCGGGGGTTTTGAGGCACAAACTTCGAAATGGGGTCCTTACAGCACGATGCCATTGAAAATCATATTTTGACGCTCATGGTTCTAGAATCGTGAATCGCACCCCGAATGCTCGTTGTGCCTACAAACCCTGATTGTGACCCTCTGAAACCAGGGCTTTCGAGGCACAGGCTCTAAAACAAGGTCCTAAGCGCACGATACCAATCAAAATCACGTTTTGACACCTGCGGCTTCAGAATCAAGATTCGCATGTCGAAAGCTTGTTGTGTCTCCAAACCACGATTTTGTTGCTTCGAAACGAGGTCCTAAGAGCACGATGCCAATCAAAATCATGTTTTGACGCATATGGCTACGGAATGGGGACTCGCGCCCCAAAATGTCACTGTGCCTCCAAACCCCAATTTTGACGCCCCAAGGGCTTTCGAGGCACAAGCTCAGAAATGAGGTCCTAAGAGCATGATGCCAGTCAAAATCGCGTTTAGATGCCCGCAGCTCCGGAATGGGGACTCGCACCCGAAAAGCTCGTTGTGGCTGCAAACCCCGATTTTGACCCTCCGTAACCGAGGCTTTCGAGGCACAAGCTCTGAAATGAGGTCCTAAGAGCGTGATGCTAGTGAAAATCGCATTTTGATGCCCACGGTTTCGAAATCGTGACTTGAGCCCAAAATTTTCATAATTCGAATCTCGGGTTCACGAGGCACGAGCGCCAGATCAAGGTCCTAAGAGCACGATGCAAATCCAAATAGTGTTTTGACACCCGCAGCTCCAGAATTAAGACTCGCACCCCAAAAAATCATTGTGCCTCCAAACCCTGGTTTTGATGCTACAAAACTGTGGCTTTCGAGGCACAAACTTCGAAATGAGGTCCAAAAAGTACGATGCCAATCAAAATCGTGTTTTGACGCCCACGGATTTGGAATCAGGACTCGTGCCCCAAAAGCTTGTTGTGCCTCCAAACCCTGATTTTGACACTCAGAAATCGAGGCTTTTATGAAATGAGGTCCTAAGAGCACGATGTTAGTGAAAATCGCATTTTGACGCCCATGGCTTAGGAATTAGTACTCATGCCCCGAAAGCTCGTTGAGCCTCAAACGCTCCAAAACGAGGTCCTAAGAGCACGATGCCAGTGGAAATCGCGTTTTGACGTTCGCAGCTCGGGAATCGAGACTCACGCCCTGAAAGCTCATTGTGCCTCCAAACCCTGATTTTGACTCTCTGAAATAAGGCACAAGGTTCGAATCAAGGTCGTACGAGTAGGATGCTAGTCCAAATCGCATTTTGACGCCCGTAACTCCGAAATCGTGACTCGCGCACTGGAAGCTCGTTGTGTCACCAAACCCTGATTCTGACGCTCTCAAACTGGGGCTTTCAAGGCACAAGTTCCGAAACGAGGTCTAAGAGCACGATACCAGTCAAAATCGTGTTGATGCTTGTAGCTCCAGAATCAGTACTCATGCCTGGAAAGCTCCTTATGCCTCCAAACCCTGATTTTGACGCTTCAAAACTGTGGCTTTCAATGAAGACGCTGAGAAACGAGGTACTAGGAGCACGATGCCAGTCAAAATCGCGTTCTGACACCCATGGATTCGATATCAGGTCCTACGCCTCGAAAGCCCGTTGTGCCTCCAAACCCTGATTTTGACGCTACAAAACCCGGGGCTTTCAAGGCACAAGCGCCGAAATGTCCATAAGAGCATGATGCCATTCAAAATTGCGTTTTGACGCTCGTGGCTCTAGAATCGGGACTCGTGCCTCGAAAGCTCATTGTGACTCCAAACGTCGATTTTGATGTTCCAAAACTGGGGCTTTCAAGGCACAAGCTTCGAAACGAGTTCTTTATAGCACAGTGCCAGTCAAAATCATATTTTGATGCCCACGGTTCTAGAATCGTGACTCGTGCCCCAAATGCACCTTGTACCTGCAAACCCTGATTTTGAAGCTTTGTAACCGACACTTTCGTTGCGCAAACACCCAAACGACGTCCTAAGATCACGATACAAGTCAAAATCGTGATTTGACACACGCGACTCCAGAATAGGGACTCGTACCTCAAAAGATCGTTGTGCCTCCAAACCCCGATTTTGATGCTCTAAAACTAGCACTTTTGAAGCATAAGCTCCAAAACGAGGTCCTAAGAGCACGATGCCAATCAAAATCACGTTTTGACACTCCTAGCTCCGAAATTGGGACTCGGACCCCGTATGCTCGTTGTGCCTCCAAACCCCGATTTTGATGCTCTGAAACGGAAGCTTTTTAGGCACAAGCTCCGAAACAAGGTCCTAATAGCATGATGCAAGTCAAAATCGCATTTTGACTCCCACCACTTAGGAAACGGGACTCGTGCCCTGAAACCTAGTTGTGCCTCCAAACCCCAATTTTGATTCTCTGAAACTGGGGCTTTCGAGGCACAAGACCCGAAACAAGGTCCTAAGAGCACGATGCTAGTCAAAATTGCGTTCTGATGCCCGTGGCTTCAGAATTGTGACTCCAAACGTCGATTTTGATGTTCCAAAATTATGGTTTTCGAGGCATAAGCTTTGAAACGAGTTCTTTACAGCACAGTGCCAGTCAAAATCATATTTTTACGCCCGCAGTTTTGGAATCGTGACTCGCGCCCCGAATCCACGTACCTGCAAACCCTAATTTTGAAGCTTTGAAATCGATGCTTTCGATGCGCAAACAATGAAATCTTAAGAGCACGATACAAGTCAAAATCTCGTTTTGATGCCCCGCGACTCCGAAATAGGGAATCGCACCTCGAAAGATCGTTGTGCCTCCAAACTCTGATTTTAACGCGTAGAAACTGGGGCTTTTGAGGCATAAGCTCCAAAACGAGGTCCTAATAGCATGATGCAAGTCAAAATCGCATTTTGACTCCCATGACTTAGGAAACAGGATTCGTGTCCTAAAACCTAGTTGTGCTTCCAAACACTGATTTTGACACTGAAATTGGGGTTTTCGAGGCACAAGACCCGAAACGAGGTCCTAAGAGCATGATGCTAGTCAAAATTGTGTTTTGATGCCCGTAGCTTTGGAATCAGCACTTGCACCCCGAAAAGCCCATTGTGCCTCCAAACCCCGATTTTGACGCTTCCAAACCAGGGCTTTCAAAGCACAAACTCCGAAACAAGGTCCTAAGAGCACGATGCAAGTCAAAATCGCGTTTTGACGCCCGTGGCTCTAGAATCGGGATTGGTGCCATAAAAGCTCGTTGTGCCTCCAAAACCCAATTTTGACGCTCCGAGACCAGGGCTTTTGAGCAACAAACTTAGAAACGACGTCTTAAGACCACGATTCTAGTGAAAATCGTGTTTTAAAACCTACGGCTTCAGAATCGTGAGTCGTGCCCCGAATGCTCGTTGTACCTCCAAACCCCCATTTTGATGCGCCAAAATCGGAGCTTTCGAGGCACAAGCTCTAAAATGAGATCCTAAGTGGATGATGCCAGTCAAAATTGTGTTTTGACGCCCGCAGTTTCGGATTTGTGACTCGTGCCCCGAATCCAAACCCCCATTTTGATGCAACGAAATCGGGGCTCTGGGACACACAAGCTCCAAAACAAAGTCTTAAGACCACGACGCTAGTGAAAATCGTGTTTTCTCGCCCGCAACTCTGTTATAGGGACTTTCACCCTGAATGCTTCTTGTGCCTCCAAACCCTGATTTTGACACTCCGAAACCAGGTGCTAAGAGCATGATGCCAGTCAAAAATGCATTTTCGCACGCACTCCTTCATAATTGGGACTCGCACCCTGAGTGCTCGTTGTGCGTCCAAACCTCGATTCCCCAATTTTGACGCTCCAAAACTAGGTCCTAAGAGCACGATGTCAGTCAAAATTGTGTTTTGACTCCCATGGCATTGGAATCGGGACTCACATCCCCCCAAAGCTCATTGTGCCTCCAAACCCTAATTTTGACACTCTAAAAATGGGGCTTTCGAGGCACAAGCTTTGAAACGAGGTCCTAACAGCACAATACTAGTCAAAATCATGGTTTGACTCCTGTGAATCTTGAATCATGACTCATGCCCCGAATGCTTGTTGTGCCTCCAAACCCCGATTTTGACGCTCAAAAATTGGGGCTATTAAGGGACAAGCTCCGAAACAGGGTTCTAAGAGCATGATACCAGTCAAAATCCTTTTTTGATGCTCGCGGCTCAAGAATCGGGACTCGCACCCCGAAAGCTCATTGTGCCTCCAAACCCCAATTGTGATACTTCAAAATCGAGGCTTTGGAGACACAAACTCCGAAACGAGGTCTTAAGATCACGATGCCAGTGAAAATCGTGTTTTGACACTCGCGGCTCAAGAATCGGGGCTCGCGAACCGAAAACTCGTTGTGCCTCCAAACCCCGATTTTGATGCTCGAAAACCACGTCTAAGGAATTGGGACTAGCACCCCCAGAAGCTCATTGTACCTCCAAACTCGGATTTTCATGCTACGAAACCGAGGCATTCAAGGCACAAGCTCCAAAACAAGGTCCTGAGAATATGATGCCAATCAAAATTGTGTTTTGATGCCAGCGGCTCGGGAATCGAGACTCGCACCTCAAAAGGTCGTTGTGTCTCCAAACGTCGATTTTAACAGTCTGAAACTGAAGCTTTCGAGCCACAAGCTTCGAAACAAGGTCCTAAGAGCACGGTGCTAGTGAAAATCATGTTTTGACAATTGTGGCTCTGGAATTAGGACTTGTACCCTGAAAGCTCGTTGTGCCTACAAACCCCATTTTTGATGCTCTGATACCATGGCTTTGGAGGAATAAGCTCAGAAACGAAGTCTTAAGAGCACAATGCCAGTCAAAATCGCGTTTTGATGTTTGTGGCTCCAGAATCGGGACTCGCACCCGAAAGCTCATTGTGCCTCCAATCCTCAATTTTGATGCTTTGAAACCGGGGCTTCCGAGGCACAAGCTCCGCAACGAGGTTCTAAGAGCATGATACTTGTCAAAATCGCATTTTGATGCCCGTGGTTCTGGAATCCTGACTCGCAACCCAAATGGTCGTTGTCCCTCCAAACCCTGATTTTAACGATCTGAAACCAGGGCTTTCGAGGCACAAGCTTCGAAACGAGGTCCTAGGACAACGATGTCAGTCAAAATCGCGTTTTGACACCTACGGCTTCGAAATCAGGGCTCGTGCCCTAGTTTCTTCTTGTGCCTCCAAAAACCAATTTTGATACTTTGAAATCGGAGCTTTCAATGCACAAGCTCTGAAATGACGGCCTAAGAGCACGATGCAAATCAAAATCTTGTTTTCACACCCGCGGCTACGGAATCAGGACTCGTGTCCTGAAAATCATTGTGCCTCCAAACCTCGATTTTGACGCTATAAAACCATGGCTTTCAAGGCACAAACTCCGAAACGAGGTCCAAAGAGTACGATGCTGGTCAAAATTGTGTTTTGACACCCACGGCTTAGGAATCGGGACTTAGGCCTCGAAAGCTTGTTGTGCCTCCAAATCTCAATTTTGATGCTCAGAAACTGAGGCTTTTGAGGAACAAGCTCCGAAACGAGGCCGTAAGAGCACAATGCCCATCAAAATCGTATATTGGCGCCCACAGCTCAAGAATTGGTACTCGTGCCCTAAAAGCTCGTTGTGCGTCCAAACCTTGATTTTGATGCTCTAAAATAGGGGCTTTCAAGGCATAAGCCCCAAAACGAGCTCCTAAGAGCATGATGCTAATCAAAATCATGTTTTGACGCCAGTGGCTTCAGAATTAGGACTCGCACCCCCGAGAGCTCGTTGTCCCACCAAACCTTGATTTTGATGCTCTGAAACCACCAAACAAAATCGTGTTTTGACGCTTGCCGCTCCGAAATCAGGACTCACAACTCGAAAGCTGGTTGTGCCTCCAAACCCCGATTTTGATGCTCCAAAACCAGCAAGCTGCAAAACGCAATGCTAAGAGCACAATGCCAGTCAAAATTGTGCTTTTACGCCTGTGGTTCCGGAATCAATATGCACACACTGAAAGCTCGTTGTGGCCCCCAAGCCAAATTTTGACGCTACAAAACCGAGGTTTTCAAGCCAAAAGCTCCAAAACGAGGTCCTTAGAGCATGATGCTATTCAAAATTGTGTTCTAACACTCGTGGCTCGACAATCAAGTCTCGCACCCCGAAAGCTTCTTGTGCTTCCAAAAGTCGATTTTCCCATTCTGAAATCGAGGCTTTCGAGGCACAAGTTTCGAAACGAGTTCCTAATAGCATGATGCCAGTCAAAATCACATTTTAACGCCTGTGGTTCCGGAATCATGACTCGCGCCACGAATGCCCATTGTGCCTCCAAACCCAGATTTTGACGCTCCAAAACCAAGGATTCAAGGCACAAGCTGTGAAACAAGATCCTAAGAGCACGATGCCATTCAAAATCACGTTTTGATGTCAACAGTTGAGGAATCAACAATCGCACCCTCGAAAGCTCAGTGTGCCTCCAAACCCCGATTGTGAGGTTATGAAACCGAGGCATTTGAGGCACAAGCTCTTAAACAATATCCTAAGAAAATGATGCCAGTCAAAATCGCGTTTTGACGCCCGTAGCTCTACAATTTGGACTCGCTCCCCGAAAACTCGTTGTGCCTCCAAACATTGATTTGGAGGCACAAGCTTCGAAATAAGGTCCTAATAACACGATGCTAGCCAAAATTACATTTTGACTCCCGTGGCACTAGAATCGGGACTCATACCCGCGAAAGCTCATTGTGCCTCCAACCCCTGATTTTGACACTCTGAAACCAGGGCTTTCGAGGCACAAGCTTCGAAACGAGGTCCTAACAACACTATGCCAGTCAAAATCATGTTTTGATGCTCGTCGTTCTCAAATTGTGACTCACGCACCAAAAACTTGTTGTTCTTCCAAACCCCAATTTTGACGCTCGAAAACCGAAGCATTCAAGACCAAGCTTTGAAACAAGGTCCTAAGAGCACAATGCCAATGAAAATCGCGTTTTGACGACCATGGCTTATTAATTAGGACTCACACCTCTGAATGTTCGTTGTGCCTACAAACCCCGATTTTGACCCTCTGAAACCAAGGCTTTCGAGGCACAGGCTCCGAAACGAGGTCCTATGCGCACGATACCAGTCAAAACCATGTTTTGAAACCTGCGGCTTCGGAATCGAGATTCACATGCTGAAAGCTTGTTGTGTCTCCAAAACCCAATTTTGACGCTTCGAAACGAGGTCCTAAGAGCACAATGCCAATCAAAATCGCGTTGACACTTATGCCTTAGAAATGACGACGCGCCCCGAAATCTCGTTGTGCCTCCAAATCTCGATTTTGATGCTCCAAGGGCTTTTGAGGCACAAGCTCAGAAACGAGGTCCTAAGATCACGATGTCAGTCAAAATCGCGTTTAGGCTCGTGGCTCCAGAATGGGGACTCGCACCCGAAAAGCTCGTTGTGGTTGTTGTTTATGGTAAAAATGGAAACAACAATATTGAAAGACTAAATAGATTCAACCACAAAACCCTAGCCTAACAACAACAAAGATCCATCATAACATATGAAGATTACCTAAGACAATGTAATTTTTTTCCTATTTCCATTGATCTTGCTTGATATATTTCCTCTCAGATTTTATGTGTGCACAATAGTTCAACAAAGAACGGAAATGTGGTTGCAAGTAGGCTTGATCGCATATGAAAGTTTGAATGCTAGTCCAGGAGGATTTATAATGAAGGAAGCATCTCCTTATATAGAAGACACTATAAGAAATGGAGGGATAAGATTGAGAGGTGTAAAAGATAGATGGTCGGCTAGGATTAGAGAGTAGGTAAAAGAAAATAAGATAATAATGAGAGGGTAGGTAGTGTAGGAATTAAGAGATGGATGACATGTGTCATGGGTAGAAAAGGTTAATGAATTAATTAAATAAATAAAGATTTGTTTAATTAATAGAGGAAGTGGGATCAATTAAATAAATAAAGGTATTTATTTAATTTAGGAAAAGGACAATTTAAATAAATAAATATATTTATTTAAATGAGAAATAAGGCTAGAAGAGGATAAATGAATTAGTTAAATAAATAAAGATTTATTCACTTAATAGAAGAATTGCGCTTACAGAATTAAATAAATTTAGATAGGACAATTTTAGGTGTCTACAGCTGCAAACCTCGATTTTGACGCTCTGTAACTGGGGCTTTCGAGGAACAAGCTTCGAAATGAGGTCCTAACAGCATGATGCTAATCAAAATCGTGTTTTCACGCCCGCGGTTTCGACGCTCGGGGCTCCGAAATCGGGACTCGCCCCAAAAAATCATTGTGTCCAAACCCCGATTTTGATGCTACAAAACCACGGCTTTCGAGGCACAAACTCTGAAACGAGGTCCAAAGAGTACGATGCCAGTCAAAATCGTGTCTTGATGCCCACAGATTTGGAATCGGGACTCGTGCCCCGAAAGCTTGTTGTGCCTCCAAACCCCGATTTTGATGCTCAAAAACCGGGGCTTTTGAGGCACAAGCTAGCTATGAAACGAGGTCCTAAGAGCACAATGCCAGTCAAAATCGCATTTTGACGCCCACGGCTTAGGAATCGGTACTCATGCCCCGAAAGCTCGTTGAGCTTCAGAACCTCGATTTTGATGCTCCAAAATGAGGTCCTAAGAGCATGATGCCAATGAAAATCGCGTTTTGACATTCGCAACTCGGGAATCGGGACTCACACCCTGAAAGCTTGTTGTGCCTTCAAACCCTAATTTTGATGCTCTGAAACTTTGGCTTTCAAGGCACAAGCTTCGAAACAAGGTCGTACGAGCATGATGCCAGTCAAAATTGCGTTTTGACGCCCACAGCTCTGGAATCGCGACTCGCGCTCTCGAAGCTCGTTGTGCCTCCAAACTTCGATTCTGACGCTCCAAAACTGGGACTTTCAAGACACAAGTTCCGAAACGAGGTCTCAGAGCACAATTTTTGACGCTCGCGGCTCCGGAATTAGAACTCACGCCTCGAAAACTCCTTGTGCCTCCAAACCCCGATTTTCACGCTTCAAAATTGTGGCTTTCAATGAACAAGTTGCGAAATGACGTGCTAGGAGCATGATGCCAATCATAATCGCGTTCTGACACCCGTGGCTCCAATATCAGGACCTACACCTCGAAAGCTCATTGTGCCTCCAAACCTCGATTTTGACGCTACGAAACTCGGGGCTTTCAAGGCACAAGCGCCAAAACGTCCTAAGAGCATGATGGCATTGAAAATCGTGTTTTGACACTTGTGGCTCCAAAATCGGGACTCGTGCCTCGAAAGCTCATTATGACTCCAAACGTCGATTTTTTGACGTTCCAAAACTAGGGCTTTCGAGGCACGAGTTTCGAAACGAGTTCTTTACAGCACAGTGCCAATCAAAATCATATTTTGACGCCCGTGGTTCTCGAATCATGACTCGCACCCCGAATCTACGTTGTACCTGCAAAACCTGATTTTGAAGCTTTGAAACCGATGCTTTCGATGCGCAAACACCCAAACGACATCCTAAGAGCACGATACACGTCACAGTCACGGTTTTACGCCCGCAGCTCCGGAATAGGGACTCGCACCTCGAAAGATTGTTGTGCCTACAAACCCCGATTTCAACACTTCGAAACTGGCGCTTTTGAGGCATAAGCTCCAAAACGAGGTCTTAAGAGCACGATGCCTGTCAAAATCGCATTTTGACACTCCTGGCTACGGAATTGGGACTCGAACCCCGTATGCTCGTTGTGCCTTCAAACCTCGATTTTTATGCTCTGAAACCGAGGCTTTCTAGGCACAAGCTCCGAAACGAGGTCCTAATAGGACGATGCAAGTCAAAATCGCATGTTGACTCCCACGACTTATGAAACGAGATGCTTGCCTTGAAACCTAGTTGTGCCTCCAAACCCCGATTTTGACAATCTAAAACTAGGGATTTCGAATCACAAGACCCGAAATGAGGTCCTAAGAGCACGATGCTAGTCAAAATTGTGTTTTGATGTCCATGGCTTCGGAATCGGGACTCGCATCTCCAAAAGCTTGTTGTGCCTCCAAACCCTGCTATTGACGCTCTGAAACCAGAGCTTTCAAGGCACAACTCAAAAACAATGTCCTAAGAGCATGATGCAAGTCAAAATCGTGTTTTAACGCTCGCGGCTCTAGAATCGAGACTCGCGCCATAAAAGCTAGTAGTGCCTCGAAACCCAAATTTTGACGCTCTGAGATCGAGATTTTCGAGGCGCAAGCTTAAAGACGTCGTCCTAAGACCACGATGCTAGTCAAAATCGCGTTTCGACGCCCGCAGCTCTGGAATTGGGACTCGCACACCGAAAGATCGTTGTCTCTCCAA
Source organism: Cryptomeria japonica (assembly GCF_030272615.1). Taxonomy (NCBI): domain Eukaryota; kingdom Viridiplantae; phylum Streptophyta; class Pinopsida; order Cupressales; family Cupressaceae; genus Cryptomeria; species Cryptomeria japonica. Next base: position 373,275,411 of record NC_081413.1, on the reverse strand, counting down.
ACCCCGACTTTGACACTACGAAATCGAAGCTTTCGAGCCACAAGCTCCAAAACAAGGTCCGAAGAGCATGATGCCTGTCAAAATCGCATTTTAATGCCCGCAGTTCCGGAATCATGAGTCGCACCCGAATGCTTGTTGTGCCTCAAAACCCCCATTTTGACGCTATGAAATTGGGGGTTTCGAGGCACAAGCTCATAAACGAGGTCCTTAGATCACAATGCCAGTCAAAGCCGCCTTTTGATGCCCATGGCTCTAGAATTGGGACTCGCACCCTAAAAGCTCATTGTGCCTCCAAACCTCGATTTTGACGCTCCAAAACCAGAGCTTTTGAGGCACCTCTAAAACGAGGTCCTAAGAGCATGATGCCAGTCAAAATTGCGTTTAGACGTCCGTAGTTCCAGAATAATTACTCATGCCCCGAATGCTTGTTGTCCCTCCAAACCTCCATTTTGACGCTACGAAATTAAGACTTTGGAGGCACAAGCTCCGAAACAAAGTCTTAAGAGCATGACGCTAGTGAAAATCGCGTTTTGACGCTCGCGGCCCCGGAATCAAGATTTTCACCCCGAATGCTTCTTGTGCCTCCAAACCCCGATTTTGATGCTTTGAAACTAGGGCGTTCGAGGCAAAAGCTCTGAAACGAGGTCCTAAGAGCACGATGCCAGTCAAAATCATGTTTTGACACCTACGGCTCCGGAATTGAGACTCGCACCCCGAAAACACGTTGTGCCTCCTAACCCCGATTTTGGCATTCTGAAACTGAGACTTTTGAGGCAAAAACTCTGAAATGAACTCCTAAGAGAATGATGTCAGTCAAAATCACATTTTCACGCCCACGGCTCAAGAATCCAGACTCGCACCCACGAAAGCATTTTTGTGCCTCCAAACCTTGATTTTGACGCTTCAAACCGAGCGCTTTCAAGGCACAAGCTCCGAAACAAAGTCCTAAAAGCATGATGTCTGTCAAAATAGCGTTTTGATGCCCATGGCTTTGAAATCAAGACTCACACCCCGAAAGCTCCGAAACGAGGTCCTAAGAGCACAATGCTAGTCAAAATTGTGTTTTGATGCCCGTGGCTTCGGAATCAGGACTTGCACCCCCAAAAGCTTGTTGTGCCTCCAAACGCCGATTTTGATGCTCTGAAACCAAGGCATTCAAGCCACAAGCTCTGAAACAAGGTCCTAAGAGCACGACGCGAGTCAAAATCGCGTTGTGATGCCCGTGGCTCTAGAATCGGAACTCGCGCCATAAAAGCTCGTTATGCCTCCAAACCCCAATTTTGACGCTTTGAGATCAAGGCACAAGTTTAGAAACAACATCCTAAGACCACGATGCTAGTCAAAATCGCATTTTGATGCTCGCAACTTCGGTATCGTGAGTCGCGCCCTGCATGCTCGTTGTGCCTCCAAACCCCCATTTTGATGCTCCAAAACCAAAGCTTTCAAGGCACGAGCTCTAAAATAAGGTCCTAAGAGGATGATGCCAGTCAAAATTGCGTTTTGGCGCTCCCAATTCCGAAATTGTGACTCGTGCCTCGAATGTTAGTTGTGCCTCCAAACCCCCATTTTGACACTACGAAATCGGGGCATTGGAGACACAAGCTTCGAAACGAAGTTTTAAGAGAATGACGCTAGTGAAAATCGTGTTTTCACACCTGCAGCTCTATAATTGGGAATTTCGCCCCGAATGCTTCTTATGCCTCCAAACCCCGATTTTGACACTCTAAAACCAGGTCTTAAGAGCACGATGTCAGTCAAAATCACATTTAGATACCTGCAGCTCCGGAATGGGGCCTCGCACCCGAAAATCTCGTTGTGGGTGCAAACCCCGATTTTGATGCTTTGTAACTAAGGCGTTCGAGGCACAAGCTCTGAAATGAGGTCCTAAGAGCATGATGCTAGTGAAAATCGCGTTTTGACGCCTGCAATTTCGAAATCGTGACTCAAGCTCGGACTTTTGATACTTCGAATCTCAGGCTTCCGAGGCAAGAGCTCCGAAACAAGGTCCTAAGAGCACGATGCAAATCCAAATAGTATTTTGACGCCCGAGGCTCTAGAATCGGGACTCAAGTCCCAAAAAATCATTGTGCCTCCAAACCCCGGTTTTGATGCTAAAAACCCGTGGTTTTCGAGGCACAAACTCTGAAACGAGGTCCAAAGAATATGATGCCAGTCAAAGTCATGTTTTGACGCCCACGGATTTGGAATCGGGACTCGTGCCCCGAAAGCTTGTTGTGCCTCCAAACCCCGATTTTGATGCTCAGAAACCGAGGCTTTTGAGGCACAAGTCAGCTATGAAACGAGGTCCTAAGAGAACGATGCTAGTCAAAATCGCATTTTGACGCCCACCGCTTAGGAATCGATACTCGTGCCCTGAAGCTCGTTGAGCCTCAAAACCTCGATTTTGATGCTCTCAAACAAGGGTTTTCAAGGAAAAAGCTCCAAAACGAGGTCCTAAGAGCACGATGCCAATGAAAATCGCGTTTTGACGTTTGTGGCTCGAGAATCGAGACTCACGCCCTGAAAGCTCATTGTGCCTCCAAACCCTACTTTTGACGCTCTAAAAGTAAGGCTTTCAAGGCACAAGCTTTGAAACAAGGTCGTACGAGCATGATGCCAGTCAAAATTGCTTTTTGACGCTCGCAGCTCCGAAATCGCGACTCGCGCCCTGGAAGCTCGTTGTGCCTCCAAACCCCGATTCTGACGCTTCGAAATTGGGGCTTTCAAGGCACAAGTTCTGAAACGAGGTCTAAGAGCACAATACCAGTCAAAGTCGTGTTTTGACACTCGCGGCTCCGGAATCAGAACTCACGCCTCGAAAGCTCCTTGTGCCTCCAAACCCTGATTTTGATGCTTCAAAATCGTGGCTTTCAATGAACAAAGTGCGAAACGAAGTGCTAGGAGCACGATGCCAGTCAAAATCGCATTCGAAAGCTCCTTGTGACTCCAAACGTTGATTTTGACATTCCAAAACTAGGGCTTTCGAGGCACAAGCTTTGAAATGAGTTATTTACAGCAAGGTGCCAATCAAAATCATATTTTGACGCCGTGGTTCTAGAATCGTGACTCGCACCCCGAATGCACGTTGTACCTGCAAACCCTGATTTTGAAGCTTTGAAACCGTGACCTTAAGGTTCTTTTATTAAGGTCATGTCAAAATCAATAGACAACTTGGCCTTATTCTGAGCTAGCAATAGGAAATATTGATTAGGGTTTGATGACATGGATGAGTTCATGACTGCTGTGACATGTGGATATTTGGACATGATATTGATTCCCTCTTGGGGTACTCTTTCCAAACCTTTTTGGACATTGTCAATAGAAAATGCATGCTCTAGATGTGGCAATAAGAATCCACTAGGAAGAGGTTGATAGGAACTAGATGACAACCTGAGGTTCATGTTGCAAGTAGGATTATATGTGGGGTCAGATGTTGGGTCCATCTTCCTCTTATTTTTCGACTACTTTTCAATTGTTTTCAACTCAAGGAGTTGTGTTTGTTTGGATAGTGATCTTGTGTCAACCATGTGAGGTTTTGAGACTTGTCTAATGTTGGCCTATTAAGTGTGAAAGGTGACACTTAAAAGGAATACTATGACCTTATGACAATACAAGCAATCTACCCTATGTTTTTTTATGAGATTTTTGAATTAAGGATGATAATGAAATTTGGGAAAGGACAAAGCAAGTACACCAAGGTACAAAACTATGTTTTTAGAATTTTGGACTTTTTAAGGATGGTAATGCAAATTAAGGAAATGACAAATTAAGGATAGTGATCTTGTGTCAACCATGTGAGGTTTTGAGACTTGTCTAATGTTGACCTATTAAGTGTGAAAGGTGACACTTAAAAGGAATACTATGACCTTATGACAATACAAGCAATCTACCCTATGTTTTTTTATGAGATTTTTGAATTAAGGATGATAATGAAATTTGGGAAAGGACAAAGCAAGTACACCAAGGTACAAAACTATGTTTTTAGAATTTTGGACTTTTTAAGGATGGTAATGCAAATTAAGGAAATGACAATGAGATCTTATGTTTTTGAAGATATTTTTGGATTTTTGGAAGGCAACGACACTAAGAAAATGATACCCTATGTTTTTTTAACTTTTTAATTTTGGAAAGACTTTGTAAAGTGGCTTATAGATGCAAACCTAAGCAACTGGAAGAGAAATCTAGACCTTGAAATTGAGATGATGAGTATGGAGGATTTGTTAGTCTACTCTTTACTAGATTGAAGAGTTTGAGGGTTTGACTTTTGATGAAAAGATATAAGATCCTAACAAGGTCTTAGATTCACTCCATAGGACTCCAAAATTGGTTTGAGGTAATGTGTAAACTAAGATATGCAAGATTTGGGATAATCAATACTAAATGATCAAAAACAAACTATGTTTAAGATTTGAAGGATTAGAGATGATAATTGGACTAAAATTTAGGATAACAAGTTTCACTAATGCAAATCTTAGAGGATGTAGAGGTACATCCTATGCAGAGAGGGAGGTCTTAGTGTTGTCAAAAGTTTGATAGATATCCAAATTGAAGGTTCTCTTATGAATTATGATCTCCCTAATTTTGATAGTCAAATGTGTGACGAGCTCTGAAATTGATGACTGTGGATGAAACAGGAAAGTTGAACCCAATTGATATGGCAAAGGATGGTGTGTAACAATTTCCTTCCTCGGCAACTTATTTCTTAGACAGTCCACTCATTTCTCAAATCTTGATTCATTTTCCTATTGATTTCTCTTTCAGCTTCCTTCCCAAACATTATCTTTACAAGTCTAGCTTTTATTTATTTTAGTTCCTTACGATTGACTTCGTTGCGTACATTGGCTTTGTTACAATTGACTTTTTCTCAAAATTAGGTTACTTTCTGCATTATTTTATTTCCATACCTTTATGGTCCTTTTCTCTATAACTTCCTCTTTTCAAGGAGAGATTCTCCAAATCTGGATCCTTAAGTGCTAGCAACTAGTTTAGCTTGAGGTTCACACCTCATCAAATTGCTTCCATTGTGCCACTCTAATTCAAGCACTGAATTCTAAAGCCCTCTCCAATCACTATTGACACGTGAACCACATCTACTAGTTCAGTTGAGTTACCATGTTTCTCTTTTGAAATCTTTTTCTTTTCTTTTTGCAATTCTTGAGTAGCTATGACCTACACACAAGAACCTAAATGGTATCGTGACACCTTGTGTAACATGTTAAATTAAAATTGTCATCTAGAGATATCCAATACAAGATTATATATTACACATTGCCCATACAATTTGGTCATTTAAGATTATAATTGTATTTATATTATCTCAAATTATATCATTGGGCTAATGGACTTTACAAATATCATCATAACCAAGAAATGTATATCTTAAACCCATCTATATCCCAAACATAAAGAAAATTACATAACTTGATTAGACTACATTCTAACCCAAAATGGATTGAAAAACATCAACAATTTCACATACTACCAAAAGTAGGTGAACCAAAAGATGCTTCTTCTAGAGGGGCGCTACATGGTGAATGGATGTTTTTAATAGCTACAACGAAAGAAGCAAATAGTGGTATTGATGCTAAGCATGTCAATCTTCATTAACAAACAATGGCTAATGGCACTCATGACTAAGTTGACTCTATGTATAATGCACCAAAGGAATTGGTAACATGGAAAGGATGAAAACTAAACATTATCTTTTTTTATTTTTGAAAAATGTCGCTTGCACCCTCTATTGAAACCCTTCTACATTTTGAGTTGCACCAATGGTTTGTCATGCAAAGGTGGTTAGCCACTCACCAATAGATTGTCGTTCATTGCTAGATCGTCACTCATTGTCGAGCCATCGCTCGCTATTAGGTCACCACTCATTGTCCCCATATAGAGACAAATGATGGTCCCTCCTTTGTTGATGTGGTGGGTTTAGATGTGCCCTCTTCTTTGCATGGGAAGGTTTGTCCACTACCATGCTCATTGGCTCCTCTAGTTGTGGTTTGTGGTAAGGAGGTGGTTGAAATTGAATATTTCTTCTCTCGCCATAGTCTTATTTGCAGGTTCAATGGACTTTGGCCTTCCTTCTTTGAGATGCATCAATGGGTTTTGGATTCCTTGAGGCCTCTCTCTTAGGAGCCTATTGATCTTTATACCTGCGCTGGGAGTTTCTTTATTGTGGGTTTCATCTCTATTGAAGACTTGGAGGCGAGTCAATTACAGTTTTGTGGAAAACACTCCCTCTCTCACAAACCATGGTTTCCCTCTTTTGACCATTGAACTAAGCCACTCAAGGTTGTGCCTACTTGGGTTTGATTGCCTTACTTCCCTCTCCAATTTTGGGGGAATTCTTGTTTTGAAGATATTGGCATTACTATCAGGCATTTTTTGAAGGTGGATTCTACCTCATTGAATGTTGGCCACTCAACCTAAGCTCATATATTAGTGGACTTCAACATCTCCAAACCTCTTCATTGAGAGGTCATTTTGATGGTGGGAGGTAGGAAGTGACTTGAACCACTTGCCTATGAGAACCTTCATTTTTGGTGTTGACAATGCTTTGCCACTGCTCACTTGGCCTCTAAATGTCTTCATCCTCATCACAAAGTATTAAGTATCCTACTTGGTGGCATGAAGCCTTTCCTGGCCATCTGACAACCCTCCCTATTGAATCTCCATCATTGGGGGTTGAGGATTATTCTTCTCTCTCGTCAAATGTTGTTGATACTCTAGTGTCTTCCCCTTTGGTTGATACAACTATTGTTCAATCTTCATCTATTCTTGTGACCTTCTCAGGGGACTTTGAGAGATCTTGTGATGTTATGATGGTTGTTCATGTGACCTTGCCAAGGGGGATTTCAAGAGGCCTTGTGATGTTGCTAAGCTGATGGGGCTTTCTTCTCCATTCGATTTTCCTTAGTGCACTTCACATGCAACTCCCTTGGAGATGGTGGTGAGGCCCTTCTCCCCAACCTATTGATTTGGATATGTTTTTTAGACGATTGTACAAATAAGGAAGAGAGATCTTCCTAAATTGTTTTAAATTATTATCCTAGGGTTAAAGTCATGAGGATTGATAGGAAAATGTAAAGCATTGTCTATCTAGTCGTTTTGGTTTATGTGGTTTGTGGACTTGAGGTCCAATGGTTCTTTATTGTTGTAGTTTGATTATAGTCGCGTTGTGTACTGGGGTCAAAAACTTGTGGTTTTTAGTTCGCTACAAACATGTGGTCTATTGTTGATCATTTTGTTAAAGGTTTTGAGGTCCCTTCAAAACTTGTTTAATTGCTAATCAAAAACACGGAAAGGTGAAACACAGATTAAGTCCACTATTAATTATCTTGTAACTCCACAATAGTTGTGGCAATATTCCACTTCCAATATCAAGATATGGGAGGTAGGGTAGAACAAGGGTAGTAGAATGGAAGAAACGCTATGGATGGCTACCCAAGATAGCAAAGGCAATCATTCAAAGGAGAGCCAATGATTTGATTGCAAAGCTTTCCAATATTGATGACAAGCCTACGAAGGGTCAACCAATTGTTATTCCTGCTTCAATTGACAATGAGAGCCTTGTCTTCATATAAAAGGAGCTATTAATCAACATTTCTCAAAGACCATGAAAGCCATGTGTTGGGTTGGTCCCTTTGTGATATTTTCAAGTTCTCATTAAATGTTCTAATCTATTTATATTACTTCTTTGCACACCTTGCATTGGTCGTTGATACTAGTAAGTAATATACAACAAACCTAAGGATCCTCAACCAATTGTTATTCCTATGTCAATTGACAAGGAGAACCTTCTTCCTATAAAAGAAGTTTACTAGCATTCCTCTAAGATTATGAATGTCATGTGAAGGATTGATTCCCTCATGATTTTTTCAAGTTCTCATTTGATGTCTAAGCTATTTATATTGCTCCTTGATTCACTTTGCATCGGTCGTTGATGCTAATGAGTACTATTTTGTTGGGTGCCTTGCACAAGCATGACAACTGTTTTTTTGTTGATTCTTCGTGGAAGCCAGTCCCTTGATACTTTCATGTTGGCTGTGTTTGATATGATAGTTTTGTATGTATTCTCCTATTTAGACTCGTGTCTATATATGTTTTATCTCATGAAAAAAAAATAGTTTGTGAAAATAAAACAACGGCTTAAAATGCTAACACCCGTTATGTATCTAGTGTTCTGTGTATCTTAAGACATTAGAAGTTTAAGACAATAAAGAAAGGGAGCTCTCTGTACTTGGTAACTTACAGTAGTTTAAAGAGGATTTTGGCCTCCAATTGAACACCATAAGGCCTAGAAAATGTTGTGAGCAAATGGAAAATACCTGCCACAGAAGCCAGTTTTAAAAGACATGGAAAACAATGTACCTTGAAAAGAAAGTAATTAACAGCACCTGAACAGCTAGAAGACGACATAAGCATCCAGTACCTGACCTGTGAAGTCACTAAGCAAAATTTTGTCGACACCCATTTAAGAGTGAAAAAACGGTGCAAATGATTTGAATCATATCACCAATAAGACTTGGAAAAATGTTTTGCTTGAAAAATTTACTGTAAAGACGGGACATAAACCACATATTGAAAAAAACACAAATGTTGTAGTGATCACAGATGTCTAGTAGTTTTCCATTCAAACTAAGGTAGAGTGGCCAGAACAAAAAATTATACGAATTTTTATTTTGGATATAATGACTTTTCAAAGAATGTATGTATGAGATTTGATGAAAACAAAAATATAGACCCCATAAACATACACTCTAATTTAAAAAGACCCTTCAAATGGTATCTACCTAATCCAAAATTGAAATTAAAACTCATGTGAGCCTGTAAATTCAATAAAACGTGCAATTACCTTGTTGAGCGTGTTTCTCTTGTGGAGGTCATTGTTAAAGGGCAAAGCTATATTTGGATTAAGATTGCCATATGGTTGCTCGATTTCTGAAATAACCTCCATATTGTGTAGGACAATGTAATTTTTCCCTCAAATTTTCCCTGCTTCACCATATTAACTCCTAGCCTTGGAAAGTTTTAGAAGCAAAACAAACGATAAAAGATATAAATTTCATGGTATATCTGTAACAAAATCATAGTATATGTGGCACGTAACCAAGGCAAAAACAAATTGTGACACAAAGATATAGACAAAAAATAAATGGCATAAAGAAACTGCCAAGGTAAAATAGCCAAGTACAACAAACAAAATACACTTGTTGAGTTGAAGTCAATTGCAACCACATGATCCCAATAAACCCCAAAACTGCAAGTCTTTGACCACGGCACTGCACAGTCAGCAAATACACCAAATTAAGATTGTTTTCCCAAATGAGCCTCCAATCAGTCAATAATAAATACAATTGTGCTCATGACATTAGTCCCACATTCAAAGGATGACAACATCTCCCCACGAGTGTTGATCACTAATCTGGGTTCTGCCATTTCATTTTGTGATGCTTAACAATTTGCAGTTTAAATTAACAAATTAAATGCTTTAGTTGTATTTTCATTATAGGCCAATAGTCCCCTTCCGTTCCATGACAGGGTTTTAAAAATGTCCAGCAACTTTTCCTTTTTTTTTTCAAAGAGCAGATATCATAATTGTTCTTGCTCCCACATAAATATTGTGCTTGCGTCACACTTTTAAGGAGTTTTTAAGTGCTTCCTACAATCTATATTGAACAAATATATGGCACTCCAGATTCTCAAACACATGTTTAACAAATATATGAGTTATTAAGGCTATTCAATTTCCCATTTACTGGAACCAATCAGCTTTTGCACAATCCCAAGTTTACATGCCCTTGAGGTCATTAGCATTGCACACACAATTGGTTTCCATCGTTGAATTGAAGAAATTAAGAATTCTGGGCAACTAGCTATAGCTAATTTTTTACAGCTCTGGTATGCTAGCAATCATTTCATTTCAGAATCATTTTCACCACAGATGTGATTTCTAAGTTATACTACTCACCTCTTATGACACTAAAATTTCTATTGAAGAATGGAAGAATGCCAGAATTCAGAAAACTAGAACTATAATTCTGAAATTTGCTTTTCTTCTCAACCTTCTATCTCATAGAAACTATATTGTAATAATTTTTTGGCGTGCTTTTGAAATTTACTGAAAATAGCAGTTAGAATATGAGCACTATTGATGAATGAGACAAAATAATCCCTTAACTTTTAGTACGTATTATAGAATATAATATAAAGCTCTTATGCTGAACACAATCAGTTCAAGTTGTCTTCGACATACCAAAAAACCATCTCAAGAGCTTTAGATGGTGAGAATTTTTTAAAGCACTTGCAGATTTACATTGACTTGATTTGAAAAGACCTATGTGCTTTGTTACTTCTGATCAGAACAGACCACAAAATTTTCCAGTAGGCAGCATCATCTGCTTATGTCATTCAATTATATCCATATCATTAAAACAATCTAGATTCAAAAAACTCGCATCCTCTCAAATATGTTTCGAACTGTTACTAAAAACATGATAGATCAAGTTCAGTCATAATTTGCAGTTGTTAAACGTCTCAACGCTGTCGAATGCTCCTCATTGCTAATACTGAGAGCTTCACGAAGATTTGTGAGGAGAAATTCATGATTCCAATTATGAGTGCCCTGAAGGTATAATGCTTGGAGCACAGAATGATACGCCAATAGTTTCAATTCTCTCAATGATGCCCTCCCATGTAAGCTACCAGAATTCCCTTGATCAGCTTTAATGTACCCAACATATTCCAGGTGGGGAATAGTGACTGTAAATGTCTTTTCCCCTTCACCAGGGGACCCTGAAGGTGTGCATGAATTTGTGTTTTCAATTACAATGTCTTTGTCTAACATTGCGGTATATGCTTCATTTAGCATATTCTTTTGGTGTGGTTTCCTTGTTTCCAAAGAGCATGAAGATATATTGTTGCGACTTAGATTAAGTGGTTCCACATTAACAACATTTTTATTTGGATTAACTTCATTGTGTGCCTTCAAGCCTGTAGCATTAATTACTTTGGATGGGCTTGTTTTGAGGCAACTCTTCTGCCGTCCCTTCTCTGCAATTACATTTCCAGGGATTTCAACATCGGTTGCACCTGTACCATGTGTATCCTCATCTTTCCATTCACCAGTTGAGACATTATTCAAATAGCTGTCATTTTTCCTCTGGGATTTTCTTAGTCCTGACCTCTTTGTTTTTTCCCCCTCAAATGATTTCTGATGATTTATTGCTTCATGATGATAATGTAAACTTCTCGTATCAACTCCTTTATCAAAAGAAGGCGATGCAGAAATCTGATGGCATTCCTGATTCCCATTCTTCTGAAACGAGAGCTCTGTGGTTTCTAGATCTACTACATCTTTCCTAGCCTTTTTCATACTAGAAGGTGAAATATTAGCCAAATGGCCTTTGGTTTCTCCTGTCCTCTTGATCATAGTATTCCTCAAAGATCTTCTGACAGGTTCTGAAATGTTATCGTCTACTTTCTGAAATGGAAGTTCCCTTGTCCCTGTAGGCTGACATAAAATGTAAGGCATGATAGTGCCATTGTCATTCTCTAGATCCTCATCCTCTTCCAAGGAATGGCTACCTGCCAGTGCCTGCAAAATTCAAATAAGAAAGCTCATCAAACCCAAGGGAAAAAATGATATGGTAGGGAGAAGGGGGGTTGTGAAGGGATAGGAAACATATCTGCGTGTCATTAAATTCACACTTTAAAATTCAATCACATCTTTTAGAAATAATATAGGACTTTGTCTGGCACATGGCCTCATGGCCTCAAGAAGAAAAACTTAAGGAACCTTTAACCTTAAAGGATTGTCATTGATAGAGTGAAAAACTATGTATTCTCTAACAAATCCACCTGACATACCATCCTATGTTACCCCGAGTTTTCAGGACGGGGACGGCGGGGGACGGGGGTATGTGTTTCCGGGACGGTGATTTTTTTTGCCAATTTTGGGGACAGCTAGGGGATGGCCAAGGGGACGGTTATATAAAAATAGAGAAAATTAAAATATATAGGGAAATTGAAAATATTCATATGAAAACATGGATAAAACATGCACATATACATTATAGAACCTTAACATATAAGAACTAGCGGAGTTCTTATGGCAAATTTGTGTTAAATTGAGAGTCAAAGTCAAATTGCTTATAGAATTCATTGTCAAAATCCACTGTCTATATGCAGAAATCATGGGAACATCCCCTAGGAGTCCCCTGTCCCCAGGACGGGGATGCCTGAAAAAAAAACCGGGGACGCATCCCCGGGTAATGTAGATGGTATCATATGAACATAGTTACAAGATCATTATGTTGCTTCAAGGCCTCACAAAGAAAAACTGAAGGGGTCTTAACCTTAAAGGATCAGCATCGATATTGTAAAGAAACTAGGTATTCTCTAACAAATCCAGCTGACATGCTATCATATGAACATAGTTACAAGGTTAAGCTGTACCTCCTCTGTAACTCCATTGGTCTTTTGAACCTATTCAACAAGGTTTACAAAAGCATGTTGACAAGTTATTTTTAACCTAAATCCTTTGCAAGCTACATGTATAAAACCATTAAAAAATTCTCTTTAACCTTTTTTTCACCTTCTAACACAACAATAAATAAATAGAAGCAGAGTAACAGGGAAACGCCTTAACAACCATATCGGTTACTTAAGAATATGCCATCTCCAAACATCTCCATAACTTTAGTGCCCCTAAATATCATTATTTAAAAAATATCACTTTCCTTGTCCTCCAAACCATAACAACAGGATGGACCTGAGTCACACCCCCTGAAAGCATCTAGAAGTCAGAAACAAATCCTGCCATTAATAATTTGCAGTAAATAGGTATACCAGTACTTTTGTAACTTGATGACTATGAAAAAAAGACGTTAAAAACAAAGGCTACAGAACAAAAAAACTAAAATAACTCCAAACTATGTTGTACAAAACATGAAACAGAAAACTTTCCATGTGTTTGGATCTCAGATCAACAAACTTGGCAGTGTTTTACATAAAGGATGTGGCTTTTAAAGTTGTTGTGCGTACAGATGAAGAAAGAAGTATAAAATATTTCTCAATTAAATGGATTTAGATACAGATAAGATAAACAATACAGATAAAGCAAATTTAAGAACACCATTTATACAGATTACCGTAAAAAAAGGATAGTATATTTATTTATATAAATCACACATACATAAAGAATATACCAACAAAGACAATTAAAATTGACATTCATCAATCTCAATATACTATTTTTCGGAAAAGTTGAAAAAAAAACTAACGGGAAAAAGTTATGTTACAAGAATACCAAAATCTAACAGGGTGAGTCCCCTGTAACGGCAAAAATATGAAGGAAACCTAGAGAGTAAGACTACACCTACTGGAATAAGCCAGGAGAGATCTTTTTGAGTGTAACAGATATGACACAATTCCACAATACGTAAGTGTAATAGTAGTGATGAAACAGCAAAAAGAGATGCGATCAAGGAGGATCAGAAATGGTGGCAGCTCGGATCATCAAAACCTGATTTTGTTTCCTCTTGCATCCTCAGTAGGGTAGCAGAAGGGACAACATTTGGTGAGTATTCCAAATGGAATAGCCTAGTGCAGATTTTGAGTCCATTCCTCATATACTTGCATTGAGTCATGCTGGCACCGGAGTGAGCTAACCAGTCGCTTTTTGAGACCACCCTGCAGGAATTTCTGATGAATAATCACTGCAAGTCTCCTTTTTTTTTTTCAGCAGAGAACATGTCCAATGGCGTCAGTTCTGTTGCCAAGATGTTAAATAATTTAATCAGCAGATCTAATTACTCAATCGGGTGTTTCATGCAGTTCTGAAGTTTCACTTGATTATTTCTTTGCCACTGGATGAAGAAAGTAGAAGTGATATGCAATGTTGAAAGTGTACCAAATCAACCCCCTTTTCCTCCATTTTCTAGACCATGCCTTTAAGGGTGTGATTCATGTTTTGGCAAATGATATGATCAAATAAAAGTAAAATGAAAAAACCTGATGCGAGGTTTTTCCATAGATATGATTTCATATACTTACAGATGCAGCAAATTGTTTGGATTTAAGGGAAAATGATTTCCTTTGCTTCCAGTGACAACAAGGTGGACACAAACGAGGGGGAGGGAAGGTGAGAGTAGCTCACCATGTAAATAACATAGTTGGGATATTTAGAAAATTAATCAGCAGGATTGCAAACATTTCTTACTTTAGTAAATGCAAAAATAGCGGAGATGGTGAGTTGTCTAGACTCTTGATCAAGAGCACAGATTGAGAAGAGCATTTTGATAGAGCATTTCCTGACTCTTCACACTTGTTACAACAAATATGAACCCCAACATCCTCATCCTCCACAGGAATTGGCACTTGATCATGACTCTGCATCTTAACAATTTCTTGCTTTGCTAAAATTTTCCTTTGCACTCTGTTGTGTTCTTAGGGGCTTGTGAGTTGTATGCAAGCTCTTACACTTGCATTAGTTTACTTCCCCTTTCATGACTTCTAACAATATATACATAATTTTTTCCTCTGCTGCATTTTAATAGAGATATGAGTACCAATGGTTGGATCTAATTGAAAAGATTTCTTGAGATGTTTGCAGTTATAACAAAATTTTCCAAACACCCTATGACCTAAGCAGTCAAAAAGGGAAATTATTAAAGCTAATCTTGATGGATCCAGAGATATCATATCTAGGAAAAACTTATGCTAAGAGGTTAAACGCCTAGGTTATGGAGAAATTGTGAGCAGCCTTTGTCAAGGTGGACTTTTAGGTTGGAAGGAAAATACAAGCAAATCTTCATTCTTTCCAACTCCTTCCCACCAACCTTCAAAAATTTTGCTAGTTCTATCTTGAAATTTGTGGCTGCCATAAGTAAAGATCCACTGTAAATCTGGCCAACATACAACGGCAAGTAATGCCTAGATTACAGAGAGATGTGAAAACAGAAGAAAGTCTTTCAATGTTCACCAACTTAATAAATAGGAGTCATGTTCATGCATCTTCATTCAAATGCTCCTTGCTGTGGCAACCTGAATGGAGAAAAGAAGACACAATAGAAGGGCATTTAAGTGTGTCAGAGAAGCACAACTTTAAGAAGATTGAGGATTTTATCAATGGGAAGAAAAAGATCATAAAAACATGTTTAAGTCCATTGTGGTACATGTAGGCATTTTGAGTGTTGGGCCAATTTGAAGGGAAAATACTCAAGTATTGCAGCATCATTCCAAAGGGAAAGAGGAATTAAAGCATGAGATGAATAAAACACTGGTAAATTAACGGATGAAGAGATCCTGGAAGATGACACAGGTTGTTGATAGAGGGTTGATGGCAACAAGGAAGAAGTGGCCATTTCTAATATATGAAGATTGATCATTAGGATAAAAGTGGTGTTGCAGGGAGAAATGTTAACAGACAATGTGGTTAGAAGAAAGAAAGGCACAAGGGAGTCGTACAATATAAATTTAGAATAAACTTCCCATGGAGTGTACAACATCCCTACCTATCATAAAGAATAGGTGGGGGTCGAGAATGGTAGGAGGGCTCTCAATCTTTCATTTTTTATATAATTAAAACATTGACTGTGTGGTAGTCCACAGAAAATGATAATCATATTGCTCTTTGGATCTAGTGGGACTGGATGGTTTTACTTATAAAAAAATTTATCATGTTCACCATTTTCCCGTATGAGGCCATTTGTAATTTTGTGTATCACTAATTTATAGAGATTATAAGATCTGAATCTCCTTCATCCATCAATTTCATTTCTTTTATTCCCCTTGCTAGGACGACACCTCCACCATGGGGTCAAAGATTCAGTCACGTTATTACTTAGCACATGTATAGCTTCTCTGTTGGGAATTATATGTTTACCTTAATGATTTGTGATAATACCTCCCCGCCAACAAACCCTATGTTGGGGACAAAAGCATCATAGAAGTTCAATTTTAACCTGCCTTCCTGAAGTGGCCTTCCATGTGCAATTTGGGACTACTGTTAATGTGTATTTAAATAATTAAGTTTGTAAGAATGTTCCACTGCTTTACTGTATTCAGATCCAACATGTTTGCAGAGTCAAATCTGTTTAACTTCATTGTATATCACAGCTACGCTGTGACCTTGGGTTGTTATTATTCTAATAAGGTGTTCCATACATTGGCTGGTGTTTATTGTTAAATCTTCTATTTTTCTCAGGCCATACATTACAAAAGACATATCCTGGTGTCAATTGACAGGGTAATTCAACAATGGATTTTTATTTTTATTTTTTTGGACCACCATTGGAGCAACAATTTGACACTTGGATCAAAAAGTTCTTGGAAAAGGAATTTACCTGCTCTTTGGCCGCTGCTATAAACATAATTTACATTAGGTCACAACACGTGGTAGGTTAGTTTATATATTGATGACATAATCATAATCTATGGTTCTGGTATATGCCTTTAATATTATTATAAGCAGTGATTAAGTGAAGACAATCAATGAAAGGGTGTGATTGGCTAACCAATCCATATATAAGAAACAATAATTATTAAGGCTTCAATTACAAGGAGATACAGTTATTAACATATTATAACGATGCATAGTATATTAAGATGGTGATTTGTCTAGAATATAAATTGTTTATAAACCAAACTAACCATTGAAGAGGTGCGATTCATAACTAAGAGGTAATATAAGTGTGC
The DNA here is from genome assembly GCF_030272615.1 of Cryptomeria japonica. Classification (NCBI taxonomy): domain Eukaryota; kingdom Viridiplantae; phylum Streptophyta; class Pinopsida; order Cupressales; family Cupressaceae; genus Cryptomeria; species Cryptomeria japonica. Next base: position 373,258,713 of record NC_081413.1, on the reverse strand, counting down.
TTAGTTTATAAGATACATTTGATTTAAGAAGATGTGCATAAGGAATGAAGATGCTTACTGAATAGAACAGATTTGCATGGAAGGGTATGACCGATAAAGGATACCGTTCAATAAAGTATTAAAGGAGATGGGAATCGCAATTCAGAGAAGACACGGACTACTGTTGTCAGAAAGACTGCCTGTGTCGGAGATTGTTCCCTCAGCATTAGACAATGATAATACTCCTAAATTAAATAATAAGGAAATCATTTAAAGTAGTAAGTGTCGTACCATATAATCCTATAGAGATAATAATTAAGGAAAGTTGACGCTAGTTCCATACTATCAATTGGAAATAAAAAAGGATTAAATTAAAATAAACTATAAGGTATTAAAGGGCAACGGTTTGGATGAAGGATTGTGACCCTTTTTCTCATAAAGATATAAATAAGAAATAGAAGTCGTTTATTGAAGGTATAAAAAAGGAAACTAAGGAATTGATCTGATAATCAGGAAACTAGACAAATAAGAGCAGAACTTGATCTAATATTATCAGTCTGAATTTAGTAGGTTATGGATGGAAATGCGACAGGAGTATATGAATGCAACATTTATAGTTTGCTGTAATATAAAGGGCAGACAATCATGGAATTGGAAACTTATTAACTCTTATTCATATATTTGGATCTGCTCTTTGAACATCTGCATATTTGTCTCATACTGATTTTAAGCACATAATTCTACATTAGATACAACAACACTGATTGTAAGCAATTGGATCACTATAGGAGTTATTGTTTTACGGGTCATTGCATATTTCAGACTGTCAAATCAGATAAAGCAATTTGTATATAGTTCAGTCACATAACCATATTGCTGTATCAAGCTTAGCAAGGACTATTGCATATCATACAAATTCACTTTTAGCATATAGATTATTGTACATAACAGAAATAGCAAGTGATATTCTCCAAACCATAATTCAGTTACAAAGATTAGATAGTGTAAGTGTGAAGAATTGAAGTAATTGTCCCTATTTCCCGACCTAGACTGATACGGGACATTACAGGCAAATAGATCTCATTAAAATATTTATCTTTTATCTCCATTATAAAAAAGGATTTTACCTGCTCTTTGGCAGCGTTTTTTCAAATAGGAGCAATTATTGAAAAGCTGCAAATTGATTCTTCGCTTGTTTGCGATTAGCACGCATATTTAGGTCATCCGACCTCTTTTTCTCGGTTCAATATAAAAATTTCCTGTTATACATAACAGGAAATTTTGTATCTTCAGAAAGCATAATATATCCCATTGAAAAATCCATCTTTTAATTGCATTATGAACAGGAATTTACCTGCTATTTGGCTGCAAACTTTTTACACATAGGAGCAGCTTTTGAAAAGTTGCAAATTGATTCTTCACTTGTTTGCAATTAGGGTGCATATTTGGCTCAATCCAACCACTTCTTCTCAGTTGATTCAATATAAAAATTTCCCATTAATAACAGGAAATTTTGTATCTTAAAAAGGCACAAAAGATCCCATTAAAAAATCCATCTTTTATCTGCATTATGAAAATCCTTGTTTGTTTCTAGGTAGGCTACCCCTATCATGCACTCACCTATGTTTTAGGCTTTCCTTGTTTGGCTGATGTATAAGCCTCTTGCTGTGTACCAGTTGGAGTGAGATGAGGTTTGTAAGTCCCTGTGTGACTGCATGACTGTGAAAGCCTCGAAAAGGCTGAATCTTAATTTGATGAACAAGAACTCTGTTTTGACTTGTGATTGCTTCCATGATTGCATTGAGTGTTGTTTTGTATGTGTGGCTCCAAGGAGCGGGCTGCCATTCATTTGGCTCCCTCTCCTTGTCTGCACCAAAAGTCAACAGAATCCCTCCTTTGTCAAATCATAAAATTATTTGGTTTTGGTCTAGTTTTTCAACTAACAATCTCTGAAGTTGCACCATATCAAGCAGATGGCAAAGAAGTATTGGAGCTCAAACTTAATAAAGAAGAGAAAGAGATGTAAGAGGCTTGAATCTGAAGACAATTCGGTATATTCCTGAATGGCTACTCCAGTACTCCACCCATTCATTGAATGGATTGGCACAAGGCAAATCAAGGACACAACTTGGAAGAGCTCATTATCAAAGTGGCAGAGAGCTTCTGGAATTCTACCAAGAAAAAAATCAAGCTGAAAATTCAAATGAATTGCAAGTTTTAGATGATTATGCCAGATAAAAAGGCACCAAAGACGTCGCAGCTACCAAAGCAACCAACACCATACCTTGGAACAAACTTAGTTAAAAGATGCAGTTTCCAAATGATTAGACCAGAATAAATACATGACATGAAGGTGGCAAAACAGTCCCAAAGTGTGCCTGGCAATTAGTGGTATAGCCAACATAAAACATGCCAAAATTGCAAAGAGGACATGAAACCCCACCCAAAGTGGCAGAGACTAGGTAAAAGTGCAAACTTAGTTAAAAGATGCAGTTTCCAAATGATTAGACCAGAATAAATACATGACATGAAGGTGGCAAAACAGTCCCAAAGTGTGCCTGGCAATTAGTGGTATAGCCAACATAAAACATGCCAAAATTGCAAAGAGGACATGAAACCCCACACAAAGTGGCAGAGACTGGGTAAAAGTGCAACTACCTACACGCACAAAGTGAAAATCGCACTTTTTCCAGTGATCGAGGCAGTGAAAAGTGGCAAATGGAATGGCAAATGACTACCAAAGTTGCGACCAGCATTCAAGTATAAGATGAAAATTGTATTCTAGAGCTGGCAATGCCAATATAAAAATGTGATTCAAGTGGTTGAGTGGTTACAAAGTCGTGGTTAGTGTGTGTTTTAAAGCATTAAGGATACTTTCACATTTTTCATATGACATCTCCAAGTCAAAAACTGAGATAGCACTATCATGATGAAACTTCACCAGCTCTAAAAAAAATCCTAAATGAAGATTCCTAATTTTCAATTGGTTCTGCCAGTACAAAAATGTGACTAGTGGTAAGTGATGATCCAAAGTCAAACCATGACAGGAATGGCAAACATAACAAAATTGCAATCTAGGTGATTAAGGATGACAGCTGAGCATAAAATAACACAAGAAGGCAGCATTTAAATACAAACATCTTCCTAGGCCACCAAAGGATGTTTGAAATTTTCCGAAATCACTTTACTTCTTACCATTGGAATAAACATTAATTACCTGAATTTGAATGCTACTCAAGATTGGATGATTGCTTGCAACAAATCTTCCTTCCAAAAAAGGCTTGGTAAAATAGATGGAATCCATCTACATTAAAGGCTTTGTTTAAAGCAAAAACCGACTTAGATTCCTCATCAATGTCTTTGAACAATAATCATTTCTTTCTATGAGATGAGGCCAGGGATTTGCAAGAGTGGTGTTTACTAGGTTTGTCTGATTCATCCACAATTGATATTGGCAGTTAGAATTCACTTGAAGTATTTTGTTGCATCAGTTGTGATTTCTTAAGAACCTATGAGACTTTGTCAATTGTTGAGACTATTTTTGTATGGGCATTGATATGTTGCCCATTCACCACAGATTTATGGAAGTAAGTTGTGTCAATATCCTATTTGAGAACCAAACTTTCTTTTAACCTCTACTTCGAATGAATATACAAACTTCTTTGAGCAAATGTCAGCTCTATTATTACTTGATCTTGTGCTGCCAAGCTTTAAGTTGAAGCTACAGTTTGATTTTTGACTTTGGATTGCTGCTAGGTTCTCTTGTACTTTTTGGATTGTCCTCATTTAATATCAAATCTTCTCTTGTTCCTATCCTAGATATTTGTATCTAAGATGCTCCACTATTTTGGTATATGGCATGGTCTAAAACATATGCTCTTGGAATGTTGAGTAGGTTAGCCATATTTGTTCAAATATTCCAGCCATCAAATGTTATGCTTTGGCATGATGGTAAGCATGATTAGCCAATGATCAATGAAACTAGTATTCAACATTTTTGCTTGCACACAATTCCTTAGGTCAATCCACTTCTCACTTATCAAACTTCTGTCCCATTTTTCAGCTATGTTTGTTCCTTTTTATTTTGTTAGTCCATGTGCATCGACCATCAATTATCTCCACGTCTATCACTCTCACTTTTGTGATTAGATCTATCATAACATTGGCTCTTCTTGAAATGAATCCTTTACCTCCTTTTTCTGCTTCAAGGGATTTGATTTAATCAAAATCTAATATGTTAGACCAAGTTTATATATAGAACAGCAACTGCAGGGGACAAAGTGATGCATTTTTAGGACAGATTTTTTGAGAGGCCATTTTTAAGGAGATGACAAGGGGGTAAAAAATAGAAATATTTAGAAAGAATTATATACATAGGAAATTTCAAACATTTGTATGATAATATTGATAAGGCCTTCATCATATACATTGTAGAAACTTAATACACAACATTAGAGTTGACTTGAAATTTCACAGAGTTGACAAACAGATTAACAAAATTCAATTGTTTTCATTGTCTATATGCATTAATATTGTATACAACATTACAACAAAATAATACCCAATGGTTGCATGTTTCAATGACAAATGAAAATAACATAGAAAATATGCCACTACCACCATGAGAGATTGCAACATTACAACAAAATAATACCCAATGGTTGCATGTTTCAATGACAAATGAAAATAACATAGAAAATATGCCACTACCACCATGAGAGATTGCCTCATCCAATGAAACCCCAACAATCCATCTTGTGCCTCCTCATCTACTCATGCAGCATCTTTGGGATCAAAGTTCCAAAATGTGCCTAGAATTTGACAATACTCAAGACCTTCACAATCTTGAAGTCGCAAGGCACTATGCACAACCACCAACTTCTTTGATTGTCAAGAGGTAAACCTATTTCTATTGTTTGACTATATAAAATTGTAAGCACAGTAATGCCCATTGGAAGAATTTTGAGACACTACCCTCAATGGGGTCAAGAGGCATTGCCATTGTGAGGGTCTAAGGGTTGTGCACCTCCCAAGGTTGAGGGGCAACACCATGTCATAATACAGAACAAGGTCAAAGGGAAAAGCCCCCAACATCAAGCCCGAGCTAAAGCCTCTAAGGCCACACAAACCTTCAAGTTGTATGCCATTTTTAATAATTTTATCGTGTTTAAGTTCATGATATGGTTTTAAAGCTCTTTTGCCTTCTTCTCACTACCATTCTCTTATGTTCTCACAATTGTTCTCCCTCTTTGTCTTCTTCACAATATGGAAAATGGAAAATTAGTTTATATTTTCTTTTAGTCATGTATGCCTTTTTTATTTTTAGGATTGGTGTAATAGAGTGTGGGGTCCTTGTGGTGCCCCATCCCATTGTTTTCAACTTTTGATTTTTATTTTTAAATTTTATTTTATGTTCACTAGGCTGCAAGCGGCTAATTGCCCATAAGACAATCAAGGGACATTTGGGTCATCTAGGGACAGCTACATGTACACAAAAAAGACGTTTCAAAACAAATTCACACAAAAAAGACGTTTCAAAACAAATTCTCAATTTTTTTGACAACTGGAGATGGTAGGGGAATGTTTCCAACCCATCCCCATGTCCTTGATATGTCTCCTATAGGAAACAAGCCTAGAAACATAAGGGACGTGTCCCTAAGGTACATAAGAAATCTCCAAAGCAGATTAGGCATTATGTGCAATGATGTGCTGCCCAATCTCTTAAACTTTCAATCCACAGGATTCTTGCAAATTGCCCGAGGTGAAGTAGACATTTCTAATAATATCATGATGATCCCATCTTATGTGAGAGGAAATAAGAAGGATACACGCATTTCAATGGTTAGCAACTTTCATTTGAAGGCAAATGTGTGTACTGTGTACATCTATATGAGTATCCTATCAATAAATCAAATCCTACTTGTTTAGCTATAGGAGTATCCTATAAATCTTATTTTAGTTACCTTACTAGGCAATTGAAGTTTGTTAGAGCCTCCAATACCTTTAGCATTCCAAGAGAAGAGATGCATTATTGATCATTGTCTGGTCTAAGGTGCTCCTCCTCGTTGTTTAATTATGTGAACTTTGGGCTCTAAGTCTACATCATTTTGTTGATGGTGATATCACTTGGCATTGTGTCATGACTAGTGATCCCTATATTTGTTGCTTTTCTTTTGATAGATTGTTTGTCCCTAGTTACTTTGGTCCCCAATTCAAGAACACATTTATCATCAACTGCATTATCTTCTCTTTTTGGCTAGGCAATAGGCTTAAGGAGCCTTTTTTTCAACAAAGTTGTGGCCACCGCTGTAAAACTTGCTTAAGATTTCAAACTCATGAGTTCAATGTTTGTGGCCATAGTGGGTGGATGCTTACTCCCCCGTGTCATTATCTTGAAGGGGTTGCATAATATTATTTGAACCTGTGCTTTTACAAACACATTCTAAAATTCTTTATTCGTTGGATTATCTTTCTAATGTTGTTTGTTCTCTTCTTGATGTGGTTGTTGATCTTGAGGTGCTTTCTAAATGTACTCTCTAGACCCTTATTTTCTTCCTCCCATTTACCTACTTGCATAATTTTACTTGGGCTACCTCTTGTTTGAGACATACTAGATCTAGCTTGATAAGCATGCTCATGGCATATCCTACATCCAATCGAAATATTTATATAGTCAATTGGATGTTCACATTTTTCCTCCCACTTCTCTATATCTAGTGTTATAGAGATCTCGAAATAATTCAAGATCCCTAGAGTCATAGTGATTTTTGATGCCATCATGCATTCCTTTATAGGTTTTCCATTTTTCCTACAGGTTGGTTCTTGCTATTATTCCCTTGGGAGCAAGGGAAGTCTTACCTAGGCAAGTAAATATATTTGGGGGCTCAAATGTGGATTGAAAACTGGACTGGATGTTCACATTCAAATCCTCCCACTTCTCTTTATCGATTGTTATAGAAATCTGGTGATAATTCAAGATCCCTAGACCTGTAATGATTTTCAAGGCCAGAATGCATTCCTTCATGGGTTTTCCATTTTTCCTACAAGTCGGTTCTTGCCATTATTCCTTTCGGAGCAAGGGAAGTCTTAAGTAATATATTTGGGGGATTGCATGTGAGTTGAAAGTTAGAGATCAATGCTTCATGAATATTCCTTCCTACACAAACCATGGTACATCTTGGATGATCTGATTCTTCTCTTGTTTTCTTTAGAAGAGAAAATTGCATTAAAATAGCCTTGGGCATTATAAATTCTCTAGTCCTACATGCTTATAGTTTTCTTGCACACATATATCCTTAGCCCTTTAAGCCCTAGAAAGGCTCCCCTTAAAGAATAAATAAAGACATGTTCATTTAGAAAACAAAGCCAATCTTCCATCTCATTCATGGAGAAACAAACCTTTTGGGGTATTTTCCGTCTTCAAGTGATAGCCATTCTCTTTCTTGTACATTAAGCATGATATCTAATTAAGTTGTGTAAATCTTCTTTGCAGATTTGAATGATTCCAAAGGGGGCATGGCATCCTTTAAGTTTTGATTATTTGCAAGGTTTTACGGATCTAGGCTTAATTATTGATGGGGTAGATCCGTGGTTGACAAAGATATAGCTCTAAAGGGAAGTACAACTTTGGAGAAAGAAAATCTTATTAGGGTTTCCAAGTTAACAGGTTAGCTAATGTATCCTAAATAGTTGTTCAACATAGAGAGTCAAACTAAAAAGTGGCCCAAAATAATTGGAAACATACTAGAAAATAAAGAATTTCCATTTATATTATGACATGGTATGTAAACAGTATATCCAAAATGATGTCTCTAATGTATAATTGTAATATACACCCCCAGTTTATTTCTTTTTAAATATTTTCCACTTTCTGATCACCTAGTTCTCAAGATGGACAAGTGAAAGCATACAGTGTTTAGGACTATACATTTAACTAGAATGCTGCAACTGAAAAAGAAATGCACTTGGCAACAGGCAGGCCAATCTCACTCCTTCAATGGAGTGCTATGCAACTGAAAAGAAATAACACTACATGCCTATTAAGCAGTGCAATTACAAAGCTTCCACTTATTCAGAGGTAAACAAAGGGCACTTCCATTTATTTAGTGAGGTGAGTACATACATCAATGAGCAAAGGCCAAACCCACTGGCGATACTATCATCCAATGTTTTACAATGAAATAACAAAGCAATACATCACCATATAAACTGTTGCAACAGTTCAAAATAAACGAAATAACAAAGATAATCAGTGTAAGCAAGAACCCAGCAAGTAGGATACCTCAGATTGATGTAAATAAGGTTGCAGGCTTGCTATCAACTATAACATGCAGCAACAGGTCCAGACAGCAAGGAAAATCACCTAGAAACACCACCAACTCATGCCCAGCACACCACAAATCAATCATAAGCTGAAAAACCACTTCAAAGGACACATAAGCTCCACCACAACACGCTGGAAGAAGAATATATCGGTCTGGTAACAAGAATCAGACATGTGCAGGTCTGATATGGAGCTAGTACAGCAGGTACAGCACAACTAGATGAAATCACAACTCCAAAATATCACAAAATTCCATGATTGTGACCCTAGAAACTATATCTTCACTCTGCAGCTCACTAGTGATCTCTAATTGAAGCCACTCTAAGCAGCTGGGGGGGGTTGTTTCCAAAACCAGCAAATCCAAAAGGGTTTTTGATAAGGTTACCAGGAGAAGGGGGCTACCCACTTGGGTACTTCGAAGACGGGTATTGGTACTGGTACGGCAAACTTTCAAAAATAGGAGACGGGTACTTGGAGACGGCAAATTACTTTTTTAATATAATTTTAAATTTTCAGTAAATATCAGCGTTAGCGGGAGACGAGTCTCCAGACCCCTGGAACACGTCTCAGAGACTGGTACACGTCTCTCGAACCCAAAACGTCTCTGGAGGCGCCATTCAGAGATGGATTCATGGGATATACGTCTCCTGCGTCTCCCGTCAGAAAATACGGTGTCTCCAGTTGAAAAAACACTTTAAAATGTTTTTTTTTAAAACCCGCCCGTTGCGTCACAGTCGTGTCGCAAAAAGGACGACGAAAACCTAAAATTCACGGACTGTTTGTGTTGACTTAAACGCCCAACGCAGCCCACAAATGTAAATCGCAGCCGCTAAACAGTAAACCAGAAACCTAAATTGCAAATCGCAAAGGTGGAAAAAAATACGACCCAGGTTGAAAAAAATAACGCAGCAGGTGGAAAATATCAATCTCCATCGACCCAGGTAGATTTTCATTTCATCTGCAGTAGTTTCAAATTGCTCTTTTCATTTTGGTCAGCTATAAACGTAGAGTTTTTTATTTTTTATTTTTCTGGTTTTGTCGATTTACTTTGGAAAGTTCATTTTTATTTTTAAATTTAATAAGTAATGCTATTGCCTGTATTACTTATTAAAATAGTAACACAGTATTACTGCGTTACTATTTAATAAGTAATACAGTAAAAAAAAAATTACTTATTAAATAGTAATGCAGTAATTTACTGTGTTACTATTCAATAAGTAATGCAGTTAGTAATACTGAATACAGTATAGTGTATACTGTATATTTATTAAAAATTTAAAAATAAAAATTTTAACAAATTATAATATTAACAATTTCAATTTCAATTTTCAAACTGATACCAATATAAAATTAAAAATCTATAGAAGACTATTAATTTTATATCCGACTGATACAAAATTAACAAATTAACAAGTCTGATACAAATTTTTTATTGAACAGTCTCATAAATTTTATAAATTTAAGAGTATAATTATGATACATTTTTTCATTCTAACAATCTGATACAAATTAACAGTTCTATAACAGTCTGAGACTGATACAAATTAAAATAACCAAATTTAAATTTTTTTAACAGTCTTATACAATTTCAACAGTGATAAATTTAAGTCAACACAAACAGTCCGTGAATTTTAGGCTTTCATCGTCCTTTTTGCAACGGACGGGTTTTTAAAAAAAACATTTAAAGTGTTTTTCGACTGGAGACACCATATTTTCTGACGGGAGATGCAGGTGACGTATCTCCCACGAATCCATCTCTGAATGGCGCCTCCAAAGACGTTTTGGGTTTGAGAGACGTGTACCAGTCTCCAAGACGCGTCTCCCGGTAATGCTGGTTTTTGTCCTCAAGAAATTAGAAATTTTGAAATATTTCAGGCTTTCTCCAACAGCAAAAGCAAATAAAATTTCATAGCTAACTCTTCAAATGAGCTCTCATCTTCCTTTTATAACTTTTCCCCTGCAGGAAATGACAACAATCTAAAAATAATAATTCCTTTTTTCTCCAAAGAAAAAACTTTTCTGAAAAATAAATAATATTTCAATGAGCAAAAAGGCCCTCATGCCTAGACGTCCAACATGAAACAACTTATAACACCTTTTTAATAAATTATTATACTAAGTCGTCTTTTTAATATTTGGCATCATTAAAGAACTTAACTGAGTGATTATTTGATTACTCAATAATCTACCCAAGTTGTGGAAAGGACCAAAATGATATAATTGTGCAACTTAAATCATACCAAAATGATCCTGACACCTTAGGATGATCAATGTAGGCAACTAGATGACTTACTGAAAGTAGCAAATTCCTCCAAGAAGTTTGCAAAGCTTCTAAAGAGTTGAAAATCAATTCTGAAAGCATCATGAGGATCCAAACCACCAACTAAACTCATTGCCATGAATATCAACTCTATTAAGCTGAACATGTGCTCTCCAAGAACTTTGGAGTTTTCCTTGACTCACCAATTAGCCTACATGAAAACTCAGAAAATAGGCTAATTGTCTACAAATTGTTATGCTCAAAAAGGGCACATAACAATAATGTATTGTTTAAAATATATATATTTGTTTTTATTACATTGGTTCTTCCCTTGTACCATCTTGCTTCTCTATCAATTCTCACCTTAGTTGCCTTCACTTCACAACTGCTTATATCCCCCAACTTTTATTAATTGCGTTTACTACCAACTTACAAGAAAACTGTTAAAAAAGTCATTGCAAATTGGTTGTGGTTTAAGATTTAACTCTATAACAGTAAAATTATATTATAATTTTGAAGTGTACTTTTTTCTTCGTGAATCTATCACCCTTCGGCACAAATCCCTAAAGGAAGGCAGGGGGTTTTGAGACTCTAGAGCCACCATGTCAATTACAATTTTTCTATAGCCCACCCAAGCGACAGACAGCAAAAAATAGCCTTTGAATACTAGTACTTCTCTCAACACACCATTACTACTCAAATTCCAATCTTGCTCTCCCACATCATGGCTCTACTCATCCCACCAGCATGTCTTGGCTCCATTCGAATGACATGGATCTACTACTTACTAGCTGCCCCCCAAACTACAAAGGCAAACTCATACTATGAGTTCCTTTTCTACAACAAAAGCTACACCGGCCTAGGATGTACTCCCGTTTCACAAGTATTGCCTTCCTTTGAATTCCTAGGATCTCCCAATATGACATCTCTAACCTTGGATAATCATCCCCAGCTACCATTATCAATCTTTCACAATGCTAGTTGATGGCTCAAATGACTCCTCCATCTCAAACACAATCAAGGATATTTAATGAGATTTCCTTCCAGTCTTGGCACGTACATGCTTTTGGGCTCTCATTTGCCTTTCATTGCTATTTGTTAGTGGCATGGTGCTTTATTTTGCCTTAAGTATTTCAATTCATTTTTTGCTTCTAGAATTCTCTCTTCCTAGAACTTTCTATATAGTTAACTGCTGTATCTTCTAGTCCCATCGACCTACTTTTGGTCATCTGTGGGCATTAACATAACTTCTATCTTTTCAATCAAATTTATCAGATTTCCACAGTCCATGCTATTATTGTGACAGATTTCTGGATAAAACTGTGTAAAACTTTTTGCATCAACGTTTCTTTTCTTTCTTTCTGTAACAGCGGAGACAACCACAGATAAGCGTTACCACTCATAGAATGACCATGATAAATGTTATTACTTCTGAAGAGTGCAACTATTTTCAACATATAGTATAATAATAATGATCAACATGACCAAAAACATTGTGTCGATTCCTGGTTGAAAAATGAGATATCTGTAGATGGATAATATTTCTTCAAAGTTCAGAGTGAAGATAGATACTTTACATTGTGTTTTAAGGGCATCAAAAATTCTTTTCAGAACACTGTCAGATTACTCAAGTCTCAGCAGAAACACATAAATACTATTATTCACATATTTTGTGATATAAATAAAAGCCAAAATAAAGGGAGAGTTTGCTGCTTAGGCTCTGAATTTCAGAGACTGGTTTTAGGCTTTAACCTTGAGGAAAGAAACTCACAATAGTGTCACCAAAGGAAAATAAATAATAGTTTTGCACCATAACCTTCCAACAAAATTTTTGAAACAGATTGGATGATAAAATTTTGAAAACAAAGAGCTTCCTTGAACCAATAAATCAGCGCATCTGCCCTGAATCACTCTTACACTTGTAATGGAAAAGATTGCAAAAGAAAGAAATAACATTAATGTCCACAGATGACCAAAAATAGGTCAATGGGACTCAAGCTTATAGACGTCTACCATAGAAAGTACTCGTTAGAGAAACCTAGAAAGGCCCACAAAGAGGAAAATAAAAGTACAGAAATACGAAAAACGAAGTAACCATCCACAAGAGCAGTCAAGAAACTAGTACATAGAGGCAAAAGTGGGGAACAATAACCCCAAAAAGCAAATGCTAAAAAAAAACCGGAGATCAACAAGTATCGCTGTCTAGACTATAAATGGTGAAGTCGCTAATGTCATCATCTATGTGAAGAGGACCAATACAAGATTTAATAACATTCATCAAGGAGCGTAGAGGACTGGGATAGCCAATCAACGTACTCTCCGCGGGATCACATTTAACATCCAAGGCTCAAAGAGGAGTAAATATTCAAACAAGAAAAAGGATAAATGAGAGGTGGAGGGTGGTATGGAACCTATGCCTAGCAATCCTAATGGGTTTAGAAATGGCAAGCTGAAAAGAAAAGCCAATGGTCTAACCAAAATGGACTTATTAAACCCTTTGGATCTTACAAAGGGCTAGGAAGCACGGGAACCAATTGAGTTACTATTTGGCTCAAAGGCCAAGAATGCCACAACAAATTTTTTGTTTAAAAATGCCCAAAGGTGAATATGTAGATTTTCCCATCAAAAGTTTGTAGTCCTATATGAGTCAACTATGAGTAAGAGCCAAATATAGAGTTAATGCCAAGGCCATACCATTTGAGAGCATACTGCCAAGCTATGACAATAGTCTTTATGATTGAGAAGAAATATCCCAGACATTGAATACAATAATTACAATTGTTGCAAAGCAAGGATGAAAAGTTCTACAAGTGATACTTAAGTTGATGGCAAAAGAAGTGCATGAGAAATACTTTTATTGTGAAAAGCATGCAAAGCAAGGGTGAAAAGTTCTGCAAGTGATACTTAAGTTGATGGCAAAAGGAGTGCATGAGAAATACTTTTATTGTGAAAAGCATGCAACCTAGGGCTCTAAAACAAAGAATGTAAACTACAATGCATCAAATTATGAAGAAAATTGATTTCCCATTCTCATGGTAAATGAACATGTAAGGATGAACCAAAAGCAAATAAATCTGAAAAGGAAAGTTGAATGGACATGAATACTGATACAGTATTGGATGCTGAAACAGCCATTTTTAAGACCTCTAATATGGATATGGCTGGATATGACATTCATAAAAAACACATACACATATTTCACACTATTTTTAGTTATTAAAAGGGATTTCCATTGCTTTAAAAGTAATATAGACACATAATTGCTACATAAATAATTATAAGTTGACTTAACAATTTACAATATACAAACCAAGACCTATAATTTAATAAAAAATAACATCATTTAAATCTAAATTAAAATAAAATAAAGTAATAGTTAAATATAAATTAAAAAAGAAAAATATCTAGATATACTAAAAATATCTAAAAAAATACATGAATATAGACACATAATTGCTACATAAATAATTATAAGTTGACTTAACAATTTACAATATACAAACCAAGACCTATAATTTAATTAAAAATAACATCAATTAAATCTAAATTAAAATAAAATAAAGTAATAGTTAAATATAAATTAAAAAATAAATATATCTAATTATTAAAGAACTAAATAAACAATAATAATCTAAACTTCAGCCTGTTAATGGGCATCTTATGGTTGATTCTCCTCAGAGCTCTAAGGAAAGAGTGACTTGGACGAAGCCGGAAGATTAAGATTAATTTTGACAAGTCCTCAAAAGGAAACCCAAGGCCATCAGGTGCAAGTTGTATTACGAGAAATAATAATGGGGTTGTATTGGCTATGAGAGCACAAAAATTGGATGACAAAACCAATAATGAAGCAGAGACTCAAACGGCGCTCCTTGCAACCATTTTGGCGGGCAGATTGTAGGTTCCTAAAATTCATCTGGAAGGAAATTCAAAAACTGTGGTTGATAACATCACGAAAGAGGAAGCTCAGAGTTGGAAGCTTAAAAAATTCATCAACCATATTGTTCAAAAATTTAATACTTTCCAAGATTTCAAAGTCACACGAAGAGAAGGAAACTGTGAGCAAGATTTTCTCTCTATTTGGGGTGTGCCTTAAATGAACAAGGGGTAAGAAGGTGGGAGGCATACGTGGAGGCCAGCGGATTGAGGAAGTGATTGAGGGTGGTGGTACGAGATGAGTTGGCAAGCCTTCAAGGTAAGGTATGTCAATATGTAAAATGGATTTAATGAAAGGTATAATGCTTGTTTGCAGGGCGATCTTGTCAAATAGAAGTAATGATGGATGGACAGGGCGAGAAAGCCGCTAATACTGAGCCTAGTGTGCTTTGGTGCAAACATCCACCAGCATTGATGGTTGAAGTACATGACCATTTAAAGCGGGCTGGGTAGTTGGCACAGCTCCCTTGGCAGTCGAAAGAGGGCAGGATATTAATTGAGACCTGCGATGCATTTTGACAAAACCTGCAAGTGTTTGAGTGCGGAAGTGTATGGTCTCTAAGTCACAGCAAGTGGTGACACAACTTGCAAATGTTTGACTGCGGAGGAGTTAGGATTCTGAGGTGGGGCTGTGGTAATGGAGGCAAACTTTACGCTCACCACAACTAAACAGCAACTGGCTTTTTTAGGAGCCATATTTGAAGAAAGAATGCAAAACGCTACCCGAAGTTTATGCAGATGTGGGCATTCTTTTGGAGAAGGAATACATGGAATCAGATTTCTGATATAGAACCAACACAAACTTGACTTCCATGTTTCTCGCTTGGGGGTTGGAGCTGGGGACGAATGAGGACATCAAGTGAGCAATGTGGGAGTGTGTAAAGGGGGAATTGAAATTCAGACTGGCCACTTTCATTACCATTGCAAGGTCAGGGGAAGGGGTTGTGTCTACAAGTGGCAAATGATTCCACTTTGCAGAATTCATGCCACCATTGAGACCTTTCTTGATTTGGGGGGGCAGATATGGACTAAGAGGCACGCAAGGAGGAGGTGCAAGTTGGTTGGGATTATATCAAGGACTACTTGAGATGTAGAGAGCAATTAACGGAGCTGCTGGGACCCGAGGAGTCGAAGAAGGTGAAGAAAAAGAACGTTTTCAAGGAGGAGGATTTATGGCTTAGTTGTAAGGAGCCAGTGGTTTGAATTTCTATAGGATAGTTTATTGTCCTCCCTTTCTATATTATAAGGCTTTAGTTTGGTAGGGTGCTCTGTTTAGTTTCCAGTGATAGTAGAGGTAGGACTTGGCTTGAGCAACTGCTTCCTTTGGGCAATCTTTTTGTTTTGGGTGGTTTAAATCTGTAAGTCTAGTTTGTTACATGGTATTTGAAGTGACTGAAGTGACTGCTTCCTTTGGCCAGTCTTTTTGTTTGGGTGGTTTAAATCACATGGTGTTTGAAGTGACTGAAATTGTTAAGCAGCTATATCTTTTTTATTTAAATATATATAATGTTTACCAATCAAAAAAATAATAATAATCTAAACTTCAAAAAAAAATCACTTTCACAACATTAATAAAATAAATAAATATAAATTAAAATAATATTAAAATATAAATAAACAATTAAATATAAATTAATAAACTTTATTTATACTTAAAGAATATGTTTTAATTTGTTTAAACCTCTAATGTTTAAACAACATAATATAAATATAAAATTATAAACAATTAATTTTTTTAATCTCTAAAAATAAAAATACCAATGAATGTAGTACAAATGTGTTGGAAAATCCTAAAAAATAAAATATGGGTCATTGAAATAGAGAAAAATAAAAAATTGCACAAATGCGATATTTTATATTGAGTTCAATAGTAAGGTTCACATCAAACTTTTTAAAAATCAGATCACACAATACCCAACACAATTGGAAAATTAGTGTTTTTTAGGCATGCATGGGTACAATATCTAACACGCATCCAAAACAATTGCATACGTGTTTGTAATAGATACCATAGTTTAATGACTCGAAGGACTCGCCTCAAACTCGCCTAGACTCGCAATTCTAGTGGCGGACCAAATCGACTCGCCACGAACTCGCGAGACAAGTCCGAGAGAGCCTTGGCTCAAGACTCCTGAGTCTGTGCCAAGGACTCGGCCGAGTCTGCAATCAAGACTCGCAAGTCCTAATGAAGGACTCTCGATGGGAGATTTCAACGCCCAGCCAAGGATTAAATGGGTTTTTCTTGACATTTTGTATTGCTCAAAACAGCTTTGTAGGGTTTGAAGAAGGAGAGGAAACAAGATCGAAACAGCAAAACAAAACTAGGTAAAGATTTTTCTCTCTTTTTTTCTCATTTCCATCTTTTGAAAATCAAAAAAATCCTAAAAAGCAAGGGGATATGCTGGCAAATTTTTTCCTATTTCCCTTCCTAACTTATTTCCTTTATTTTTTCTTGTTTTCAAATACTATTTTTTTGAAATGATTTGTTATCATTTTTTTTGTTGATTTTCCACAAAACCCTGCTGATTTTTTTATTTTTTCATGTTAAAACTGCAATGGCAAGTTCAACACTCCAAGGGCAACCCAACCAAGAAGACAAAAAGACAAAGCATGGAAGTATGGGATACTGGGAAACAAAAAGGGAGAGGTCACTTGTACCAAATGTGGCAAATGGATGACTGGTGGAATCAGTAGATTAAAAATTTAAAATACCATCTTGCATAAACACCTAGACAAAATGTGGAAAAATGCGACAAAGATTATTAGAGAGATGAAAGCCCTTCTTGTTGAGTATGATATGCAAAAAGAAGGCAGGCAAAAAACGAAAGAAGCCATAGCAATTGCAATAAATCCCACACTATCCACTTCAGGTCCCCTTGGTCACGGAAGTACAAGTTTCTGTCAACCACTTTCACCTTTTGGTGACAATGAGGGTGAGGCTAGTGAGACTCCTCTTAGATTAGACCCTAATTAAATTGTTCTACGCAATGTTCCATGAGCACAACCTTCACTTGAAGGTACGGGATGGAATGGAGAGAAACGTGAACAAGCAAGGATAGCAGCAGCAAACTTTTGGTTTTACAATAATCTACCTTTCAATGCAGAGAACAACGCACATTGGGAAGGTTTGGTTAACGCATTTACAGTTGCAGGCAAGGGGTTTAATGTAATGTCCCCATTTGGGATTTTGCCTTCATGTAGTCTTGAGACAATAATTTTAACTTAAAGTGAGAGTTGTAATATAACAATAAACATAATTTTATCATAATTTTAACTTAAAATTCTAAGAGCAGTTTGGAGGATAGAACTTATCTCCTATTTTGACAAATGGACTTATGCAATGACGAATTTTGCTATGCTCTAATATTCAAACATTCTTCTTTATAAAACTTCTATAAATGCTTCAAAAGTCTGATCCTAAAATTATTTATAGATCTTCCACTGATCTTCTTAATGTTCATCCTTTATGTTCGGGAGTGTTTGATCTAATCCATCTTCTCTTCTTCTATATAGATCTTCAATACTGTTCCCAACAGCCCTCTAAACCATGTGTTGACTCTTACTGTTGATCATGATTTACTGCAGCTTTTATCTGATTGATACCTCATAATTAGTGGAGAATGGATCAATCATAATTAGTGGAGAATGGAAAAAAAACGCAAATAATTTTCCCAAACAAAAATCTTCAATCTTCAATATTCTGTTGACTCCTCTTAAACCTTCATTGACCTTTTTGATAATGCTGATTGCTCAAATCACAATCAATAATCTTGAAGGCTTAAGAAGGGCTGAAATAAAAACCACAACCAATAATCCAAAGTCTCTCAAATGGGTCCCATTCCATTTTAGTGGAACTGTTACAAAAAACACACAATAATTGTGGAATCTTTCCTAATGCTGCAGTCACCGTTCGAGGGTCCCCTGCTATAGGAATCAGAATAATAAGTATTCAGCTGCTGATTGTTTGGGGCCCACAAAGCACTTTTGGCAAGCTTATTTCAATACTAACAAATCTGAAGTTTTATTGAAGTCCACAAACCACAACCAATAATCCAAAGTCTCTCAAGTGGGTCCCATTCCATTTTAGTGGAACTGTTGCAAAAAACACACAATAATTGTGGAATCTTTCCTAATGCTGCAGTCACCGTTCGAGGGTCCCCTACTATAGGAATCAGAATAATAAGTATTCAGCTGCTGATTGTTTGGGGCCCACAAAGCACTTTTGGCAAGCTTATTTCAATACTAACAAATCTGAAGTTTTATTGAAGTCCCCTTACTTTAATTCTGATGTCCATGACAGATCGAATGATATTCCCCCCTTCCTATCCTTAATGTTTGATGTACTTAAGTATCCTCCAAGAGACTTGACGTGAGAAGTTGTGTCCCTCAACCAATGTACTCTTACTTGACAATGTTCCTCTTCCTTAATTAATTTATCACTGTTTAATGCAGAACGGTTGTCCTAATTAGTTAAAGCACTTCAGGTGTTCTCTTTAGTAATGATAATTAGGAAAGAAGCTGAATTCGCTGGTTGTGAGGTTACTTCTTGACAACGATTTGTTAATCATTTTAATAATGGTTTTCCTGGCAAATCGCTGCTCTCATCTCAGATGTAGTTGCTGATGATATCTATAATCGGTTGTAATATAGGTGCTTAAATTAATGCCCTTTCCAAAGTTCTATAAACATTTGTGACACCGTGTGACATACCAGTGATTCTGGTATTTCCACCACATATATCTTAATTCTAACATTCATTTGGCCATTAGTAAAATTAGTAAAATTAATTCTAACATTCGTTTGGCAATTTGATATTTACGGTGGCATGAAGAGAGTATTTCACATTCTTACTATGTAAATGGGTCCCACCATAAAGACACATATATCTCATCATCCCAATAATCATATCAAACACTTATTATATTCGGTTCCTCAATGCCTACTTCCAACAGTTATATTGGCATCGAATGATACTCTGGGCTTACTATAATCTGTAGCGGAACATACTTGTCTTCAGAAATATGGCTTTCACCTATAGCCAATCGAGTTTACTAAATATTGATATCTTGTAAAATATCAAACTAGATCTCTTTGATAATATGGACTTCCTCTAAACTCCAGCACTACATAATTAACTCTTATGAATACTCCATCCACTGTGTTGGAACCCTAAAATTTGCAATTTTTAGAATTCCAAATTCCAATACAAGGAGCAAGAAAAATTCTAAATATATATATATATATATATATTGAATAGGTACAAGTAATATATTTAATATTTGTTGCACAATATGAAACCATAACATAAACACAATAATGGGTATAAAAAATGGAGTGTGAAGCACCAAAGGGGGTATTTACATCATTTAAAGACCATTTATCCATTATATACCCATAAAATAGCCTTAAAATACCTCTAATATGCCTAAACAACTTGTAAAGTGACAATTAATTACATAAACTAAGGCAATTTCGGGATTTGGAATTATTTTTATTTAAAAGGGGGGTGTCTTTTCACCCAAAGGGGTATGAAAACCATTCAAACACATATATATGTGTGATGTAAAATGTTAAAAAAAAAAAAGAGAATAGAGAGAGAAGAGGTGGAGGCAATTTTGTACTTTAAAACTTTTTATCAAAAATAACCAGTTGCATTTTCTTTCTCATATGTGTTGAGAGTTAACATATTTTTAGAAGGTAGTTGCTTATGATATTATCTAAAAGTGGATAAGGTTATTTGTGTTCTTCCAGTAAAATTCTATGTTTCATATTGTAGATTTGGATAAAAAAGATTTACTCGTGAATTGTAATTGTTCCTTGTATTTCTTCCTTGGATGGTCTCTTAAAAGTTAGGGTTAAATCCATTCAAGCAGTTTACAATATAGACATTGAAGTAGAGCTCATAAGAAACAGTAACTGACAGACTCATCGAGAGGTGGTGGGTTTAAAAACTGTCTCATAAGTTTACACAATAAGTCCTGAAGAAATATAAGACTCTGTAGCCCAAATAAGAGGAAAGGCACTGATCATTTGTAAACAAACCCTTTAACCATACCAGTTACCCTTTACTTTTAAGCATTAGGATTAGTAGAGTAGGTATAGTAGGTAATTTAGCCAAAGTGTAACATATATACTTTTGTAAGATACATAGATCAATACACACATCTGAAGTCAGTTTGTTTAAGAAACTTATGCCATTCTAAGACTAGGAGACATCAGATTAAGACACTAAATCTGCTATAAAAAGCATTAGTTGAAGGAACAACTAGTGAGTAGGTATACCCGCCTAGGTCTTGCAGAGCCTAAAGTGAGAGAGTTAGTAACCAAATAGGTTCACTCTATAAGTTGGCCAAGTCAATTGGAAGGTTTGAGCATAGGAGTTGGCATTTCCTTAGAACCTATCCAATCTGTTGATTTGAGACCCAACAGATTGGCGACTCTGCTGGGGAAGAATTATTAAGACTCTGTTGTGGGAGAGAACTCAGAAGAAAGAAATAACTTATGTCCTCTATGAAAGAGGTGGCGACTCTGTAAAAAGGAAAATTAAATGAAAAAGATCAGTAGCATTTAGTATGTTTCAATATCCATATTTTTATGGAGAAGCATATTCAGAAAAATATGCACAGTGGCAACCACAGCCACAAAGAGGCAAGAATATTCCAAGAAGTTTTAAGCCATTGGATTTTGGTAACATCTCTGAGTATCCATATGCATTTCCTTGTGAGTTGAAGATCTGTATGCCGAGGTTCCATGGAGATGAAAGGGAATCACCAATTGGGCATCTAAAATCATTTTATTGGTTTATTGAGACCTTCAGAATCTACTCAAAAGAAACGATCATGAAATGGTTTGTGCTAACATTGGAGGATGTTGCAGAGCAGTCATTCAGCTTGTTACCCCCACAAAGTATCTCATCATGGGAAGAACTTGAGTGGTGGTTCATGGAAGAATTCTATGGTGTAATCGAGGACAACACTTCAGTCGCTAGCCCTTCAATTGGTTCTCCATACCAAAATCAGATTCAATCGGATTATGATTGTGGCAATACAATCTACAACATAAGAAGAAAGGAAGGTGAATCTATAGAAAAACTGATTGGCAGAATAATGGTGACTTATTTCCAAATGCCTGATAATATACAACTTAATTCAACTATACTGGAGGAATTGATCGTGAGAAAATGTGGGTCTGACA
Source organism: Cryptomeria japonica (assembly GCF_030272615.1). NCBI lineage: Eukaryota > Viridiplantae > Streptophyta > Pinopsida > Cupressales > Cupressaceae > Cryptomeria > Cryptomeria japonica. The sequence continues at coordinate 373,237,024 of NC_081413.1, read as the reverse complement.
GTTTGGAATCAGCATGTTCAATTCTTGAAGAATTGAATTAAAAACTACATGATTTGCGTGAGACGAGTAACATCAACATAAGAGATGCAAATGAAGATGAATATATAGAAGAATCAATTATCCCTTTGGAAGTCCCATCTAATGAAGAAGCAATTGATGATGTTTGTGAGTACAAGTCAGAACCTGAAGATATTGTTGCTAACATTGATGAAGAATATTGTACCACTCATGAGGAAAGTGAATCCATACCTGAGTACCTTGATGATACAATTGATAAAGAAGAGGTATGCAAATTTGAAAATGGCTTTCAAATATTTTCAAACCCCTTATGTGATGAAGTGATAGAGGAAAATCATATTCCCTACTGCCTTGGTATGTGTGAAAAGGATTTTTATGTATTCTCAAAGCCTTTATATGATGAAAAAGAAAAAATTTCAAACAGTATGGACAATACAAACATGTGTGAAGACAACATGGGTAATAATATGACTAAGTCGTGTGATAAAAGGACCACAAAAATAAGAGAGTTACAAAAGGAAGGTACATCACATAGAGATAAAATAAAAGGTGAAAAGAAGTACCAGTTAGATAATATGCAGCATTCCAATAAAATAGAGATGAAGAATATGCGGACGCCACAAGAAGCAAACTTTTGTATAAGTATAAATATCATTTCCTATGGAATAGGGGATAATGGTAATCCAGGTGAAATAAAGAATCCTTATAAAATAAGGATGGATAATGCACCTTATGACAGGAATTGCCAATCAGGTGATATCACTAATTTCAAAGTTTTTATACTACTTCATGATGAGAATCAGATGTTTGATAGAGGAAAGAATTCGTGTTCAGTTTTTGGGGCTTGAGGCCACCAAAACAGGTCAATGAATTGAGCACATGGTCTGCTCTACCAGAGATCTGAATTCTTGCTATGCCCACAAGGGGCATCCATCCCCAGACAGAGCCACTGTTGGAACCCTAAAATTTGCAATTTTTAGAATTCCAAATTCCAATACAAGGAGCAAGAAAAATTCTAAATATATATATATATTGAATAGGTACAAGTAATATATTTTATATTTGTTGCACAATATGAAACCATAACATAAACACAATAATGGGTATAAAAAATGGAGTGTGAAGCACCAAAGGGGGTATTTACATCATTTAAAGACCATTTATCCATTATATACCCATAAAATAGCCTTAAAATACCTCTAATATGCCTAAACAACTTGTAAAGTGACAATTAATTACATAAACTAAGGCAATTTCGGGATTTGGAATTATTTTTATTTAAAAGGGGGGTGTCTTTTCACCCAAAGGGGTATGAAAACCATTCAAACACATATATATGTGTGATGTAAAATGTAAAAAAAAAAGAGAATAGAGAGAGAAGAGGTGGAGGCAATTTTGTACTTTAAAACTTTTTATCAAAAATAACCAGTTGCATTTTCTTTCTCATATGTGTTGAGAGTTAACATATTTTTAGAAGGTAGTTGCTTATGATATTATCTAAAAGTGGATAAGGTTATTTGTGTTCTTCCAGTAAAATTCTATGTTTCATATTGTAGATTTGGATAAAAAAGATTTACTCGTGAATTGTAATTGTTCCTTGTATTTCTTCCTTGGATGGTCTCTTAAAAGTTAGGGTTAAATCCATTCAAGCATTTTACAATATAGACATTGAAGTAGAGCTCATAAGAAACAGTAACTGACAGACTCATCGAGAGGTGGTGGGTTTAAAAACTGTCTCATAAGTTTACACAATAAGCCCTGAAGAAATATAAGACTCTATAGCCCAAATAAGAGGAAAGGCACTGGTCATTTGTAAACAAACCCTTTAACCATACCAGTTACCCTTTACTTTTAAGCATTAGGATTAGTAGAGTAGGTATAGTAGGTAATTTAGCCAAAGTGTAACATATATACTTTTGTAAGATACATAGATCAATACACACATCTGAAGTCAGTTTGTTTAAGAAACTTATGCCATTCTAAGACTAGGAGACATCAGATTAAGACACTAAATCTGCTATAAAAAGCATTAGTTGAAGGAACAACTAGTGAGTAGGTATACCCACCTAGGTCCTGCAGAGCCTAAAGTGAGAGAGTTAGTAACCAAATAGGTTCACTCTATAAGTTGGCCAAGTCAATTGGAAGGTTTGAGCATAGGAGTTGGCATTTCCTTAGAACCTATCCAATCTGTTGATTTGAGACCCAACACACTGTAAGGTGTCTTTCAAATTCATTATTATATCAGCAGTTATCTTTACCTTACAATTTTCCATCATTGCTTAATGAATTGTAAGCTATCTTAAATATAAGGAGCTTTCTTTCAATTGTTTGGTTCTTAGAGATTTAGCATTGGGATGGGGAAATCACATTTAAGGCCCCAACAGGTGGAGACTTCAATGGACCATTGCTGGAGCAAGCCGTCAAAAATACACAAGTTGTGGTTGACGATCAAAAAAGATTTTGGAGGAGAAAAGGATGCAGCATTTTATCGAATGGATGGACAGATGAACGGAATAGGACTCTCCTCAACTTCTTGGTGGCTTCACATGGTCCAATGGTATTCCTAAAGTCTATTGATACCTCAAATGAAATAAAAAATGCAGAAACTTTGTGTAATCTATTAGATGGGGTGATCCAGGAAGTTGGCGTTGAGAATGTTGTTCAAAATTTCACGGACAACACAACTGCATATGTCGCTGCAGGTAGAATGCTTATGGAGAGGCATCCTACAATTACATGGAGTCCTTGTTTTGCACATTGCTTGGACTTGTTGTTAGAGGACATTGGGAAGATTGGATGGGTGAAAAGGGTGGTTGAAGATGCAGAAAAATGTCAGCAAATTCATCTACAACCGTACTTGGGTCCTTGCTTTGATGAGAAAACACACAAATGGCACAAACCTTGTGTGACCAGGAGTGACACTATTTGCTAGCCACTTCCTCACTTTGCAGAGCATTCTTGATGCCATTCCTCATCTTAAACAAATGTTTATATTTAATGCTTGGTTGGAGTCTGCATACTCCAAAAGGGCTGAAGCGGAGAAGATTGTAAGCATTGTTTTTGATGAAGGGTTCACCAAAAGTGGAGAGGAGTTGATTGGGGTAAGTAACAAACACAAACACAAACTTTATACAAGATGATCTATTTGCTGTATTTTTAGGGGTTAATTTTATACTAATTTAAAAATTGTTTTCATTTTTTTACGTGACAGAACCTTTGGTAAGGGTGGGTTCTTCATATGGTAGATGGAGAGGGCATGCCAATGAATTTCATTTATGAGGCCATGGATAGGGCCAATGAGGCCATTTCACATTACTATGGCGGAAATACAGAAAATGTGAAATCCTTTCGCGCATCATTAATCATAGGTGGACAAACCACCTCCACCAACCGATACATGCCTTTGCCTACTTCTTGAACATGAAATTCTACTTCTCTGATACATTTAGGGCTGATGAGAAGGTCATGGCAGGTGTTGTTGCAAACGTTGATAAGATGGCACCTAATCCTGAGTTGAGAGACAATGTTCTTGATGAGTTGGAGGTGAGATTTGACATTTGCTATATCTTTATTTATGAATTTGAAAATGTTCATTGTTGAGTTTGACTATCTATTTATGAATTTGGAAATGTTCATTGTTCGAGATCTACAAGAGTGCAGAGGTAAGACTCTTCTCTTCACAACAAGCAATTGATAGGAGAGGAAAACAACAACCAGGTAAAAAGTTTAGTTCAATACTACAAGGAAAAAACTAGAAACTTGATTGTTACATTTTTTTCTCAAATCTAATATTTCTAAATGTTTTTTTGTAGATTTATGGTGGGAGGATTATGGTGTTGGCACACCCAATATTTAAAAGATAGCCATTTGTGTTTTGTCCCAGCCATGTAATGCTTCTGGGTGTGAACAGAACTAGAGTTTATTTGAGAGCATTTGCACAAAGAAGAGAAATAGGTTGACCCAAAGCGCCTCAATGATCTTGTCTTCGTTTGATAAAATCTTTGCCTTCGCACTAGAAAGGTGGAGGGTGTTTCACATGAGGCCATTGACTTGGATGAAATTGATCCATATGGTGATTGGAACATCAATGAACAAAATGATGGTGATGATGTCCTCCTTACCAAAGAAGATCTTGCAGATATAGAGAGGAGCAGCACAAGAAGCAGAAGTAGCAGGATTGGATGAAATGGAGGACGACAAAGATGAGTACGAAGATGAGGACTTCGATTTTGAAGAAGAATCATCTCACCATTTAGATACCTCAACAACTACTACTACTAGCTCAAGGCCTGAAAAATTGAGCTATAATAGGAGAGCAAAGAGGAGATGTAGTCTTCTCTTTAGTTTTTTGTTTTTCACATTTGGACATATCATTAAATGTAATTTTGTAAATATTTTTGAACTTATGCTGCTATTATACATTTTAAAGTTTGAAAATATGAGTATGAATGATGAAATTTCAAATACTAAGTGTTTGAAGATCATATGACAAGTGTAATGTTTCAATTATGGCTATGTTCTATAAATGCATTAATTTCTTTTTGTTTTTTTTTGTAAAACTATGGTTTTCTTTTTTGCTGAGTCCTTTCTCGAGTTTTTGCCAACTCTGAGTTTGAGTCCAATTTTTGGGCTGCCGAGTCCGCAGCGAGTCCGAGTCCTCAAACTTTGTCAGGTACGACGATACACATGGCTATTGTGGGGCATGTGCATAGGCATATCCGACTACTCTGCTGAAAAGTAACTAGCATACCTATCTTTGGGGGAATATAGGTAAAGTACGCAAAAAATATCATATTTGTTCATTATTCCACTTAAAAATTAATTATATTATTATATATTGTAATGAATATTAATATTTTTATATCATGATATTGTAAATAATATAAAATTATTAAGATATCATTATATTATTATGTTCTAATATATTATTATTTGTATATTACCAAATTATTATTATTATTATTATATTTTTATTTTATATTATTTCTTATCCTTGAGGAAAAAGTGGACTTTATATAGGGACACTTACAATCCCCCATAATTAATAATATTAGATTGAGATTATTATGAAGTTAACTAATTGCATGATGGAGATAGACAAATTTATTGAACAAGTTAAATTGAGAGTGAGTGGCAGTTGAGAGGTGGAAATGAAGATATAATTAGAACTAAATAATTAAAAATAGCTAATTGAGTGATTCCTCCCAAGTATAGATGTCGATGTTGAACCTGTGATGCTTTCTATATGTTAAGGAAGTGGTCACAATCACTCTTTCTACAAAAAAGGTTACCAACAAGATCATCCTCAAGATGTACAAGCTCACCCCTCTCCCATTGCCACAAGCTCCACCTAAAAATCAGCCTAATCCACACATGCATGGTCCTCCCCTACAAATATGTGATCGTCATCCTTCCTAATCCACCCATCTCTAAGATCATTCTCCTCCAAATCAGTGGGAACTAATTCCTCACTTGCTGTTATGACCTTTTCATGGCAAAGGCACAAGTTGTGATGCACAAATACAAGGTTGTTCAACCTTTGCAGTAACAATCTATTCTGTTTTTTGGAGTCTATGTGATCAAACATATTCTAGTTGCACTCACAACCCGAAGTGTTGCATGATTCAATTGACATTTGGAAGCCAGTCGTCTAAATATTTGACACCTTAGTGCCAAAATTATCTACCATGCACCTATAACAAAAATATTAAAACATTTGAAAACTTCAACCTTTCGCTAAAAAACATCAAAAATTAAATATTTAACTATAGAAAATGGAAAGGATGATCAATGTTTGCAATTTTACCTTGCCAAAAAGTTGTTCTTGTCCACTTGAAAATGTCTCAAGAAAAGACTTAGTGCTTGCTTGTAGATCTCAATCTCAAAAATAATGTTTGCCAATGCCCTAAACCATGGACTACATTCCATGGTCTCTATGATTGTTAAGACACCTCCTAGTTGGCCATGAAGCTCTCAAGAAAATGGAAGGTTGGTTTAGGAAAGCTATCTAAGCATAAATTGGCCTACAAAGTTATTTTATCCAAGGGAAATAAATGATGTCCCAAATGGACCTATATTTGACCTCCACATTGCCATATAAATGTCCACACGCTCATATATGGCATGCATTGTTGAATTGTTCTCCATGAAACCTACACAAGACAGATACTTATAGCTCAAGCCTTTTAAAAAGTTAAATTGCTAAGAAAATAACTTTACACTTAAGTCTTCAACGAAAATAATAATTAAGTCAAAAAACACATAATAAAAGGAAAAATCTTAAAAGACTTGCATCCACAAGCTCCTTCACCAAAACACAAAATTGGGTCTCATCAAAATATTCAATTTACATCCATCAACCCCACATTATCTTCAAGTAGGAAGAACATTTCACTTGTAATGTCCCCACTCTGGAATAGAATTTAACAATAAATAATAATAATTAAAATATAAAAGAAAATAACTAGATATGATTAAAAATTTAATTAAGTTAATGAATGGTCAAGAATCATGGAATGAAAAGTCGTGACTCCCTCAAACATGAGATATAAAGGGAGAAAATTACCTCATTTGAGAGGGAACAATTTGGGCAAATAAAAGTGCAAATCTGATTGTGAAAGGTTGTGTCCCTTTCGAAGGACAGAAATAATGAAACGGGGTGTCTCTTGCCAAAGGGCATACATGATGAAGAGGTGTGACCTCTCCCTCACATTGAAAGATATAAAGGAAAGAAATCAAAAGCATCTAGGTACATCACCATCGACCAGATCAGATCAGAACTGTTATGAAGTACAGACAGAGAATGAACCTAAACTAAAACCTGAAGGAACAAGAATCAAAGGAGGACAAACATCGAAGAAAGCAGATTGAACTTACAGCAAGTAAGGAACTCTCTGTCATATCCATGTTTAAGACATTAAGACATTATGGTAAGTGATCTTGTGCACAATATTTCTACAGCATTCTTTGCATACTAATGTTTGATAACAGTCCACTGTTATGTAAATTTACACAACATACTTTAGAGTCGTTTATGGTTATTATATATTCTGAAAAAAGTGATGAAATATGATGCTTTGCTTATATATATTCTGGTTTGTTTATCATCAGACATGGTAAAAGAAGAATGATTGCAATAGGGAGAACGGCATTAAGGGTCACCTCTAAGCGTGCTACCTCATATGTATGGCAGAGTCCACATGAGGCCAAACGGGGGCGAAGGTGCTCTGCCTTTGGGCTTAGGAGGGTTAGACTTAGGACACCCTATTGAGGCATCCATCCTCTCTATCATGATTCATATGAGTAGGACGTGACTTGGCAGAGGGAGAACCGCTGTTAATGCTCCTTCTCAGACAGAGAGAGAACCATTGTTAAGGCACCCTCTCAGAAAGGGGGAGAACCACTGTTAAGGCACCCTCTCAGACAGAGGGAGAACCGTTATTAAGGCACCCTCATAAAATGACTTGATTAGGGAGAACCGTTGCTAAGGCAGCCTATCAAAACGATTAGGATTCTTATGGTTATGACTCAGGACTTCTGATCTTTACATTACAGTGCTGTTTGCAAAATTATTTAAGTTTCTTTATAGAAATTCTTTAAATTATAGTGTTTCCAATTCATGAATCTTAGTTAGTTTTTCTATATCCCATTTTTTCTTTATTTATATTACCATAACTGATTTATAAATGTCAACCATTCATATGTTGTATTTAGAAGGTTATCCTCTAACTTGTGTTGCAGGTTATCCCTGCCAACGAGGTAAGGAGATTCTCTTCCTAAAACCCTCTTGATAGCTGAAAAATTGTAAACTAGGGCAGAGTAGAGTAATTTAGGAAGAGGGGCATTACACACTACTCGCTCACATATTCTGAGTTTAATATTGTTTGAAGAAATCCTGTCTTTATGCCCTTCATTAAATCTGTATGTTGAAGATTGGTTTATGGATTATCCATCCCACAGTTTGCAGATCAAGTGGTATCAGAGTGGTTTCTATCCTTTGTGGAAGCAGCTGTGAGTATTTTGCAGCATCATGCTAAGCATCATGCTAACAACAAAGACTACAAGGTGTTGAATGAGGTCACACTGACACAATATATATATTTATCAACTCTTGCTAAGGAGTACCCAAGGATTTTTACAAATGTTGTGTACACGCTCCACGATTAAAATTACCCACTCCATTGCACTAATATCCTCTAGCATCAAATCCATTCAATGGACTACGGAAGGAGTCAAAAACATGACAAGGTGCCATTCCACTAGCAGCCTAACTATTGCAAAATAATTTGTTGAATTGTCAATGGTAACTACTTCCACCACATTTTCATCAACCATCTCTATCAAAATTTATTCCAAAACAACACACAAATAATGTGTGTTTTTTATCATTCCTAAGACATCAATCAACTTTATGAAAATTATGTCACCCAAAGAAAAACTTTCCTAAGACATCAATCGACTTTATGAAAGTTATGTCACCCAAAGAAAAACTATCGTAAGACATCAATCGACTTTATGAAAATTATGTCACCCAAAGAAAAACTATCTTCCCTAAGACATCGATTGACTTCATGAAAACTATGACACCCGAAGAAAAAACCAAGAAATTTCAACAGTCTATAACATGATGCTTTATCAAGATTCAACTACATAGTTTTTTAGAGAATCTCATTGATCCATATTTCATTAGTACAAGAATCTATCTTCCATGAGCACGAATGATCTACTTAGTACTCACTGCATTTTCATCAACCATCTCTGACAAAATTTATTCCAAAACAACACACAAATAATGTGTGTTTTTTATCATTCCTAAGACATCAATCGACTTTATGAAAATTATGTCACCCAAAGAAAAACTTTCCTAAGACATCAATCGACTTATGAAAGTTATGTCACCCAAAGAAAAACTATCATAAGACATCAATTGACTTTATGAAAATTATGTCACCCAAAGAAAAACTATCTTCCCTAAGACATCAATTGACTTCATGAAAACTATGACACCTAAAGAAAAAACCAAGAAATTTCAACAGTCTATAACGTGATGCTTTATCAAGATTCAACTACATAGTTTTTTAGAGAATCTCATTGATCCATATTTCATTAGTACAAGAATCTATCTTCCATGAGCACGAATGATCTACTTAGTACTCACTACATCTAGGCAGTGCTCACAAGGCGAAACATCCTGACTTCCCAAAAGGTCATCCATCCCAATACCACTCCAACTCAAGACATGAATAGTCCACTTGGCACTCACTACATCTATGTGGTGCTCATAGGGGCAAGGCATCAAGACTACCCAAGACCACCCATCCCATCGCTACTCTACCTCTTCATCCCTATGAGCATCGTCTAGCTGCAATAAGTGCTAAGTGGAGCATTTGTGCTTATGAGAAGCTAATTGGGCTTGGTCTCGAGGGAAACCCTATGGTTAAGCATGTTTGAGTCAGAGTAGCCCTAGGAAGGGTGACTTCCAATGAAGTCTTCATGCTTCATCTCTATAAGCATCACTCAAAATGCAATGAGTGTTGAGTGACCATTCATGCTCATATGAGATGGGTACTTGTAAACCACTACTCATGAAATATGGAACAATGAAATTGGCTCAAAAACTAAAGTTAAGTGACCATGATCTGGGAAACTCCATGGTTAAAAAATAAAGCAATAATAGGATGAATGATCTCCTAGAAAGTCCCAATGCTTCACCTATGTAAGCATCCCCTAGAGGCAATGAGTGCTTCAATAAAACAATATTAGGATGGATGATCTCCTAGAAAGTCCCAATGCTTCACCTATGTGAGCATCCCCTAGAAGCAATGAGTGCTTCACTCTTGTGAAAATTTACGATTATTAAAAACTCTGAAAAAAAAGTCATTCTCAACACAAAAAGGATTACTAGCTAAAAAGGAAACAAAAAAAAGGCTTCAACTTGTCTACATGCACTAAAGTTTTATTAATTAATTAATAATATAGAAAATAGGGTACTCCATGACAGTAACTTGTGCTTATAAACTGTGAAGTATGCAACATTGACACTAATATTCATATTAGTGTGCGCACGTGTGAGCGTGCACACATATGTGTATTATTATAATGCAAAGTTGGTGCCAATGCACTCTAGTAATTATTTTTCTTAGTGCCAATAATCAATATTTGGTATCTTACAGAATAGTAACGCACTTATTTTGCATTTAGTTAAAATTCATTTATGTGAGGGTCGTGACAAAGAGGACTATTAATTTGTATTAATAAATTATGGAGTCAGATACTTCACAAAATGATAACAGAGCTTTTCCACAATATTTAGGTGCTTTGTACCTAACAAAGAGCTGTAAGAAACAATTCACTCCTGCAAAGGAATCAGCCACACAGCAACGAGATATTTAAAGCAATCTAGCAGATGAAATTTTCAAATACCATTATTTGATGCATTAAAAAAGATAAAAGCAAAACTCTGCAATATGAGCAGTTCTTTATTTTTCGAAAATAAAAGGTATGATAATGTTATTGTGTCAATCATAGGCTTTTTGGGAGAACAACGAGCTGTAAGAGACAATTCACTCCTGCTAAGAATCAGTTATGCGACGAAGAGATATCTCAAGCAATTAGCAGTTGAAATTTTCAAATGACAGTATTGGGTGCATTAAAAAGTGATAGGAACTAAACTCTGGAATATGAGCAGCTGTTTATTTTTTGAAAGTAAAGGTGTGTTAAAGTCATTGCATCAATCATAGGTTTCTTGAGAGAATCCCCATTCCTAAACTTGAAATGACCAGCAAAGATACTGACCTGAAAGCTTGGATAAGCACTATTTTCTCCAGTTGAATTCAGTGGAAGATTTTAAAAAAATCCAATTTACGATTCCACACCATAATAGCAGCCATCTAACTAAAGGCAGATTATGGTATATAAATGAATTGAAATCACCACTTGAGATCTACTTGTCGCTGTATTGTATCATACTTTTGAGACTCACAATCAATAAGATCATTTGGACCTCGAAAACATTGCATATTGTTCTGAAGGGTTTTGTTCACTCGTACACTTGTAGAACTATATGCCTTTCAAATATTAGCATCCATGAACAATGTACAGTCCAACAGGAGGTTTACATGAAGACATTGAAACCAATCAATCTTGAGGAAACCATTTGGATAAAGAAAATCATTCAAATAAACAAGGCAGCAGAGGCCACATTTCAGTGAATGATGAGGGCAATTACTTTAAAGACTATGTACAGGCATAAGGATCATCCAATGAAAAATTAGCAATCAATTGCTTTCAAAAGCTATTCAACATCTTTAATCTAAGAGAAAAAAAATATTAAATGATGTAAAATACATACAAAACAAAAGTTCAAAATCAAATATACGTTGAGAAAAAATGAGATCAGATGCAAAACAACCAAGAAAAACTAACCCATTTGCAAACAATGTGATTGAGCACTTTAAAACTATCAATAATAAACATTGTATGAAGCTAATACACATGAAACAAACTGAGAAACCAAGAACAAAGTATCTTGCCAATTTGAACTGACCTAATAGACGTAATCATTCATCAACATCTAAAAAAATTAATCATCATAAACATAGGAGATGGCAATGAGCAGAGCATTGTCAAAAATGCTCCCTAGAATAGTTGTCAACAAAATTTCTAAACCACTCCCTCCCCATGCTCCATAATTGGCATGTCTATCCAGCATGATGGATACACTTTTACTATCCACCATGATATTTGTTTGTTAGGATCAAAGGCTGCTCCAAAAAGTACTTAGATGCTTCAAATTAGTCCCTGAAAGTAAGCATTTATGCCTCCCTTCTTTGTCACAGAATCAAGCAAAATCCCATCTAGGGAGCAAGACATGATCACTGGTCTTCACAATGGCCCTTCCATATTCAGGAGTAATATTGTCCACATCGAAAGGGAAGTTATGTGCACCAAAACACTATCAATTGGATCTTCTTCTCTAAAAGATTCAACAATTCATGCTACTCATTGCGCTTCCAACAGGGCTTGATATTCCTTATATTTTTATACCCAATCAATTTTTCTGTAACTATTGATCTTGACAAAGTCATAATCCGCAAGGAACTCCTCACAAGCCCTCTCCCTTACAACATCCAGAACATTCTAACTGAGAGGGTTAAAAATGGCCAATCAACTTCAGGGGGAACAATATTCTCCAATCTTGGGTGCTAAGGAAAGAAAGGAAATCCTGCTCCTGACCTTGGGGGAGCATATTCTCCCTAGTCATTCCGATTTCTAGGTAATAAACCAGCCCAACAAGAGCTTATTGCAGTTAAGGGGAAGCAATGCCCTAGGGTTCTTGAGCTCCAGTCCCTAAGAACTGAATTAATTCAATCTGTGCTAGTTCATCTACTTTCTATCATTCTTCCATGATTTCGTTCCCTTTGACTTTAGCAACATAGAGTACATTTGGGCATTTTCCACGACCTTCCTTATCCTTCCAATTTTATTAGAAATTTCTGACAGCATTCCTCGATATTACAGGTTAACTAACTCCCTCTTCCTCTGAATTCTCAACCAGATGTCTCTTCTTTGAGCCTTTTCTTCTTCATTGAGTCAACTCCTAATTGTTGTTGTTGAAAATAAGCCTTCAAAGATTCTATTGAGCTTTGGGCTCTTTTGAAGGCTAAGTCTTCTTCAAAGATTACATCCCTACTCAGTTCAATATTCCTCTGACCAGGTATATAGATTCTGTAGGCCTTGGAGGTTTCACTATATCCTACAAGTATTCCCCTTTTTCCAGAAGGCTCTAATTTTAATCTTTTCTCCTTAGGTACATGAATATAGACAGGGCACCCAAATATCCTAAAGTGGCTGATATCTGGTTTTGTTTTAGTAAAGACTTCCTCAGGGGTTTTATCTTCAAGATGGGAGTGAGGACATTTGTTTTGTATATATACAGCAGTGCTAGTTGCTTCTACCCAAAGATTGATATTTAGATTCTGATCAAGAATCATGGCTTTGGCAACTTCTACAATTGTCCTATTTTTCCTCTCAGCTACCCCATTTTGTTGAGGATTATAAGGTATTGTTAACTCCCTCTTAATCCCTGAATTTTTACAAAAATCTTTAAATAATTCTGATGTTTATTCCCCACCATTATCAGTTCTTAGGGTTTTAATTTTATTTCCTGAGTAGTTCTTTGTTTAGTGATTTAAACTCTTTAAACCTATTGAGGATCTCTTTTGATTCTTTACACTTCAGAAAGTAGATCCAAGTTTTCCTAGAGTAGTCATCAACAAATATTACATAATACAAAAATCCCCCTAAAGAAGGTACGGACATAGGTCCACATACATCAGAATGAACTAACTCTAAAATTTTGCTTGTTTTCCTAATACTATTTTGAAAAGCACCCTTAGCATTTTTACCTAGGGCACATCCTTTGCATGCCCCTAAATGATATTGCTTTAACTTGGGTAGGCCTGTGACAAAATTTCCCATTGATGATAAAGCTCTAAAATTCAAGTGACCTAGTCTTCTATGCCAAAGGTTGGGCTCTGTGCACAACTCATACAAGTAGCCTTGTATTTGACCAATGGTTTTAGCTTTCTTGATGGATGAATTCTTTGGCCAAGCCAACACTCTGTTGTCCATGAAGGTCACTCTGTATCCATTATCCTCTAGTGCTGATATGGAGACTAGGTTTCTCTTGATGCCTGGGACATATAGTACTCCTTTAAGTTGTAATGATACGCCTGACTTTAGTTTGATGGTGCAGGTTCCAACTCCTCTGACTTGATGTGTGGAGTCATCTCCAATAGTCACTTCCTCATCATTCTCCTCTATCATGGAGTCTAGCACTTCTCTAAACCCTGTAATGTGTCTGGATGAGCCACTGTCGATCACCCAGGAGTTAACCTTGTTTGATGCTTGGTTTGTAAGTGCTGAATAGAGTACATACTTCTCAGAGTCATCTTCCCTTTTAGATTTTCCTACTTTGGCAAATGTGGCTTGTTGTTTGGCTCTTTCTGGACATTTGGCAACATAGTGCCCAAATTTGTCACATCTGTAACATTGAATCTGTGAAAGGTCCTTCTTGAAGGTGTTCTTGCCATGACAACCTTTTCTCTTCCTAAATTGTTTCTGCTTGCTTTTCTTGTTTGAGTTTGTATTTAGGACTTGAAGATCTTCATCTATATTCTTTTGTTTGATCCCTTTCTTATTTAACCTTGATTCTTCTTGAAGACAATCTGCCTTTAGCCTATCAAACTTTGGAAATTCATCCCTTGCACTGATGCCTTGGACGAATGTTTCCCATATACTAGGCAACCCATCTAGAGCAATGAGTGTTAATTCTTTGCTTTGGATCTCATATCCAAGGGTTGCTAGTTCATCCCTTAGGGTTGATATTCGCATGAAGTAGGCATTGACTAATTCTCCTTTGATCATAGCTATATGATTTATTTCTCTTTTTAAAGCCAAGGTTCTACTAGCATTGGATATCTCAAATGCATCTTCAAGTGCTTTGAACATGTTGTAGGCCGTTTCATGTTTCCTTATGATGGGCATAATATTATTTCTCACCCCATCAACTATGATTTTGATGGCCTTTTCATTTCCCTCTCTCCAAGTTGTTTTGTCAGGTTCAATCTCAGGTTCTGCAGTTTTAGTTTTTACAAATGATTCGACTTTATTTTCTTTTAGAATCATCTTAATTTTGAACTTCCATGCTGAGAAGTCATCACCTCCTTCGAGTCTATCTTCGAATCTGATAGCACTAGCCATTAGAAGAAATGTGATGTTGAATATATGCTTGTTTTGAATTTTTCACAAAATTGAATAGCCTCAGGTTCGATTTTACTATAGCTCTGATACCATGTAAATGTTATTCAATTTTTAATTCAAGATGCAAGTTATATTCAAGGTTATCTTTTCTTACAAGAATGTGTTATATCTTTGATATAATAAATCTGATTATTGTCTTGTATGTTGCAGATGAAAAGAGCATTTATCAATTTCAATGTCCTTCTCACAAATGCCGATTGATATATATATGTATGCAAGGAGGATCAAGCAATACCTTGACCGGTCATGTCTATTAGACATGACCGATCAAGATATTACTTGATCGCACCTTTTCATTTATCATTGTATTTACCAATCGGTGTATAAAACTTAACAAATCACCCGATACTAATCAGCATGTATACCATAAGCAAGACAACCGATACTAATCGGTATGTATTTAGTTATAAACTAAACCCAATAACAATCAGTGTTCACACAGTTAATATGTTTAACCGATATTAATCGGTGTGCACACGATTCAATGTAAACCGATACCAATCGGTATTCTGTGCTATGAGATTTACAACCGATAATTATCGGTAGTTGAGCATTGATTGGAATTTGCAAGTAAGGTTGAATATATATAAATCGAAGAATAATCATCAAATGAAGGAATGATAACTTGAAGTCTTTATCATAGTCTATCGATAAGATAGATGATTGAATGAGAGACTTCATTTATCTCTCATTCAATCATTTATCTTACTGAGGCTATCATGCATTAACACTAATTAGGTTGTCCCTCATACTAGTGAAAGAAGCCTACCCTCTTCTTACTTAATCTCTTTTGATCAAACCTTTCAGGTGAATAAGGCTGAAGCTTCTCATGCTTCATATATAAACTATTCAAGTATTTGCAAGCCTCTTCATGTGTTCCTCGCCTATGGAACTTAAAGTCATATATCATAGCGGCAAATTGTTGTAATGTCCCCTCTTATCAAATGCCCTAGTTTTTCCCTAAAATCAAATTTCCAAGTTAGTAGGAGATGGAATAGGATTACATACCAACTTAGATCACCCAAAGTGAGGTCCTGCAAACAATCATTGAAAATGAATCTTTGTTAGAAAATAAAGCAAAACATAAATCTCATTACTAGGGTTTAGGAACATTAAACTGATTATAAGATGGACATAACTTAATGATGGATCTCAACCATAGGGAGGCTAAGAAAAAGGGGTAGGTTAGGGTGCCTTAACGTTCCTCTACCATAGGCCCAAGAGCAAATATCTTATCCCTCTTGGCCACATGGGACCATTCGTTCATTACCATGGGGTGGCATACCTAGTAAGGAATCTCGTAGTCGTTCCCCTCACCATCTTCTACCCTATAATATGAATTCCTTAACTCCCATAGCCAATCATGATAGGGAAGTTAAAATGACTACAGTTGGGTGTCCTGAGGACCCTTCCCTCCTAAGCCCAAGGGCAACACCCCTTGTGCTCACTTGGCCTCATGTGACCCTGAGGTGGCGTACCTTGGAGAGGACCTCACCACTACTTCCCCTCCCTGTATCCTTATTCCTTAATCATGGTTGATAGTATCAAACAACATATATAGATTATAAATTATTGCCTTAATTCAGTATAAGAGATTATGTGATCACATGCATAGTTGCCCCTATTAATATACACCCTCAAAATTATATGAACATATGATTCTTAACTAACCCATATACTCTTCAAAGAGTAACTCAAGTAATCATTATCATATCGTTAACTAACATGCTTTCCATACCAGATCGCAGATAGATTGTTAATATGCCAACTACCGATGTCTGAATTTGTCTTGTCTTCCTTTAATGATGATCTGAATCTAACTCCTTCGATGATCCCTTTCAAACTATTGAGACGATCTCTTTATATCCTTCTTCCATGCTGTAGTCATGCTCTTTGACCGCTGCCTTTTCATACTCCACTTTTTGCTAAGAGACGCCTTGTTTGATCATATCTGAACCGTTTCTCTTAATTAAGTAATAGTTTGTGAATAGGATCATTGCACTATAGGAGAGGAAAGATCAATCCTTTAAGGTTGATGTTGTTCAATAATTAACAAACCCCATTGCATGTTATTAGCGATCAAAGTACATTATTTGATTTTATAAAATTGTGAAGTCTTACTTGGTAAGAAAAATTCATATTTAGATTCGTTGATAAGGGTATGTCAAATCGAGGGGCATGACAATTGCATAATTCCTTCCTTAATAAGTTAATAGCATCTCTAAATTGGAGCTTTTGTGCAAATGCCAATTGTCTGATTAATTCCTAGTGGGTAGAGTGTTCAACAACTTGTAAGATTGGATTGCAACGCGACAATCAATTTACAAAAACCAATCACCCAAATTATCATCCCAGTTTGTAGGGGCACCAAACTACTTGTTAGGTCAAACTAAGGCCACAGCAAAATCTGACAACCTAAGCCTTCTCATTCCATACTACTTCTCGCAAAGGGTAGTGTCAACTATCCTCAAATATGGAGGAAAAAATGCAGTGTTTGTCCATGTGGATGGACCACAATTGGACAGGTTTTATCTCTCCTTAATTTCCTTCTGGGAAGAATAGCTTGATCCCCAAAGTACATGATCTATACTCTACCAAGCAAAACAGAAACATGTAACAAATGATAAGAGTGTCTTAAAAAAAATTGATACATGAAGCCTTTTGAATTCAGACAGAGATCTGTGTCAAGTTCTATAACAAAATATTCCCAATGTAATGCCCCTCAAGGAATCATTCTTATGATAGTTATGTTAGATGCTAATGAATCTCATGTGTGCTTTTGTCTTCCTTATTGATGATTGAATTCCTCTTGATTGAGATATGTCATGATGTTATTTAATACATTATACTTATAAAGTGGATGGTGATATATTTAGGACTTGGTCATGATGTTAGGGTTTTATGTCGATTCGTTTATGATTACATGATATTTAGTAGGTGTGATTTACTATCTTGGAACTTAGGACCTTTAGTTGCATCTCTAATTTTATGAAATGTCATGATAAGCCATTTTGCATGCTTCCAAGTAGGTAGTGAAATGAAGTATAATACACTAAAAAGTGTAACGCCCCACTAAGAAACCCTAGAGAAACAAACTAACATTCTAGAAAAAGAGTGAAAAAAAAAATTTAAAACTATTAAGTGAACGTTTTATAACATTAGAAGGACAAAATTAAACTATAATGCACAGGCGGATGACGCTACTAACTTTCCCCTAAGGTTTCTCAACATTGTTACTAATCTAAACTTACTACATATGCATGTAAACCAACAAGATCATACAAGGATGATTAAATTTTTCCCAATGCATATCACCTTTATTGTATTATACTTCATTTCACTACCTACTTGGAAGCATGCAAATTGGCCTATCATGACATTTCATAAAATTAGAAATGCAACTAAAGGTCCTAAGTTCCAAGATAGTAAATCACACCTACTAAATATCATGTAATCATAAACAAATCGACATAAAACCCTAACATCATGACCAAGTCCTAAATATATCACCATCCACTTTAGAAGCATAATGTATTAAATAACATCATAACATATCTCAATCAAGAGGAATTCAATCATCAATAAGGAAGTCAAAAGCACACATGAGATTCATTAGCATCTAACATAACTATCATAAGAATAATTCCTGGAGGGGCATTACACCCCAAAATCATATAGACCATAGAGTGTTCTTATGGAGACATTGGTTGACACAGAAAGGCCAATGCAACCTCCCCAATACTCAAATCAACATCTGATCCAATAATTTGATAAGAACGGGAATGTGGATATTGGAAATTAACCTTAAATTTGGTAGCACCAAATGGTTCCACCTCTGAAGCAGTGATAAATTTAATTCAAAGCTTCTCTTTATTCACTGGGATACTGTAAAATAAGAGCTTAATCGCTATGAATGCATTCCTTTTACTTCTACATTGTAAAGCCAATAAGATCAGTTCAGCACCATGTCAGCATCAAGCCTCAAACCAAAGACCTTCAAAGTTTCCTTCTTTATCTTTAAAACCAATTCCTCACCCTCAGAGAAAATTTCTCAAGCTTTCTCATTGTAGCAGTCAGCAGCCCCCTCCACATTATTAGGGTTAGGAAAGCTATTGGATGTTACTAGCTTTCCCAAATCAAATATCCATGCACTGCATATTGGAATTTTCCTGGACTTCTTCTGCCACGCAAAACAGAAAAGAAATTGGCCCATATATGTGTTCAAAGGGTCATGGATGTCCCCTTTGAATTCTTCAAAGTTCAAAGTGTTGAGCTACACCCTTGCTGGATGCTCTTTTATACTGTTCGGGAGCTAAAGCAGATGCCGATGCTGCTTCTTGGCTCAAGGACCATTTGGAAGCCATAGTAGGTATGGGTTTTACAATTTTGGGTTACAAATTTTGCAGGGAATTATAAAATTAATTTCCCGATCACTACAAATAGCTCAGCACTTGATAATTTTCTATGTAATAATAAAATGCACTCCAAATGTAGTTTAGACAAGCAGATTAGGGCCTCATAAATGTTCATTAACATAAAAAAGTAGTTTATATTGCACAGCAACCTGTTGAAATTTTGAAATTTCACCAGGCAAGACATTTGCATAATATGTTTGAAAATATGGGCCAGTCAACATCTAAGAGAACACATAATCAAGATAAATGCCTATGATTATTTAGTTGCACAGAGACATAATTCTCAGAAATACTGCAATGCATAAACAAACTACATGTGTCACAATCCAGTGAAGTGGTACAAGAGAACCAACAATTTCTGAAAATCTAAATGTTCCCAGCAAGCCCCATTGACCATCTTGATCACTCTACAAAACAATACTACAAATATGTGGACCAACCAAAAGCATCCACATAAGTACCCAGTAGATACGCATTTCACATGCAATGCAACTTGGGCCACACCACACCACACCATTTCGGAACTCCTAAATATTGATCATCTCTCCCGCCAGTCAACAGAAGAATAGAAGCTGCTCAACCCATCAATACACAAAGGAGTACTGACTTTATGGAAAAATTTGACCAACACAACTGGTTACACAACTAAAGGAGAACCAGAACATGCGAATAAAGAAGGTAAATGCTACAATTATGCTGATGGTAATAATTTCTAACCGCTAGACAAGCAACAGGCAATAACAACCTTTTAAGGTGATAAGTGACAACAGGAAGATCACTATGGATGGTTACGGCCAAAACAGAAACACTGACCATTTCCATAGCGACTTGCAAATGTTCAAAGAAAGAAATAGCACAACACTGTTGCTTATTAGTTATAATGATGTGGAAATACAAATGACAAAATCTGAGATTCAATGTTTCAACACAATAACCCTACACCAGATTTCTAGACAGTAGAACCAAACAAGACAAGCCAAAAATCTCACTTTAAAGGATTTTACAACTACTGAACCAACAGAATGAAGATGATAAAAAAGGCTCTTTGCAAGCAACAAGAAAGGCAAATTATTTTTGCCTTGTCTAGCTTAAGTTTTGAATTGAACTTTCAAAGACATTGAACTTGATTTGAAATTTTAAAGTTGAATAATCATTAAAATACCAAAAACAATAAGAGCCAAAACCATGTATAGTCAACAATGGAGGTTATAGGAGGAAGAGGGAAGAAGGAAGAAATAGAATAGGGTTTGCTGGTTTTTGATGGCAACCAAGCAGCACTGAGGAAAAGCAAGCATGCAGAAGTTGTCCATGACTTATTCTTTATGACATCTGCAAGCCTTGTCCTACCTACAATCCGTTACTCCATTTGATATCTAGCAACCATTAAAGTAAAAGAGTAGAATAGAGAAAAAGTAGGCAGCAATTTTTTTCCCTCAATTATAAACATGCAGATGAAGTTTGCTATCTTCCTTCTATTTGCTATGCTGCCCATTTGGACTAAGCGTGCCATAAATATTAAGCTGTATATACCAACTAAAATTATACATGCAGCTTGTAACAGTTAGACCCATAATGGAATAAGCATCTGAAAACAATTGTGTGGAAGTCGTTGCATCAGAAACTTTCACACTGTTAATTTACAGAAGCTTGAAACATAATTTCCATGGACTGTACAAGTATCGTGTTCATCCCAGTTAGATCCAACTAAAGCACTAACAGTAAACATTTCCAACCGTTGATAAAGTTAGTCAAACATATGGGAAATGAAAACAAAACAGCTAGAGAACCACCCAGAAACATTCCTAAGAGATGATGATAAATCTAATCAGACATGAGGGAGATTAAAAAAAATGCCCCACGACGCTTTGTAGACAATGTATTCGTTTTTTTACGAATGCATGGCAAGCAAAATAGATAGGTCAAAAACGAGAGGACATGTTTAGTGAGCCAGTTCGTCTTATCCCTTATGTCACTTTCCCAAAAGATAGGAATGTAAGAAATATAGCCGCGTGAAAAAGAGTTGAAGAGATAAAAGTAATTGGGTGCATACCTCGGAAGGTTGAAACCATTTGTTATCTAAGAAATCGAAATGGGGACGCAGCTGAGAGTGATGAAATTGAATCTCCTCATTGGTCTGCATGAAGTAGACGAGATAGTAGTTGTCAGCAAGTAGCTTGGTGACCACACCGACCCACCATCCATCATTGTCGTAGGCATCGACTTCCTGGTAGAGAGCATAATGGAGGGGAGGGGGAGAGAAAGAGGGGGGAGGGGGCCTCAAATGGCGCAGCGCCACCTTCTCCCTCAGGGCCTTGCTCTCGTCCTTGTCGCTCCTGAGCTCCCTGTACTCGACCACCACATGCCCCTTCTCCTTCTTCACCACTTTCGCACTGAACCATGCTCCTCTGAAACCATCTTCATCACTCGCCACTTCTACATCCCCTCCCTCTCTCACCTCCATCTTCCTCGCATTATTCTTACGCTGCACGCAAGAGAAAGCTTCACCTCTTTAAATCAAGCCTCGCTAAGAATTAAATTCTGGGATTTCGCAAAGCCCTAGTCATTATCATGGTTATCCCTGACAAAAGGATTTTTTTTTAAGTTCTCAGCAAGGTGCAATGGGTATACCTAAGAGGTTAAGTCAATTAAGGAAATTTTTGGTCTATTTGTTTGTCTACAAGTGTTGTAATGAGAAATATATGGATATAAAAGGATACAGAGGAGTTAGATAGAAATAAAGAAATAGAGATATAGACTAGGAGATATGAAGGGACAAAGGAACTGATATAGAGAGAGGGATAGGGAGATAGATAAAAGAAATAGAGAGAGGAACAACAAGAAGATGGAGAAAGAAATAAAGAGATAGATATATTGAGTGATAGATGGAATGAAAAAGAGATAGAGGTAGACATAATGAGATATAGACGGAGAGAGGCGAGGAGATATGAAAACGGAGATAGAGGTGGTAAGAAATGAGAGAGAGAGAGAGAGAGAGGTAGGGAGAAAGTAGAGATGGAGAGATAAATATAATTTGGAAAAGATAGAGGGGCCAAAATTAGAGATAAAGGAGGTGATAGAAATAAGTAACATAGAGAGGGAGGAACTTGGAGTGTGAGAGAGAGAGAGGGAGAGTTAGTAATATATAACATTAAATATAACAAATGTGTAATTATCGATCACTAATGTAGCCGAGCAGCTCATAGTAATGATACAAATATGCAGGCACACAAAATCCAAAGGGGAATTCCCAAAATGGTCAAGTTGGACTCTGATAAGAACCAAAGATAGAAAGATAACTCGGTTAAGTTGGACTCGTCTTAATTAAGGATCATGAAAAATAATAATTGACATTAAAAATAAATCTACACATTTTTTAATCCAAGAAAAGTTATCTACAAGCAATGATAGACACAAGAAACATCATGGCTCGTATTGAAGTTGCACAAAATTTTGAAACTATATTGAAGTTGTTACATCCATGAAATTTTAATACATTTTATTCTCATTTGGATTAAGAATTATGATATATGACCCAAAAAATTGATATTAAAAATAAATCTACGCTTCTTTTAATCCAAAAAAAATTATCTTCAAAAAATGATAGATTTTATTAATGTCACAACTCTAATTTGTATTGAAGTTGCACAAAATTTTGAAACTATATTGAAGTTGTTACATCTATCAATTTTTAATACATTTTATTTTCATCTTGATTAAGAATTGTGACATATGATCACAAAAATTGATATTAAAAATAAATCTACACATTTTTTGATCCAAATAAATAATCTTCAAAAAATGGTAGATTGTAAAAACATCACAAGTCTGGTCTATCAAGCTCTCAAGAACATTTAATTTCTACACATAATGAATTTTTTTTTTAATATGACAATAACACTATTATTCATGATTAAAAAACTAAACACTCTATTAGTTTACTTTAACAATTCAATTTAATTTCAAATATTCATTTTGTAATAATTTAACCAACTCTAAAATTCATATAAACTAATTTATTTTGTGCTTAGTTAAATGTGTTTATTTAAATAAACTAAACAGTTTTTAGAGGTGTTTCTATGCATACAATAGAGTATTGTAACTTTTTTTAAAATTTATTATTGACAACACAACTAAAATATGTATCTACTGTGTGGAAGCACTAACTTTATAACGACTTGAATTCACACCATAAATATTATATACGATTGCTCAAATTACATGAAAACAAGAAAAGAGGAATCATTATTGGTTCAAATAAATACAAGAGCTTTTTAGTCATCTTTGATTGAAGATGTTAAAGTTCTAGATGTCTTTCTCCTCTTATTTTCTCATGAATTTTCTGACAAAAATGAACCAAAGTTCTGAAAGACTTTCCGATCGATGGCCAGCGATTCAAACCATTGATGACACAACACACAGGAGGTATGTGGGCTATTGTGTCTGGAGAACACAGCCAAAATCTTGTGGGAGAATGATGAGAATATCATTGTCGTCTATGTCGGGGATGAAGGATGAATTGAATGGAAGGGAGTGTGTAACAGATTTAGGCTTTACTTGGTTTACCATGCGACCTGCTCCAATACGTGGCCTTAGGCAAAGAAGAGTGGGCATTTTCAACTTGTCAGGTCTGCTCTGCCCCTTTGTTTACTAGGTAAAAATTCAACGTGCAAGATGATTTTCATTGTCTTGCATCCCGTCTAAAGTACTTTGCACCATTGATCCTTCAATTGAACCGCTCAACTTCATATAGGGTACACCTTCAATGTAACAAGGGGGTTCCCCTATGAAATGCCACTTAACCTAGGAGACTTCTCATGTTAAAGCATTTTGCACATGGCATAACTTTAATGTCCTTGAGGTTAGAAATAATCTATGGGGCAATTAAGGTTATCATTTTTGTCTTTTATCTGTCAATTATTTTCTCATTCAAAAAGATGATGAGCACTCCTAATTTTTCAATAGTCTTTACGTTGAATAAAACATGTACATATAAACAACTAGCATGTTTTTTGAAATAAAGGGGTAAAAACTTTATTGAAAATCAGACACAGGAATTACAAAGAGAACCAGAGCTCTGAGGCCCCAAAAAAGAACCACAAAACCAGCCCCAGATCAGCCTGCTTCATAACTATCCATGTCCTCAACAAAAATCTTCTGCAAGTCCTGACAATAATCCGAGGAGAGATGCTCCCAACCTTCAACTTTCCAATCACTACCATGTTCCAAGGCCCACTTAGCCAGGCAATTAGTGGCTCTATTCCATTCATGAGGAATGTGGATGAAAGACACCTGCTCCATTAAAGAAATAATTTGAAGAATCTGTTGAATAATCCCTGCCAACTGCCACTGAATCCCACACACCTTCTGCTTAGTCAACAAGTTAACAACAATTTGTGAATCCAATTTGCAAATAACCTTCCTTCATCCCAACTCCCAAGCATGCTCTAGGGCATAGAGAATCGCAAATCCCTCCATAAAATTATTAGACTGCCACCCTTTATGCACCAAAAAGAGGAAAACCACCTCCCCCATACTATTCCTACCAACCCCACCAACTCCAACAGGGCTTGGGTTACCCTTAGAGGAGCCATCAATGTTAATCTTGATAAACTCATCCTAAGGAGGTATCCACCTTCCCATCCTTTGAACCTTCTTCACAGCATGTCTACCTCTTCTGACACAAGCGGAGGTGGGAGACAACTCCTGCAAACCAAACCTACTCAAAATATTCACCTTGTCTCTACCCAGAGGAAAATTCACCTCACATTTAGCTTCCACCGTCTCTCGGATCATAACAATGATTCTATTCCACACTTGTTGAACTAACAATCTGACCTCACGAAAGATCCTCTTGTTCCTCTCGAGCCAGATCTGCCACACAATGACAATGGGCCCAATATACCAGACAGTCTGGAGGAAGGAGGACAAGATAGGAGGTTTGCCCAAGCAGCTCCAAAATTCCACCAAAGAATCTGTGTGAACACAAGGGTGCTTCCACACCCCCCACCAGTAGTGCCAAATAAGCATAGAGAAGGGACATCTGAAGAATAGGTGTGAGGAATCTTCCTCCCCATTACCACACAAAACACAAATAGAAGGCCCCAAGAATCCCCGCTTGCGGATGTTGTCCCAAGTTAGGCATCTATTCAAAGCCAAAGTCCAAGCAAAGAAATTACACTTCGGCCAAGAAAAAATATTCCACTCCTATTTCCACCAGTGCACCTCTCTTCCCTCCAGTCTTTGGTTCAACAGTTCCCGGTATCCACTAGCCACAGTGAAGATGCCCTTAGGATTTGGATACCAAGCTAGTCCATCCCTACCCTTGAGGGAACTACAGTGTCTACTTGCCAGAATGCCATGCAACTCAACACACTCTTCCTCCATCCCAGCCACCGGCCACTCATTAGGAGCCTTCCACCGCTCCAAATCCAGTCACTCATACCTATAAACAGCCTTGAAGTCACTCACCCTTGACCACCCTGCCTCCAAAAACCTCTGGCACATATTCCCAAGGTTAGGAAACTGGTCAAGGATGGGGGGGTATCCATCCCAAGAATCATTTCAGAAAAGGACATCTTCCCCCCTCCCGCAAATCCAAAAGAGTCTTGCCTTAATGAGAGAAGTCCCCCTCTTGAGAGTATACCAGATCATTGAACCTTTTCCCTCAAGTGGATATCTAGGGATTTCCTCCATCGGGATCCTCTGCATATATTTGTTGGCCAAAATCCTAACCCAACCTCGATCCTGCTCAACACACCACCTCCAGTATAATTTACCTGCCAAAGCTTCCCCAAATAAAATAGACTGCCTTAAACCAAGCCCCCCCGACTGCTTCGGGCTACACACCAAGTCCCAATTGACAAGACTCCATTTGGAAGAGGAAAGATTGCCTGCCCATAAGAATTGTCTGGCCAGGGAGTCCAAACCCTTCAAGAACCACTTAGGAGCCACTTGTAGCATACATCAATAAATTGGAAGAGCCTGAACGACCGACTGAATCAGTTGAACCCTCCCAGCAAAGGATAACCACCCATGAGTCCAGTGAGTAACCTTTGTGCGAAATTTATCCAAGATACCCTACCATGACTCCCTAGGAGGGTTACTAGGAGAAATAGGGATACCCAAATAAGTCAAGGACAGAGAGCCAACTTGGAATCTCAATATAAGAGCAATCCTCCTTTGAATAGTTCCAGGAGTGTTGAAAAAGAGGATAGAATAGTTATCCTCATTGATCATTTGGCCTGAGGCCGCAAGATAAGCATCCAAAACCTTACACAGATTAGTAGCTTCTCTAATCCGAGCAAGTCCCATAAGGGTCGTGTCATCAACAAATTGCAAATGAGATTGCGGCTGCAAGTCATTACCTCAACTCCAGCTCTGAATAATACCCTGACCCACATTATACTTAATCAGCCTCCCCAGACCCTCAGCTAGAAGAATAAATAAAGAAGGGGAGAGGGGGTCCCCCTGGCGAAGACCCCTAGAAGCACCAAATAGCTCAGTATGATCTCCATTGATTAGCATAGAGAAAGAAGTAGATGTAACACAACTCATAACCCATTAGATCCATTCATCAGCAAAGCCAAAAGCCCTGAGGATCTTCTGGAGGAAGGACAACCGAACTCTATCGTAAGCCTTAGCCATATCCAGCTTGATAAACATAGCTTTTTCCTTAGAGGTTGTCATAGAATGAATGGTCTATGTAGCAATGACCACACCATCCAAAATTTGGCGTCCTTCCACAAACCCACTCTGCTCCTCATAAATAACATCCCCCAGATACTTCTTCAACCTATCTGCTATCAACCTACAGATGATCTTATAAATCACATTGCAGAGAGAGATAGGGTGGAACTAGCCTAGCCTGTCGGCCCCATCACACTTGGGGATTAGAGCAATGAAAGTCGCATTCAAATCTTGAAGCATCTGCTTATTCCTCTGAGACTCTTGGACTACTACCAATAAGTCCAGTTTGATAATATCCCAGAACTCTTGAAAGAATTCAACCGAGAACCCATCTGGTCCAGGAGCTTTTCCTTTCCTCATGTGAAAAACAATCCTCTCAAGTTCTTCCAGCAAAATAGGACCCAAAAGCTTCTCATTCATCTCCCTATTGACAAGAGAAGGAATGCAAGCAAGAACCTGATTCTCCTCCACCGATTCCCCCTGAGAGTCTCACTGAAGAGGGACCAGAAATATTGTAATGACTCCCAAGAGATCTCCTGCAAGGATAAACACTGTTCACCTCTATCATTGACCAGAATAGGGAAGGGATTTTCCATGTCTTCTTGCTTTCACTAAGTTGAATAAGAAAGCAGTTTTCTTATCCCCCGCTTGAAGCCAATAAATACGAGCTCTCTGTTTCTAGTATATTTCTTCCCTAATCTCCCACTCCTCTACAACCTTGACAGCCATGTCTTCCTCCCTAAGCAAGGCCTCAGAAAAACCATGCTCTCTGATTTCACTGGTGATGTCATTCAACACAATTTGAGCAGCTTTCTTAGCATGAAAAATGTTCCCGAAACCCTGACGGTTCCACTATTTAAGCTTAAACTTAACAAATTGCAATTGCTTGGCAAAAGTGTACATAGCAGTGCCGAAGGCCGACCTCCCTTTCCTCCACCATTCTGCTACAAGAGCCTGCAAAGCATTATCCCTAAGCCACATAAGTTGGAATTTGAATGAAGGAGAGCGAGCGACCCAGGCCGAAGAAGAAACCAGCTTGATGGGCCAGTGGTTTGACCCTCTCCATTCAAGAATCTCAGAACTTGTGGTCCACCCCCCACCAATCCAAAAACTAGAAACCAAAAAATGATCCAACCTCTCCACAGTCCAATACTCCCCCACTCTCCTATTGTTCCAAGTGAACAAACCATAACCAGGCTTAATGTCAACAAGATGCAACGATGATATACAATCCTGAAAAAGGAAAGAAGAAGGTTCCAAATGCATAACACCCCCTTCTTCTCACTCAACTCAAGGATGGCATTGAAATCTCTCGCCATAATCCAAGGATGAAAAGGGACCAGCCTTCGCATACAAGAAATATGAGTGAAGAGGGGAAAAGATTGATGAGGTAGAATAGTTAGCAAATCATGCAAATCAATCATAAAAATATATGAAATCAAAAGACATAATTTGAATCACGCAAAAATAAGAATGAGATGCATATACCTCACAAACCTTATACCTTCTCCTTCGGATTGAGCTTGATGAAGTGAAGGCTCCCCTTGATAATGCTCCACTTGATGTGCTCCTTTTTCTTGCTTGATGTGGATGGCTCTCCAATGTTGTGCACAAAATGAGATGGATCTTGAGGGATGATAGGGATGAGATGATCAAGTATGGATAGGAGATGATTTTGACATGATAAGGGTGCTAAGATGACTTTTCTAGGCTCAAATTAGCAGCATAATACTACTAAACTTGGAGATGGAGAGTGAAGGGATGGAGTCCTCAATTTATAGGAAGAGGAGAGGAAAAATGGATGGTTAGGATGGATTCAAGATGAAGGACTAGGATTTCTTGTGAGCTCACACAAGGCCCAAGAGAGGGTGTGGAGACCAAGAGATATGCCTTAAAGGCATTTCTTGTCTCCACACTCCTCAAGGTGCATTGGGAAGACTTCCCAATGTGCCTTGAGAAGAGCAAGGGATGTGACATTCTTTGAAGAATGGGGAGGAGGAATTTAAAATTCTCCAAAAAGGGATGATTATGGGGATTGGAGGAATAAGAAGGAATTAAAAATTCTTTGGGGGAGGAGATGCCTAGAGGAATGTGAGATTTTGAAAATCTCACATTCACCTAGGAAAAGAGCATTTAAATCTAGTGGTTGGATGGAAGGGACAAGGAGTTGACTTTGTGGCTAATCATGATGATTAGCCACTAGCAACTCATTAGGAGGGGGATTAGAGGAAAGATTAGGCGGGATAGGATTTGTGGGAGGATTTGACTAGGAGAGAGAATGAGTGGAGGGAATTAAAAATTAGAAGAATAAGGTTAAGTGAGTTTAGGGAATTTCTAGAAGACTTTATTAGGTTAATGATGAATTAGGAAGATGATTTGTAGGAATCATGTAGGTTAACTAATTAATTGAAATGTTAAGAGGAAGATTTGTGAGGATTTAATTTTTAGAAGAATAAAGAGAGAGATTGATTTATTAAATAAATCAATTACATACGATAGTGACAATATTAATTATAATTAATTAATATTGAGGAGAATTTGAATTAATATAATTAATTAATTAATTATGTGAGGAACTATAAACAATTAAAATAATTATTTTTAAGTGTCTACAATGAGACCATAAGTTTTGCTTACCCTGAAGATCAGTAGGGGCATAGATGTTAGTAAACAAGATGAATTCCCCAGTCTCAAGACTAGAGACAATCCCAGATAACGAAGATTTGGAGGCAACCCACTAGACAGGGCGAAACCTTAAAGGGTTCCAAAGACAAGCCACCCCTCTAGAGGAACCAGCTGCCCCAATACACTGACACTCACCTCGTCCCCACAACTTCGACACCAAACCCATCACACTCTCCACCAAAAGTTTAGTTTCTTGCAAGAAAAGGACATCAGGTTAGTGATTCCTAATCAATTCCCGAACAGTTTTTTGTCTAGGGCCACTATTCAAGCCCCTCACATTCCATGAAAGCACAATCATTTTGGAGGATTGGAAAAGTGAGAATCCAAAGTCTTTACTGACCCTGACTCAACCAAATTCTCTCCCATCAATTTGATCTTATCCAAATCCTTCTTTCTGCCAACCTTTGAGTTCTTCTCCGAAGCACTTTTCTTAATATCTTTTTGATGTAGACCCAGGTGAACAGAGGACTTATTACTTTTACCCCCAGTCGGATCCAATTTCAGAGCTATCGAAGAACTCTCCCCCCCAACCAAATTCACCTCCAAACCAGAAGTGAGTCCCAACTAGACCCCTACTGGCTGATCCATCTCCATTTGCTGGCTTCCAACCACTTGCAGAGCCTGGGAAGGGTCCTCAATCACTCTTTCTGGAGCCCCCCTTGAAGCACCTTGGTCCAAAGGGGTTAACCCCGAGTTCACCTCCTGATGGCTAAGGTCATCCAAGGCCTCAAATTTGTTAAAGGTATCCTCCTCCTGTCTCTCCTGTAAGGGCCTCTTTTGTCCTTGATTCATGTTCTTAGTCTTAACTGAGACAAAACCATCAGCACCCACACCCTCGACCGACATAGCAGCTTTTCCTTTATCAACCCCGTCTAGGCTGTGGGCCGACATCTAAGGTTGGCGCTCCACTAGTTTATATCTAGGGCACTTGCGTTGTAAATGCCCATACTCATGACACAGACGACACCGAAATGGTAAAGTCTCATAATCTAACTGTTGAACCCATGAATAAGAGCTCACACACATATCTATAGCATTTGGAAAAGGTTTACTAAGATCAATTTCAACACAGATACACGCAAAGGTCATTACCTTTCTCCCCAAGGTTTGTGTTGAAGATCCCACTGGCTTCCCAAGCAGTGCAGCAAGCATCCGAAGCACATCCTCCCAACAACATTCCACTAGAAAGCGTGGTAAGCGAACCCATACTGGAACCCTATTCGGGAGCTCCTCCGAAGGGTTAAACCCCGCATGCTAAGGTTTGATGAACAACCCCATGTGGTTGTAAAAATACGGGCCTCCTTCAAAAATCCTATTGCGATCCTCCATGCAGTTGAAAGTAACCATAAAGTAGTTGTTTTCCAGCAACATAATCTCCATTTCCCCTTCCGGAGCCCAAGTCCTCTACGCCCAGTTTTCCAAAAACTGCAAGGAAACCCTCATTCCCAAAAACTTGCAATATAGCGAGTGTTTTGAGAAGTACTCAACGTCTTCAGCTATCATCTCTAGAGGAATAACCAGCCTTGACCTCTCATTGCATCTCTCCAAACAACCATTAACCTTCATAATGCGAGAGCTACCAGTACTACCAGACCCCAAATCTGAGGAAAAAAGATTATTGTTAAAAGTCTTCATGCTCTGGATTGGGGATTTAGAGCCCACCGCAGCACAAAAATCCATGGCGAGAGGTGTCTTCGAGGCCTCACTACCAATACTCAACATTAAATCTCAAAAAGGAAGGAACCCACACCCCAAAGAGGCCCGCAAGAATGCACAGCACCCAAGACCATACCCCTCCCAAGCACCACCGGGATGGAGATCCAACCGAGGCCCCCAACCCCACTGGAAACCCTCGGCCTACAAAAAAAACCCCTTGCCGCGCAGCCTACACCCTCCTATAGACCACTGCACAACTCCCCACTCCCTCGGCCACTCCCCGCCCTGCGCAGTCCTCCACTGCCCACCTCCGACACCTTGCACGCACAGCCCTGTAGTATCTCACGTTTGAGGAAAAAATTACCCTCCAACAACTAGCATGTTATTAGCATGTTTGTCCTTGATTTTCTTGAAGGTATCACACTATAATAAAATTATTTTTTTAATTTCATTGTCTCGATATTGCAAAAAAAAATACACCCTTTCTTCTCATGCTTATTTAGGTCTTTTTAACCACCTTTTTTAACATTGAAATTGATGAGAGTTAGCTCTTAGCTTAGCAATTAGAATCTTGGCTCTCCACAAAATACTAGCTGCTATGTACAATTTTTGTTGATGACTGCACATGGATTGAACTCCTCAAAATAATATTTCTTCTTTATCCTTAGCAATTTACTCCATATTCGCTTACAAAAATTATCCATAACAAATTCCTTTATCTCTTTAATAATCATAGGACATGTATTCAAGTAAATAGTTCATCTGTTTGTCCATTTTCTATTTTGCTTCATCTAGTCTTCTTCCATTTGTTCAATCCTTTTTAAATACCTTATGAGACAAACCATAACAATTGCTTTAATGGGAGTTGCCCTTGTTCCACTTAGTATAATATTGTAAGAAAATGAACCTTTTATTTTGAAGTTCCTTGTGATTATTTTCCAGATTTATTTCCACATCAAAACAAAGGTGTTGCTAGCCCACAATTCACACACATTGAGCACCATCAAAAGAAACTAAGTAGTTTTTCAATCACATAACTTTGCCTCTACATCTATTTTGAAGAACATATACAACTTTCCAACCTCCTAAAGTTCTCTTATTTTTGCAACTCTCCCAACTAAGCTTCTTGTTAAAGTCAATCCCAAGGTATATGTACTTAGTCACTACATTTTGTTGTTAGAAAAAAATTATGATTTTCATCTTACTCACCTATTGACTTGCATACTCACTACTCTACAAAAATTCTCAAGGGCATATAAGTGTTAGTGTAAATAGTGTCAATACCAAACTAGTTAGCTAATCACCTTTCTAGTTAGTGACCTATCACACCTAGCTTAAGTTTACTTAGGCTATTTTATGCTTTTGACTCACCTCATGTGTCCTTGTTTTGTGAGACACTTAGTGCATGCATACTTGCCACTTGCTCACACACTTGTCAATTGAGCTCATAAGTGTTGCACCTTTGGAGGGGTAGTTAGAGTTTCACTCGTACCTTCTCACCTTCTGATCCTTTCCTATATGAAATGTTGATCATTGTATTATACACTCTTTAGTTGTATATGATAGACATACTATCGTGCTCATCTTTGTTCACTTGTGGAAGGTTATCAATTTGTGCTTTTAGATCTTGACTAGTTAAACATGGTATCAAATCCATGAGAGCATGTTCATTTATATATTGTGATTTCTTTACATAGCCCTATCATTGGAGTGTCATTTTTTGGTAACTTCTTTTTTCGATTTTTTGATTCCCTACACATGTTGTACCAAAAAAATTGGATTTTTTTTTAAATTTTAGCTCTTTACAGATAAGAAATGTGCAAAATGAGAAATATCATAAGCATCTAATGTTAACAACTATTGTCATTACCAACTTATTCAAATCTTGTAGAGAGGAAGAACTTTTTCTTTTTGTTGTAACTTGCAAAGGGAGAGTTCAAATTTGATGGAAAATACTTTTTGTGTTGATTCCAATGAGTGGTTGGAAGGATAAGTTCAATATGCATTTTTTTATAATTACTAGTTAGAAATATTAAAATGGGTTGATTTTATGAGAGCTTGTTTGTTTGATAACTTTTGACCAGTAGCTCAAAATTGAGCACCATTTTTTGCAAAAGTTAATCTTTACTCATTTCCCACATATTGGACCTATTTGCATTGTAAAATGCATTGAGTTATAAACTGTCAAAACCGGGGGCTCTCTAATCAAGGAGACAATTTGGGTGTTTCTACTTTTTGAGTTTTTTGATTCATGTGATCATGTCTCTCACACTAAATCCTCCCCATTTGAATATTTTTTGTAATCCTCCTAATAAATGTAAAATTAAATGTGGATATTGTAGGAAGAAAAGGTATACAACAAAAAGATTTCATTCTTCATAATTCTTTGTAAAATGAATAAAATAAAGAATTTTTTTCTTGATCATGGTATTGTTTACCTAATCATCTAGTTCTAGCACCTACATAGTTCCATCTTATGGTCTCATTAAGACATCTTGTGATAAAATGCCATCATTTGGGGATGAACAATATGGTTGCATGGTTTGTATTGAAATCTCATCTTCCATATCACTCAATACTTCATTTGAATCCATAGTTGACTCATCACTAAGTTTCAATAATTATTTTTATCAAGATATTTCTATTGTCTTTCCAAATACACCTCATTAGGATGCATACATACTCAAAATTTTATGTCTTTTCATATAATCTCACCTTGTTGGTTTAGGAGACACCATTGAGGGTATTCATCTTCTATTTGATGCCAGGTTTGATGAAGTTACATCACGATTATCATATTTTGATCTTGCTCTTATTTAGTGCCTACAACAACTTCTATAGTGATAGATTCTATAGATCTTCACGAGTTTTATTTGAATCAATCATCATCATCTATAGTAGTACAAATTCACATTGATCCACATATCACCATACATTTGTGGTCCCTATTATTGAATCTTCTATGGTACTTGATCCATTATATCAATATTTGTCACAAACTAGTATTGGCTTGGATATCTTTAAGAAAAATTTGAAGACATTAATTCATTTCAATCTTTGAATCATGTGCAGAATTTAGAGACATTCATTTTACTTCTTACATATTCCTATCTAGAATGTGCAGTCATCTTCCATACATTTGTGGTGTTGTTTCTTCCCAAGCTCAATGTTCATGGATCATCTTCAACATCTAATGTCAAGCATATACCAACACTACAAGCATCATCTCAAGGGGAGGCTACATGGTTTCTCTTCTCCTATTAATTTTTGGATGAAACATTTCCTCATGTGTAATTCACCACTTCTCATTTTTTGTGGGGTCGGATGAACTCTCTTTTCTCTCTTATCTAGAGGAATATTCATGTACATTGTGATTGAAGTAGTCATTGGGGATCATCATGAGTGATCCATCTATCACTTATCTTCTTTAGTTGTACATTCAATATGCATCATTTCTTTTTTGGGGAGGAGTTTTGTTCCCATTGTGATTTCTTCTTTCTTCACTTCATGAGAAATTTTTATATGAGTACCTAACATGGACTAGTATTTAGGAGTCATCATCTTGCACACATTACTCCTCAAGTTGCAATTAAGGGGGCGGTGAGTGTTAGTGTAAATAGGGTCATTATCAAACTAGTTAGCTACCTTTCTAGTTAGTGACCTATTCATTCCTAGCTTAAGTTTACTTAGACTATTTTATGTTTTTGTCTCTCCTAACATGGTTCAAACATTTGTCCTCACTCTATGCTACATCTAATGCATGCATACTTTCCACTTGCTCACACACTTGTCAAGTGATATCACAAGTGTTATACCTTTGGAGGGGTAGCCAGAGTTTCATTCGCACCTTTTCACCTCCTCATCCTTTTCTATATATGCGAGTTTGGTTTTATTATACATGCTTCATTTGTATATGATAGTGCTCATCTTTAATCTCTTGTGGCAGGTTATCAATTTGTACGTTTAGATCTTGAATAATTCCAATAATAAGTATGTCGTAGATAGATGAGATTTGGTAACACTTTTGATCTAGTGAGAAGTGTCTTTAAATTATTTTTTTTGATTATTCAATCAAAACTTAACCATGGGATCCCTAGTATTTGAACACAAAATAATTCTTGTTGTTAGAACAATATCATATTTTTATTAAAATACAGCCTATATATAACTTGATTGATTTTAATATCTTTTTGTAACCATAAATATTGTTATTTATATCCTTTACATCTAGGAAGAATGACAAAATAGTTGAATACAAAAATAGTACTTGTTGATATAAAAATAACACATTAATATAAAAAATGCAACTTATATTCAATTTGAAATGATCTCATATGATAGTATTGCATGAATACTTTAAGGATTTTATCCACATTTCTTTAACCAATAATCATATCATAACCTTGTATATGGGATTTTTGCAATTTGACTACTTTTATAACCTTAGACATCTCCCTTTTAAGGACACATATCAATTATTCCTATTAAACTTCATATCTATGTGTTGTATTAGTAAAAATAGGATGGTGGCCATCAAAATACATTAACATATCTTGATACTACGTGCCACAACTTTTTCATGTTATACACCTTTCCCTTCCCAACATGCACATTTATTTTTATCTCATAATTATAGCATTGCATTTTTTATTAAACTTGTACTTGAACAAGTTGATGAGTTATCAATGATTTCATTCTATTGGCATAAATTAGTGAGCTATCAACGTACACACTTGCTAGTTCTCTTCATAAGAGTGTTAGGGTTATCAATATATAACTAGATCAATACTTCATTGACAAAACCACCACTATGTTGGTCCCAAAATCGCTACTCATATCTCTAGGGGGGTCTACAAAATTCAAGGAAATCCATGTCATTTCTAATGGTGGGTAGGTTGTCTCATCAACAAAAAGTGAGCGATGGCATGCCGAATGCTAAGAGTGGATAATATATCCTTCAACTTAGGTCAACTAAACCAAAGAGAGTATTCCCAGAAGTAAACTTTAATAAGTTTTAATCACAATTGAAGATAAAAACAAAATGGACATGAATGTAGTTGTATCTAATGTATCCTAGCCCCAAAAGTTTTCATTAGACCAAGGACTAACCTACTTCACATATGACCTCTATTAAGTGAATGAAAATATCATCATAACATTACAAGATGTGGGTATGGAGGACATGACCTTGTATGAACAAGAACACATTTAGGTTCACAATGGATATTTTTCCCCAATTATAATATTGAATCATGAAATGGGTAGAAATATACTTCCTACTTTTATCTTATATTTCCTTTGTAGGTATTGAGGGTAAGATATTTTAAAGATCAATGCCTTATATATTAGGTTGCAAAATCATAATTACAACAAAAGATGATATTTAACAATTGAAACACTTATCCTTCCCCCACATCTTTCTTGGATAATCAATAATGGTAGAGTGTTATGCGTTGAGAGGTATCTTGGAATGGGTTTAGGCCAGTTGACAAAATTGTAGGATTTGAATAGGTCGAACATTATCTGAAAGGTAAGAGCGATCATGAGCAGGAAGAGTGATGGGAAGGGAGATTTCAAATTTGCTCCCAAAAAGGAGGGAATTTTTGGATTGAATCTAGAGGCTGTAGAGAATGGATCCGAATTAGAGGAAGGAAAAAAATATTCAAAGGTTGAGGCGAGAGGTAAGTCTGATGGGACAGGGGGGTTCATGTGGATCATGGTGGAATCCCAAGTTTTGATGTTTCCCGTCAAGGGGAAGTGAATAATTCACCTTAGAGGGGCCCATGTGTGTGTGACGAGTCAAGTGGATTTGAAAATGGTAAGCCTGGTTCTGATACAGGACCTAGGTTGAATCATAAACTGTGGGCTTCACTTTTGGGGGTGAAGCCTACTGGAAAACCATCTTTTTCTCCAGTGAACAACATTTTAGATCCTAAGTCTCGTAATTTTTCTATCGCAGTTCCAAATTTAATGATTGATCATAATATCTCTTTGATTGGTTCTTCCTTGGTTGGCAAATTTATGGGTCCTAGACCTAATATTGAGAATGTTAGAACCTTTGTTAGAAGAAAATGGTTTCTTAAAAGTCAGGTGGAGGTCTCTGCTTTACGCAAAGGATTTTTATCCTTTGGGTTATCCTATGAGGAGGATTTGTTAGCCATTTTGTGTGGGGGACCATGGGTTATTGGCAAAGCCTCCTTGGCTTTAAAGAAATAGTCTCTAAAATTGGATCTCTTTGACTCTGCATTTGAAGTTGTACCAGTTTGGGTTAGCCTACCTGGACTACAAATAGAATATTGGAATGAGGATGTCTTTGAGGACATTGCTAGATCCTTTGGAGAGCTCCTGTCCATCAATCTTATCACTTCAGTGAGGAAAATACTAGTTTATGCCAGACACTGTGTTAGAATCCTTCAATCCAAGGATATGCCTACTTCCATCGATATTTTATCAAAGCTTGGTGCATGGGAGAAAATAGTTGAGTTTGAGTCCTTACCTTTTGTTTGTTTCCATTGTAAAAAATCTAGCCATTGGGCTAAAAAATGCCCTTTCAAAATCCAGCACAAAGTTGAGAGGAATGGTGAAGGTAATAAGAAAGTCTAGAAAGCTAAACCTAAGGAAGGGGAGATGACATCTAAGCTACCTGGCTCAACTTCAAGAAGCATATCAGAAGATACTATTATTGTGGGAGAAATCCCTCTACCTTCTAATGGGAGAGATAATCCCATGGAGAATATCTCTCACGGTTGCAAAAAGGGGGACCGGGCTCCAAGGGTTTAGAATACAGATGATTCTCCTCTCCCTGAGGGGAACTTGAATGGGAACTCTTTATCAAGGGAAACAAAGGAACTAATTCTTGGCCTGAGGATGAAAAAAGTGAGGATGTTGACAATGGGTCATATGTGGGGGAAAAAGAGTGTCTTACGAATTCGATGGATTTTGAGGTAGGTCTAAATGTTGATTCTAAATCTTTCTCCCCTCAGGTGGTGATGTCTACTTTTAGTTACCAAAGGATGAACATGTTGAATGTTAAATCAATAATTTTAGTTGATTATAACGAGCAATACCCAACTCAAAGAGAGAGAATGAGTTCATCTAAGAAAATGGGAATAGGAAGGCTGAAGGATATTGGCAAAGAGAATAGATTCCAAAAGGAGTCAGAGGCAGAGGATGATCCACCATTCACCCAGATGGAAAGGAAAAAGGGGAACAAAAAGGTAGTGACCTCTCAAGTCTCCACTAGAAATAGATCAAGGGTAGACCACAGGAATACAAAAAGCTCTAGGTGCAAATCTTCAAAATGGCATAAGGAGAAACACAGTCTTCAGAGTATAGCTAATGGGATTCAAAGAACTATCCCTAAGATGTGCTTAAATAATACCCCTCTTAAATAATGAAGATTATGTCTTGGAATATAAGGGGGCTTAATAGCCTGCATAAGCAATATATTTTTTCTAATTTCATAGGGGATCATAGGCCTGATATTATGTTTACTCAGGAAACTAAGATGTAGAGGGACCAAGTTTTGAAAATGAAATTCTTTAAGAATTATGAAATTCATTGTAACAATTCAGATGGAGCCTCAAGGGTTCCACTATATTTTGGAATGATAATTTTGTCTCTAGTATCGACATATGGGAATATTTCAATCACATTGTCATTAGATTCAAACACATTAGGGATGACTTTACTTGGATCTTGTCCAGTATCTATGCGCCCAATAATAAAACTATCAAAAGAAAATTTTGGATGAATCTAGCTAACTTCAGGTCTCAGTTTCAGGATGATAATTTGATCATTATAGGGGATTTTAATACTCCTCTTTAAGATATGGAGAAATTTGGTAGGTCTCATATTCAAGTTGATAGCAAGCAAGTTCTTTTAAACTTTATAAATAATCAATGTCTCTATGATCTAGATCTAATAGGAGCCTCTTTCACCTGGACTAATAGATGTGCTAGTAATGATCTCTTATTCAGATGAGACTTGATCATGCCCTTATTTCCAATGGATGTTTTTTCTCGTATGCTTGTTCCTTGAATGCTCTATCAAGAGTTGGATTTTATCATTACCCTCTGCGCTTTCAAGAAAAGCCTATTTCGAGTAAGAAGAATCCTCCTTTTCATTTTGAAAAAATGTGGACCCAACATCCACAGAGTTTTGCCAATTTTTTGGAATGGTGGAACATTAAATTTAATGACACAACCATGTTTCGTCTAGCTAAAGAACTTGGAATGGTCAAAACTAGCATCAGAAAATGGAATAAAGAAATATTTGGGAATATATTTCAATCCAAGATAAATACTCAATTAAAACTAAAATAAATTCAAGATAAAATCCAAAGGGGAGGATGTGTTGGGGATTCTTAGTTAGGGAAAATGAGATTCTTACTCAATTCCATGATGTTATATCCAAGGAAGAAGATTTCTGGAAACAAAGATCTAGATCTATATGGTTGGCTTCCAGGGATAAGAATACTCCATTCTTCCATATGTCAACTCTCAAACACAGGGCCACTAATTGCATTTCATAAATTTAGATAAATAGGATAGTTTTTGACAAGGAAGGAGAAATTTGGGAGGAAGTCGTTCACTTTTTCTCTAATTTATTATCGACAAAAGGTTCTCTGGATGAAGACAAGCAGAAGGAATTTTTTGAGGCTATTCCAAGATTGGCAGATGAAGAATGCAATAGATGTCTTGTGGCCATCCCTTCCCTTTAAGAAGTCAAGATGGTTGTCTTCTCAGTTGAAGGGAATAAGGCTCCAAGACCTGATGGTTTTATGTTGTTTCTCTTTCAAATATTTTGGAAGATTGTTGCGGAGGATGTGGGTAATGCGGTCAAGGAATTTTTTGGTTCTAGAAGGATTCTTAAGGAGATAAATTCGACCTTCATTGTGTTGATTCCTAAATACCCAAGAGTGCATTCTTTTCAGCCTTTCTACCCTATAAGCTTGTGCAACTCCATATATATAATCTTCTCGAAGGTGTTAACTTTTAGATTGCTAAATATGCTTCCCTGTTTCATTGTTGATCAGCAGAATGGTTTCGTTCTGGGACGTCAGATTCTGGACTCCATCATAACAGTTCATGAGAATATTCATTCTCTTGAGAGATCCAACCATCAAGGATTCATGCTTAAATTTGATTTATCCAAAACCTACGATCAGGTAGATTGGAACTTTCTTAAAGTCCCGGTTGCTTTTAGTTTCAACAATAGATTTCTTGATTTTGTTTGGCAACCTATTTCTACTTTCAAATCGGCAATGATTATTAATGGTTCCCCTCAATTTTTTTTAGGTTTACAGGGGCCTTCGTCAAGGAAATCCCTTACCTCCTATCATTTTCACCTTTTTGGCGGAAACCTTTGGGAGATACATGCTAAAAATGATTCGTTCTGGAGGGTTGAAAGGTCTAAGACCTTCTAATGTGCTTATTTGTTCTCAAAAGCAATTTGTGGATGATACCATTGTTATGGGGAATGGTTCAATTGGGGAAGCGTGTTCTCTAAAAAGAATACTAGTGGACTATGTAAGTGCTTCTGGCCAATGTATAAATTATTCTAAAAGTTCACTATACTTTATTAATACTCTTGAGTCAAGGCAAAAGAATATTTCTAATATCCTGGGGTGTTCCATTAGTAATTTACCTATTGTTTACTTGGGATTTCCACTTTGCTCCACAGTGCCTAATTCCTTTTGGATGTCTTTGATTGATAATTTTCATAAAAAATTGGTTGGATGGAAGGGGCTCTTTTGAGCTAGGTTGGAAAAGTTAAACTTTTAAAGGCTACCCTCCAAAATCTCCCAATTTATGCTCTAAGCTTGTTCAAAATTTTGACTAAATTTGTTGATGCTATTGAGAGAATCCAAAAGAAGTTTCTATGGTCTAGAGTGGAAGAAAAAAAGAAATTGCCTCTTGTTTCCTGGGAATTTGTTTCCAAACCCCAAAAATGGGGTGGTCTTGGTCTGAGGAATAAAATGGATTTTAATAATGCCCTCGTTACTAAACATATTTGGAGAATCTTTAACTTGAAAGGTGAATGAAATGCCATTTGGAAAAGCAAGTATCTCCACCATATTGATTCATTATAGAGATTAATTGAATCTCATGATATTCCTTTAGGGTCATTTCTATGGAATTATGTTGTTTGTGATAAGAACATTGTTGGCTGGAAATTGGGATTTGGAAGAGAAATCAATTTTTGGGAGGATAGTTGGATTGGTCATGGACCACTTTGCAACCATTCAACATTCAGTAAGTACATGGTGGCTTGCAAAGATAGATTTGGAATTTGAGTTGCTGACTATTTTGCTGAAGAAAAATGGGTTAGTTTGTTAGAAATTAGCTGTGAGCTATAGCCTCTTCAAATTTCTTTGAATTCATATCTGTCGAACTTGTCTAAGGAGGATCAACTGGTATGGAATATTATTCTTTGGGGGAATTATCAATTTATTCAACCTTATCTCTCCAACTTGAGGCTCTTCTCCCCCCTCCCCCTTGGGCTAGTGTTTGGCATAAGCACCTCATCCTGAAGATCAATATCTTTTTTCTGGATCATGATGCAGAATAAAAATTTGACCATTGATAATCTGTGCAAAAGGGGTTTTTTCTTAACTAATAGATATATTAAGTGCATGATGGAGGCTAAGTCTAGATCTCATTTGTTTGTGCACTTTGATTATGCTTATGAGGTTTGGGGATCCTTACTTCAGACTTGGAATTTGATGTGGTCCACTCCCTCATCTTTAGTGGATTTTCTTTCTCAATGGAGAGCATCGACTTCTAATAAAGCTTTGCAATTGTTGTGATCCTTGACCTTTCCCCATTTGGTATGGGGTTTATGGAAAGAATGCAACAATAGTCTTCAAAAATACTGCTTCTCCTCTGGAAGTTGTTTTTAATGAAATCTGAAGGGCCATTACATAAAACTTTCACTATGTCGGAACCAATTATAAGGTTGAGGAGAATTATGTTGTTTCCTCCTATGATTCTTAGGTTGCCTTTATATGAAAAATTAATGTGGATATGTTTATTGATCTCAGACCAGCTAAATCTCCTAGGGATAATGTTCATTGGATCCTTCCTCTGGATGGGTGGGTGAAAGTTAACTTTGATGGGTTGGCTAAAGGAAATCCGGGGTTGGTAAGGTATGAGGGAGTGATTAGAGATGAAAATGGTAGGCTTATATTAGTGGTGGCACTCCCCTTGGGATGTTAGACCAACCACCTTGTTGAAGCTGTTGTGACCTACCATGGGCCGAAGTTGGCTAAGAGCATCATTGCCAATTTAGTTTGGCTTGAAGGTGATTCTAATAATATTATTCAATGCTTAAAAGGCCAACGAAAACCCTCATGGACTATTAAAATTTGGATTGAGAAATCTATGAAAATAATAAGGTCATTTCAGAAAGTTAAAATTTCCCATGCCTACCGTGAAGCGAA
The DNA here is from genome assembly GCF_030272615.1 of Cryptomeria japonica. NCBI lineage: Eukaryota > Viridiplantae > Streptophyta > Pinopsida > Cupressales > Cupressaceae > Cryptomeria > Cryptomeria japonica. Next base: position 373,194,298 of record NC_081413.1, on the reverse strand, counting down.
TGGGCTTGCTGATCATTTTGCCAATGTGGGTGTTAGGAATAATGATGAAAAGGTTTGGAGCCTCAGTGATCACATTTAGGCTGAGGTTAGGGCCTTGTTGTCACATGACTTGTCCCAAGCTAGACAAGAGAACCCTTTTTAATGATTAATATAATGGTTTGGGCCAATATTAATTAGAGTGTTGAATTACTACTTAACTCCAGGGTCTCGCACTCTTTCTGGGTGGTTTTTATCCTCTAGGGTTTGTTATCTTTGCATTTTTTCACCACAGTTGCTACCATGGGAGGGGAGAGGAGAAGGGTTGAACCTTTGAACTGTGAAGAGGTCAAAAAGGACAAAACTATATGGCATATTTTGGATTGAGGTGGTGTTACCCCTTTCATTGAGAGGCTGCATAGAGATGATGCTAGTGTTACTAAAAAAATTGATAAGGGTTTGAAGGATGGGAACATTCAAATGGATGGAAAAAATATTGAGATTGATGAAAAATTGATTACAGAGGTCACCAGGCTATCTATGGATGGAGCGAAGCTTTATAGAGATAGGAGAATGTTAGATACGATGGTCAAAAGATTTCCCAAAAATGACAAGGAAAGGAAGAGATTGACAAAAGTGGACAGGAGCAACTATGATACGAGTAAAATTAAAACTATACGGTGTTCTGTTCTTCTTGTTCTTATAAAGTATATAACCCTAGATGGTAGATAAACTAGGGCTTTTGGGCACCATTTCATTTTTGTTGAATCACTTTAGGCATAAGGTGCAAATCTCTTTTCCTTTCTTTTTGCTTGCCTCTATCAATGCTAGCATCAAAGATCATAGGAAGAACAAGAAAAAACCTATCATTCATGGGGGCCTATTGTTTCTGATTCATGAGCATATCAAAACTCTTCCCTCTCTATCATCCAGAGTTCTCGATCGTTCTTATGAGTCTGAGGATGAAGAGTTTGTTAGCCTCTCTTCTTATGAGGATGAGTGGAATACTGAGATGGAGGATACCGACTTTGTGTTGGATATTATCCTGAAATAAGGTAAAGGGGTTAAGAGGAGCAGAGTGTCCCCTATGTCCATATTGAATTATGTGTCTCTACCTTCTCACAATACTATTCCAGATAAGTCAAAACCTACTTTAAACAGGAATTATAGAACCCCCTTTCCTAATGATCTTAATATTAATTCCCCTTATCTAAGCATGCACAGAAAAAATCTTGATTATGTCTTGGCCATTGCCCATGATTTTGTTGTGAATATTTTTAGAATGTTTAAGTGGGTTTTCCATGAAATTAAGGAAATTAATGTTTAACTCTGAGTTGTGACTAGCAAACTAGACAACCAAGGTGTAGAATAGTGGATTGTTGATTGCAGAAGACAGTGAACATAGTGAATGACCTTAAGAAAGACTGTGACAACATAATCTCAAATTTGGAAGAGAAATTAAAGAAAGAATATGATGGTAGATTGAAACAACTAGAAAGCAAGTTCTAGAAAGTTAATGATAACCTCATCTCCTTCGTAATGTACAATCACAAAGTTGTGAAGAATTCAACCAAAAGCATAAACACAATGGTTGGAAGACTGGAAAACCTTCATCAGGAAGGGACTGTACTTGATGTGGATTCCATAGAGAAGAAATAGGAGGATACTTTCGGGCCTTTCAAGAGGAATAGAGCCAATTTGAAGAAGAAATATCCTAATCAAGAAATACAAGAATTGATGAAGATAGCCCTCAACATGACACAACTGGAAGCTGAGGCCACAAAGGCCCTTAAAAACTTGAACTAGGTTTTCCTTTTTGTTGTCGTCTTTGTGGTTTTTGGTTTTTTGTTAGACTTTTGTTGTCTTTTGACTGATTTTTAAAATGGTTATATCTTTAAGCAACATTTTGTAATGCAACTTTACTAAGGGGGTTTCGGGTCCCTTCAAAACCTATTTGTTCCTTAATAAAAAACAATTGAAACACTTATAATCTCTCTCCAAACTTTTTAAAATTCATACACAATATTTAGAAAGATTATTATAAGTGACATCTACAATGCATTAATGTGTTGTGATATTTATCAAATCAATTTTATATTCACACTAACAAATGTTGTGAGAGAGAACCTTAAGATAAGAATATTCTATCACAAATTGTCATATGAGGGTCTTCTTAAAGATCTACAACTAACTAGGGAGACATTCAATTGTAAATATCAACTACATAATAGCTACTTCTTCGTGATTTGAAAGATGAGTTTCTCTAATGGCAACTAGATATGCAAGGTTTGGAGCCCTAGACATTTTTTGGCATTATAATCATGTGGTATAGAGAAATGACCAACCTTTGTTTTGAAAGACAAACTTGCATATATAATATTTTGTTTGGTCATTGAATCCTTTTGGAAATAGACTAAGGATCATGTATTATCAATGAAACATATGGAACAAGTCAAAATATAACACAATATTTTAAAATGGTAACTTGAAGCTTGCATGGAAATTGATCATGCCAAAAATACAAGCACAAGATCCATAGTGGTGCTCCTTCAATTGTTTGAAGTTGCATATGAATATGCACCTTTAAGATTAACAACTATTTTTGGATGGGAAAACACCGTTGGAGTATTTGTAGTGTCAGATCTAGTCATTAATGGTGACTTGGGTTATGTTAGGATGAGTGTAGGTATGAACTACATAAACCACATGAGTTTCAAAGTATTGTACACGTGAGGGATTGAGAACTGGGGATACCATAGAACTCATGCTAGTTTTTAAGGATCAAGAATTGAGAGAATGTTGTACCTTATGACCAAAGAAAAATAAAGACATCCTCACATCACTAACTTTGAAAATAGATATGGAGGAAATTATTAATTCATGGATTGAGGATACCAAGGAATTCACCCCATAATACATACAAGGATAGGTTCAAACTTGTGAGCTTCATAAAATATAATAGTAGAAATGTGCGGGATTTTGAGTCAAGGATACTAAATAACTCATGCCTAGAGTACTACTACATTAGAGACATTCTCATATCTTCGAGTCTAAAAAATTTGTAGAAGGAAATCTTGGGAGTCGAGGATTCAAAATACCAACGAATCAATGTCATATTATGTGCAAGTAAAGGGGAGATAAAAATAGAACTCTAAAAAATAGCATTGTAAGAAGGATCAAGTATCATGTATTGGGGATGCACCATACCTCAATGCCACAAGGCATGCAAATAATAAGATGTCTAACACCACAACTATTAAAGATAACTTACTATAAGTATTGAAGTATAGGTGTCAAAGGAAACTCATGCCAACAAGAAAAAGTTCAAAACTTTGAAAAGGCAAAGAGGAAAAGTTGGGGGTCATAGGAAAGGTATGCTATGATGGGATATTCTCAAACTATAATATTTAGCACAATCTTTGGAACTTGCATAAAAAGACATTTTAATAGAATTTTGTGGCCTTCAAGAACTTCTAACATGTGATAGGCATGCAAGGGATTATGGATAATAATACTTAGGCAAATTTGATCAAGGGATACCCTTTAGGAATTATCTCATATTGGCTATAAATAGTGGAGGCCTAAATTTTTTGGCAATATCAAATTGGTTCCCAACACCTAGTAGGAGGAAATAGAGACATCTTGAAGACCTCAACAACTCAAATATATTTCATCAATGTTTTGGTTAGTTTTTTGTCTATCAAATTATGCGAACAAAATGGTATTATTGTCAAGGAAATGATATCTTGGTTTTTATTTTAAAAATCCTTGTAAAATAATCATTGAAGAACCTATCAATTTGAGTAATATGATAGCCCAATAACTCATTCCAACATAATTTTGTTGTTATTGGGAATGAATTAGTTTTTTCTAGTCAAGCATTAATCTAGTTATATCTTAAGAACCCTTGTAATCTTGTGAAGAATATTGACCAGTGAGTATGTTAATATCCCATCAATTAATGCCAACAAAATGACTCACATCAATAGAAAATAAATAGGGAAGTAAGACATTGTTTGGTATTTGGAAGTTCTAGCTACTAGAAGAAGATTTTGTATATGTTTTAATCTGATTTTAGGTACTTACTATGCAATTAAAATCATTTATTTTTCCTTTTTTCAATTTTTATTTGTCATATTTATCATGATATTTAACATGATAATATTAGCATAAATGTATTATAAAAACACGTTACTAGTGTGTACTCTATGATACTAAAGTTAAAATTTATGCATTCACTGTCAATATTATAAACTTCACAAATAATTTCATGACATGAAAAGCAAAGGGATTATCCCCATAAAGCAGAAACAATAAGATATAAGTAAGATCAAATATACAATAATACCAAAAGATAAAATGCATGACACAATATTATATTCTTGAAAAACTTTTTCAACAAAAAAATAAAGTCCAAAATAACATATTTTATTATTTAGTGATAAAGTAATGACAATATTGTTTTGGTGTTAATTGGGAATTAGTGTTTCAATTCAGATAATAAAACCACTAACTATCCCAATTAACCCAAAACCTTGAAAGAGGAGTGAACGTAATAGATATAGCCACAATCTAAATAAGGAAAGGGTTGAAATTCTTATTAGATTCATTGGTTGGTTGATAGTTATCCTCTTTCTTAGTTGAATTTGGAAAGTAGTTGTGAAATTAGGGTAAAACCATGAATACTTGAAGCATATTGTCAAAAACAAATTGTTATAGATATCCCATGGAGCCACAAACTAAGATCTAGGCAAAAGAGGATGTTTAGAACCTGTTCCCAAAAGTTTGACCTAATTTTTTGGGACTCGGTAGTACAAATTTGTCCCGGTCCTTCAAATTTTCATGTCAAAAGCTAAACTTGTTTGTTGTTGTTGACTCTGTCATAATTATTGAGTACAACTCTTGAACTTATTTCCTGTACACAAAAAGAGAGGGAAAGATGTTGGGGATAGGGGTTTGCCTTAGGTCAAATCTTGGTTTTGGAATTAACCTTGAAATTGAAATATGAATTGAAATGGAAACGACTGTAAAATGCTTTCCTTTTGAGGAAAAGGGCAGATCTGAAAAAAAAGTGCCTATAATTGAAAATATACCTTGATTAAGTTTTGTTTGATTCTTATGCAAGGGTTTTAGGGTTTCATGTAGAATTTCTTTAAAGAAGGTTGATCATGGATGCAATCTATGCTAGATGAATGACAAATTGCTTGCTCGTTTGAATTTTCTAAAGTGTGATTGCGATCTTTAGATGGCTTAGAGGATTATAATTTCAAATGAGAGAGATATACCTCCTTTTATACTTTACTACCCAAAAATTAATTATATTTCCAGAGTAGGATGATATGGGGTCAATTTTCATGCTCACATGAAGTGACCATTGTGTAGACCCAAAATGGGCCCTAAATGAGAGGACCAAGACATTGGGTGCATTGGTCTTGAGCTAGGACCAAGTTGTTGGACAACCAGGACTTAGATTTAGAGGAAAGGTAGGGAAGATGATGAAAACCAATATTCTAGGTGGTGTGAGCAAAATCAGAACATGCATCGAGCATCGGAAGCTGAAGCGCCAAGGTGAGGCCTAAGCGAGGATAAAATTGTATTAGATATAATTTTTGATGCTACATTTAGTGCATACTTTAGCGAGAGTATGAGACTAAGAATACTCATGGTAAACTACAAATTCACATTGCAAAAACTTTCACCAATATATCAAAGAGACAAGACACACCAAGCTCCCAAGGACTTTAGGATCTTTCTACTTCCAATATAAAGATGAAAGGGACAACATGTGTGTGTGTGTGTGTGTGTGTGTGTGAGAGAGAGAGAGAGAGAGAGAGAGAGAGAGAGAGAGAGAGAGAGAGAGAGAGAGAGAGAGAGAGAGAGAGTGTAAAGACCTCCATAATTTCAAAATAACATAATTCATAAAATACACACAATTAAGGATACATCATTGCCACATGTCTAGATATACAAGGTTAGAGACAAGAAATTACATTTCAACATATCAAGTCAAATTACATAAGCTAACAAGAAGATAAACATAATGAGAAATATACCTTTACACTAAACCACAAGGTCGAAAACAATAAATGTACAAGGACCAAATCATGATGACCACCCTGACAAGAAATCCCAACATCTGTCTCCCTTGCGCACATCATGGGTGAGAACATTGGTGGAGCACGTTTCCACCCTACCATGAAGTAGTTACACTTCCCCGAAATCTTTCATGACATGAGAGATACCCAGCCCAGCTCGAGGAAGACTAACAATGTGAAACTGGCAAGAGTAATGGAATTGTGCGACTAACATGATATATCTATGTTCTACACTAATATAACAATATCATGATGCACAATATGCATGTAACACCCATAAAAAGACATAATCAACACTCCTTGATTAGGTATCCATAATCATATCCAAGATCTTAGTTCCATCTCAAACACAAAGAAACATAAGAATGCATCCATGCTTTTCTAATTGATGATTTTCTCCTACATAAACTCAATACACTCGTGTCATTCTATAGATATTAATTAATTACATGAGACTTCTAAGGAGAGCACATCATGTCTAGTGATTTTGAGAAGTATCTTCAACCTACCTTTTAATCAATCATAAGAAATATTCTAATGTATAATATCAATATTTCATTTATTTTTATTGTTCCACATTTCTTCCCAATATTCCTAAAACATCCATACATATTGTATAATATGAAATATATATAAAAAAAATACTAAACAAAATAATAATAATAATAATAATTTCACATGAAACCTTTTAATTTATTTTATTTTGAAAATAGACTATGTTTACCAAAATTTTATTACTAAACTCCTATGAATAAATATTAATCCTTTATTTTTATTTAATTAAACATTTGCCTAACTTCTTTTTAAAACAAAACAAAAGAAAAGTAACTTGAGTAAAATTCATTCTTTCCTACTAAGGAAGGATTAAATGGGTCCCATCTAAACTTCTCACCTTAGGTTTTAAAACTAACTCTATTTACTTCTCTGTGCTTCTTTTCCTTTTCCCTTTCCCTAAAAGAAATAATACCTATACGTGACATTTATAAATTATTTAAAGTATAAATTCCTTAAATCATGGAAGCATGGGAATTATGGGAGCAAGAATTCATTTGAACTTTCCACATTTTAAGGAGCTAAAGGGAGAGAATTTAAAGATAAACTCCAGTTTAAGAGATAATGACATTAGCAAGAGTAAAACGTGGGCATTATTTATTATTCCTCCCCTTAGTTTTAGCAGTATTTAACGTCTGATGCAGGATCGATACTAATTCCTAAATAAATAATAAATAAAAAGAAATAATGCTATGTAAATTCACAGAGGACAAGCTTTACCGCAAGGGTATATATATATATATATACTTTAAGGAAATTTCTTTCAAAGATATGAATCTTTTCCATCATTTTAATGCACACAGTGATTTTATGGTGAGTTCTGGTAATGCTATACTGAAATAAAATAAAATAAATAAAACCTGTTCTATAGTATTGCCCATATCGAGTCAAGCTCAAACATATAAATAAAAAACAAACCAGACACGGGAATAGATCACAAGAATATAAATATATTTCAATTCAAACAAAAACCAAGCAAAACTCCCCACTGAATAAATAGAGCTTTGAATGTTTAATATAATTACCAAACAAAATCTACTTACTTGACCAAAATCAGAAGGTTGAATCTGTGGGACACAATCTCTTTATCTACCAAAATTCGAAATCGTTGGGTTGAATACCTTAAAAATTAGTAGACTGTTGTACCAAGTGCTCCATACATACCTCAATGAAGGTGTACTTGTACTGGAAAGAAGTAAGATCCTTAGTTGAGTCTGTCGGTTTTCCTTGAAGTGGTTAAGGTGAGAGGCCAATCTCTTTACTAGCAATACCCATTCTTATAAAGTCCAAGAGACAGATGGAAATTGCCTTCTCTTTGTCTTGAACTCCCTACATGCTCATGCAGGAGCATAATCATTTCCCAAAGACCTTTTTATTAATTTCCACTAAAGCTCCACTCTTGAAATAGCTATGTCTCTCTCGCAAATAATGGTGATTGCATGTTCATTCCTTAATTATCTCTTCCTTTGTCACTAAGAATATTCGCTCTCTTCTTATTATGCTTTTTCTTCCAAAACTCCTTGTCCCTTCCACGTGGGTAAGTGCTTTTCTTAACTTTTGTTTATTTTCTTTTAATTTCGTCTTTAATTCTGTTAACTCTAATTTATTTCCATCTTAGTTTGATCTTCACATCTTATTTCTCTAAAATATCTCACCCCTTCACTAAGTTTGCATTATTTACATCTTCATTATTTTAATGCATTCGTTGGAAACTTAGTAAATTCAACTTAGCTTTAAAAGCATCTTTCTTAGCTTATGTTAACAGTTGACTTGACTTCTATTTTTTTTAAATTAGTTTTCCCTAAAAAAAAAATGGAAAGTTTAAAGATAAAGATCTTTTCTCATTATTAATATGAATAAATTAAACTAATCTGAACATGAGCTTTAAAAGCACATATTAGACTTCAATAATTTTCTTTTACTTTTATTAATATTTTAGTTTAGTTTCTTTAAATAGAAAATAAAAATATATTTTATTCTTAGCTTTCTAATTTAAAGTGGGTAAAAGTTTTTTTTTTTTTTTAATTAAAATAATTATATTTAATAAAGAAAGCATTTTATAAATAAAACTATTTTATTCTAAAATAAAATTAATTTAAGTTTGAGGTAAATAAATAAAAATGATAATATAAAGATATATATATATTTTTAAATAATTGAATTTATAAATCAATACATATGAAAATCATGCAATAAGAAATTATATTTTATGATTAAATAAATGTCTAATTTAATTTAATTATTAAATAATAAGGGTCGTGTGAGAGAGAGAGAGAGAGAGAGAGAGAGAGAGAGAGAGAGAGAGAGAGAGAGAGAGCATGACTACATTGGCCTAGCAAGAATTGTTTCATATGAGTCATGAAAAAGAAAAACACCAAATTACAAAGCATGACTACATTGGCCTAGCAAGAATTGTTTCATATGAGTCATGAAAAAGAAAAACACCAAATTACAAAGCAAAAGGCTTTGTTTGCAAAGTAACTTGAGTATCAAAAACATCTCATGATGTGTGAATAAAGTGTAACATCGAGTGGAATGTATTCCTCCACATTAAAGCGATTTGCATATGCCTTTATCGGGAGCAATTACTTTTAGGTAGCGTGTATCTAAAAAGGCAAGAACGTTACCACACTCAGATGTCACCAAGAAAGGAAAAATCAAAGGATAATGGTCACAAAACATATAGGAAATCACATAAGGGATCTACTAACTCTATGGTCAGTATGCTTTTATGATAAATAACGTATATCAAGGATATTTGTATTGAATTGACCTCATCCCTCAAAGGTAGTGAAACTGCAAACACAATGGAAGAAGAACACAAGTGTCTTTTTGAGTCAACATGGAAGAGACTAAAAAGAGATCTCAATGCTTCGAATCATCCCCAAGTACACAACACAAGGCACAACATATAGAAGAATTGAGATACAAATAAAAGAAAGTCACAATAGATTTGACCTCTTTATTTCCTTGCACTAACGAAGTAGCAAGGGTCATCCAAAGAGAACCAAACATAACACAAAAACATATCAAGTAGCACATCATGGGGGAAGCACATTATGAACAAGAAAACATAAAAAATAAAATCCACTACACGAATGAAGCTAATCAAGCAAGTCATCCACCTCCCAATCTTATTGAGCATCATTTAGGGATGATGGATAAGATGTAAGGGGAGCCACTTCAAGAACAATGGACGGAGCTACTACAAGTTCCAAACAAGGACCATGCTCTAATGATAAGTCACTTTGTTTTTCATTAGGAGCTAGAGTTAATGCTTTTGAAAAATGTGAAGATAATTCATGATTAATCTCAACAAGTTCATACATATCATCAAAATCATTAGAATCAACATTGTTAGTATGAACAACATTATCATTATCCATATCATCATCTAGATTAATAAAAATAGGATCTCTAATACGAAAATAAGTGGAACCATCATTTTTCTTAAGCATTTTTTATGCAGGAGCATCCCTGATTCTTAGCAATCTTGCATCAACCAAAAATATTTATTTTTTGTTTGTTTTTTGTTTTGCAGTTTCAGCATTTCATTCTGCATTTTCTTGCATTGGCTCACCAGATCTTGTGGAGTTGGATTTTTCTTGAGGACATGATCATATTCCTTATTCCTAAACCGTAGAGCATTTAGATCATTTTTTGACAAGTTATTGATTACGGATTTCGAGATAGTTTTCTGGCACCGAAACCGTCTGGACCTATATGCATTGGTGAATCTATCGAATCCCTTTCATAGCTTGCGTAGCCCTGTGCATTTATTCTGATGTTCCTTGGCATGTGATTGACCTTCCATTTGATACACACTTCATCCTTTGGATTTTATGGAGGAATATCTTTGGTGGAGGCCGACCTATTGATTTTACATGCTTGATCTTGTTCTTCGATATTTGATCCCTTTTTGGGCCGACCAGATCCCCTTGGATCGTATAAATCATTGTAATTGAGCATTAGAAGTAAGTAAGAAGGAAATCAAATAGAATATAGTAGATAGATCTTAGGCTTGGAGGTTCAGGAGTGACCTGTTCTGTAATTAAGCATGTTTGTAGCAGGCCAGTGAGCTGAATTTTGTAAGTCGGATGTTACGGGTTATCTGTAATCAGTTTTCATGATCTAATATATTTAGTTCTGCATTGCCTCCATCATAGTTTCTTATTTCTATTGTGTTTACTCTTGTTGCCTGGTCCAGATTGATCTCTTTGAGGTCCCTCCTAACCGGTGACTACACCAATTTTTAATTTAGGTGATTTGATGTGAACTTCCTCCCTAGGATTAGGCAAAAGTTGGAAAAATTGGACCAAGTCAACATTTGGTGTCTTTGGGAAGGAAATGGTTTGGAAAGTAAGCTCACAAGCCTTGGTATAACATCTTTGTCGGTGTTCTCTTGAACAATGATTCCTTTTCATTTTAGTTGAGACTTGTAATAGGTTTAGGATCAATAGACATATAAGAGGAGGAACAAACAAAACCCCAATAGGTCAAGAGAGACTAGATGTCGAATGTTTTCCTTTATAAGAAGGAGGAGGTATGACTGAGGCATAAATAGGAGTAATAGAAGGTGTAGGAAGAATATCAAGTCCATTATGAGGAGAAGGGATATCCATGGGTGTAGGGTCTCTAGGTTTACTTAAGGATGTGATCATCTCATTTTTTTCATTTTGGATAAGAAAAGGATGTCATTCTCAGGCTTAAGAGGGTTAGTTTTTTTAGGCTAAAAGTAATCAAGAGTAAATTTGCCACACTTTGCCTTGTGTTGGTAGAGGCTATGATTAATTTTTATGATAATTCCATTATGAGGGAATTTAAAAAATTTATGGATTTCAGAAGGCATAACTTTCATGGAAGAGAGCCAAGGATGTCCCAACTTCACATAAAACTGATCCAATGTAGGAATAATAGAAAAGGTAACACCTAAACACTTAGTACCAACCTCAATGAGTAGAGTAATAGAACCAATAGTAGGACACAATAAATCATCATACACCTTAACCATAACACCCTATTTATCATATGTAACTTGATGTAATTGTAAAATATTCATGGATCACATTCACCATACACATTGGATCAATGAGAACCCCTCGTGAGATTTTGTCTTTGTTATTTGTAGTGATATATAATGGGCCATCAGGTGCAACAATAGTCTCACTAGGATCAAAAGTAATGCACAAGTCTTTTGGAGGTGTATGTTTGTTAAAAAGGTTCACAACATTATTAGATTCCATACCTAGATCATTAGAAGAAAAATAAAGAGAATCCAACTCAACAACATTGGTAGAATGAGAAGGCAGAAGATTGGTGAAGATTTGGAGATTTTGATTAGGAAGAGCTGCATATTTATTCCCTTTGTCATTGACACTAGCTACTGATATAGTATTGTTATCAATGAATTCTTGGATCTTATTTCTCAACTTGTAACACTTCTTAGTATCATGGTTGGGTTGACAGTGATATTGACAAAAATCTTTGGGATCATGGTAAGGTGGAAATGGTTTGGAAGTGTCAATTGGTTTGATGGGAAGAAGTTGCAACATATTAGTATTATTTAACCTCAACATTATACTATGCAGAGACTAAAAATGAGGAGTTCATTCTTTTCTAAAGTTTTGGATAAGGGGACCACACCTGATGTCATAGTTGCCACTTGAGTGTTGATGTTGTCATTTATCTTGATGAAACCTTTGTTGGGTTTGAACTTCATAAACTATTGTCAAGCACTCTCATTCTTATCAACCAAATCCATCAAACATGATGATTCAAATTGACTCACTTGAAGCTAATAATTATGAAGCATTGCACGCAATTGCATAAAAGAAGTAAACTCAGAAAATATAAGTTTTTCTCTAATGTCTTTTTGTAAATTAGCAATGAAAATTCTTTGAACATCATGATCAAACAATTAATAAGCAATTTCAAAATGCAAATGTTTATATATACCAATAAAATTAGTTACTTTTTCTTCAACTCCTTGCTTACAATGAATCAAATCAGCCAAAGTAATCAAGTAGGACCGATGTTATTTTGAAATTGTTGAATGAAAGTATTTGCCAATTGTTGAAAAGAGGTAATAGAATAAGGAGACAAAGAACAATACCATTACAAAGATTTATCTCTAAAGGTTTTATTAAAAAAAATAGCCATATGTCTTTGGTCATTAGCAAAATCACTACTAAAAGAGGTTGACAATAAGTCAAGGGGTCATATTTTCCATTGTACAACTCCAATTGCTTAGGGACTTCCATATGCTTAGGAGGAACCACATGGACAATATCATCAGATAGTGGGCTCACTAGATCATTTGCAAGAACATTAAACTTGGACTGAGTTATGGAAACCAAATGATGTTGTAAGGATGTAATAGTTTGGGCTAAGTTATTGATGGTTGCTTTGGTGAATGGATTGAAATTTAAAATATTGGATTGTGATGGAGGAGTAACACTATTGTATGTAGGTGGAGGTTGACAATAAGGAGGTGGAACATTGTGGTATGTTTATATGAGATATGGTTGTGAAAAAAATGAGAGACTCATGGAAGGAGGTGTGTAATAATATTGATTAATAGGATTTTCCCCATGACTAACATCTGTAAGATTAACATTTTGTGTGAAAGTAGTCATTATAGAAGATGTAAAAGAAGGCACACTAGCAAAGGATGTAGGCATAGGAATGTAATGGTTAACTTGGCTAGTGGCTTGAGAGTAACCAAGGACTTTGACACAACTTTTGATTGGCATGATATTAGTGTCAACAATATGAGAAAGGCCACACAACAAATCTACACCTATCTTAACACTTTAGACCATTCTTTTTAATCCTTCAATCAAGGGGACTGCCTCACTTTTTCAGGTATTGCTAACTCATCTATTGTTTAATATTTTCAAATTCATTGTGAACCTTCTCCAATTCCTCAATATTAACCCTAGCTAGTGATTCATCTACATCATTAGAAGTATGAGGAGAATGGGGATAAATGATGTCATTTGTTGGATTAGAGGAAACTCTGACATTCTCATGGAACAAGTTATTCAACTGAGGCTTCATATCCTTAGTATTTAAATCTTGGAAAGCCTTAAGTCTACAACTTATTCTCACTAGAATATTGTATGTAGGACTAATCGTAACAAAAATCATGCACAAAGGATTGAAAATTGAATGAAAGAACTATGATTAGGCACTATAATTTCTTGTAAAATTGTTGATTAACCAATTAATTAAGAAATTTGAATTATGATTTTTAATATTAGATGCCTCCAAATATAAACATAACATGTCATAACAATCAAATTTAAAAATATAATCGAAAAATTATGCAACCCATAAGTCAAATTTAGAATAATAAATTAGGGCTTTTGTGAATTCAACCTCTAAATTTATGTAATTCAATTGCAAATAAGATCTATGAGTACAAAAATTAATTTTGAATTTCATCAAGCATGAAAGAAGTTGAGTTCACCAAATTGCAATGAATAAAATTAGGAAATAGGGTTTTAATTGAGATAATAATTTAACTACTAACTATCCAAATTAACCCATAACATTGAAAGAACAACAAAATTAATAGATCTAGCTACAATCTAAACAAGGAAAGCACTAAAATTATGATAAGATTCACTGGTTGCTTGATCTAGAGCCACTACTACAGATATCCCACAGAGCCATAAATTGAGATCTAGATAAAAGAAAATGTTTAGATCATATTCCCAAAAGTTTGGCCTAATTTTTTGGGACTAGGTAGTATAGATTTGCCTTGGTCCTCCTATTTTTTCTCTGTTGAAAGTTGAACTTGTTTGTTGCTATCAATTTTGTCAGAATTCCCGAGTACAACTCTTCAACCTATTTTAGGGAAAGGCCAGATCTAAAACAAAAGTGCTTGTAATTGAAAATATTCCTTGATGAAGTTTTGTTTGATCCTCATGTAAGGGTTTTAGGGTTTCATATACAATGCTTCAAATAAGGTTGATCATGGATGCCATCTTGAATGCATAAAATTGACTTCACTTCTGCTCCAATGCTTGATGAATGATTGATTGATCACTCACTCGAATTTGCGATTGTGATTGAGATCTTTAAATGGCTTAGAGGATTAGGTTTTCAAATAAGAGGGGTAGACCTTCTCTTATACTTGTCTACCCAAAATAATTGAATTTTTGGAGTAAGCCAACATGTGGTCAGTTTTCTCACTCACATGAAGTGATTGTTGTAGGGATCCAAAATGGGCCTCAATTGAGAGGACTAGGGCACCCTGTGCCCTGGTCCCATCAATCAAGACTCAAGTTTTGATGGAAAGGCAAGGAAGGTGATGAAAAAGCAACATCTTAGGTGGTGTGACTAGAATTAGAACAGGCATTAGGAATCAGAAGATGGAGCACCAGGGTGAGGCCTAGGTAAGGACAAAATCATATGCGGATACAACTTACAACGCTGCAAATACATTCACAAAATATCAATGCTTTACCAAGAGAAAGATGAGATCGTTATTAAATCTAGAGTCAACCTATAAATGCCTCAATCATACATCCATGATAGTATTATAGCATCACAAACACCAACAACAAATCAATTATGAAAGGAATCTAGACACGACTTTTGGTTGCATTTGGAAAAAAGTCACTAAAACATATAAACCAAAAGTGTTGATTAAATGCATATGAAAACAAGCCTTTATAAAAGGAAGTTTACAAACTCATTGGCACGCTTTTCATTTGTTTTCCATGTAAACATTCTTTTATCTCCTAATAAAATATTGTATAACATTTTTGCTGTAATTTACATGAATTTCCTTCCAAATCACTAACAACATTTATTTATGGGTGAATAATCTATTTGTTCAAGAGAAGACTCATGTTTCACCAAGTAACAGTGTATCAATAAACCCCATATCGTCATTTGGATTCTCTTGTAGACACCTAAAATTGACCTAACGCCTGTGAACACTGCTTTTTTCTGTTTTTCCTCTTATGAATTAAATAATTTTAATTATTTAATTAATCTCACTTCATTCCTCAAATTTAAATTCAAAAATAAAAATTTCCCTCCATCCTCATAATTAAATAAATTTTAACTATTTAATTATCTTATTTTCCTCGGGGACATCCCCGCAGCGCAACGGTAGTTGCGAAGCCCTATTGATAGGACAGTCTCGGTTCGAATCCCCTACAACGATCACAGAGGAGTTTCGAACGCGACCCCACATGCTGAGGAGAGGATGGATTGCTGATGGTGCAAGGAGACACATGGAGAAGCAGTTGCTGGAAGGTGAAGGCGAGGAAGGAGTTCATTTTCAAAAGGAGGATTTGACTCGGGCCTCGTGTGGAGTGATAATAGCAAAGATCAAGGTGGATTGGAGTAGCCACGCGAAGTAATAAGGGTTGGAGGGATAAGGAGAAGGATGGAAGAAGGAGAGATAAGGAGTAGATGGAGAGATAAGTTGCGAGAGTTATAAGGTGAGGATGGAGAGATAAGGTAGCTCAGAGTGATAAGGGGAGCACATGGAGTGATAAGGAGCGGGAGTTATAAGGGGAGTGGAGAGATAAGGAGTGATCACAAGGTGATAAGGGTGTAGGTGCTTGGAGGGATAAGAATAGGTGATAGTAAATGATGCTTCAACAACAAGAGACAAATCCATAGAGGTGTTAATACCTCAATTGTAATCTCGGGGAGGGGGTCCCCCATTACTGTGACCCCCACTAGTTCAAAGCTCCAGTCATAAAAAGCGATTATCGACCAAAAATAATAAAAAAATCTTATTTTCCTCTTATATTAATTGAATAATTTCATTATTTAATTAATCCTCCCTTATCCCGTTTAATTAAATAATTTTTCTTATTTAATTAAATATGTCTTCCTATCAATTCCTCACAATTAAATAATTATTCCAAATTATTTGATTTACTAACTATGTCTTCCAAAACTAAATTATTTATTTTATTTAATTATCCATCCTTTTCAAAAATCAATTATATTTATTTCATTTATTCTCCTATAGCACATGTTTAAAATGGCTTATTATTCCCTTTTTGCTAACTACCACCAACTTCCACTTCAACTCCCAATCACCTTTTCTGACCGAGTCTATCAATTCACCTTACTCTCAATCAATTCAATTAATAGCTTAGTCATCTCTCCTATCATATCAATCAAATCAATTATGTTTATTTGCATCATGCAGTCAATCATATCTCATAATTATCTTAACAATCCTTAACTATTGATCATTTCGTTGATCTCTCAATTTGAACCATTGATCAACATCATGAACTCTATAATAGCAAATCTGTTTCTCATTCATCAACAACCATGGATCGTTGAATTTTTGTGCTATCCCATTGTAGGAAAAGTGCTAGGATTATATGAGCCACCATGCACAACACTAAAAGGAGAAGAGCAGTGGAGGCTACTTGCATGGATTTGACATTGGTTTGCATGTGTTATTGAGTTGTTCATTTGTTTAATTTGTATTTAATTCTTTATTGTTACGATTGAGAATTTAGCAATAGATTTATGTTCGTGGTTTCTCATTTGATCTATTACAGTATTCCCCTAATTTTCAATGCATGCATTTTGGTGAACCAAATGTGAAATCACGTACTAATTGGATGTCTTATCAATTCTTAGATTTGCAAGTTACAGGTTTCTTTTACTGCAATCATGAAATCATTTATGCAATTGTTGGCTTTGTTACAGGCCTTGATCTGTAATACATTTGAAGCTTTTTGTAATGCATTCATAGACAACGTAATGAATTTGTAGGTATTGGTAACACATTTTTTGGAATCTTTTATGTTTTTGCAAAAAATGGTGTTGTATACACATAATCAAAGACCACATTTGTTTGCTAAAAATAGAACGTAAAAATTCAACATTTTGTCTTTTTTGGTTTCTAATTTTTTGTTCATGAGGCTAGAGATTTCAATGCTACTGATTATTTGTGCAATGTTTCACATGGAGGAAACAAAGATCTTGAAAAACTAAAACTTCTAACATGTGTGTTACAAGACCAAAGTAAAAACCAATCTTTATTTTTATACATGAAGTTTTTGTGTTTTCTATCGTAAACAACATTTCAATTTCTTAAGGTTAATTTATGACTATTTAATATCCACTGTGTGCTTGCACTTTTGTAGGGTGGTCTTGAACTACTATACGTGTATCTTTTCCCCTTGCCTTGACAAATGTTAGGTGCAAGAGAGATGTATAATGATGCCTAGTTTTCTTTTATAAGTAGGAGGCCTGCATGGGGATTTCATCACCTCAAGGTTCGACCTCAAGCACACAAAATCTAGCACGCTATATACAGGGGTGCAAGTGAAAGATCAAGTCTAATATTGGCATGTACCTGGCGAGTGTTTTCATGTGTTCCCTAATGATGCATGACACATAGGGCGAGGACTTAGGTTTGTTTGTGAGAGCATCAAACACATACTAGGTTTCAACATCTATAAAAATTTAGGCACAAATGTTCTTAGAGCCCATACTATGAACCATTTGTTATGTAGAAGTTATCCTCTACAATTACTTGATTAGTTAAAGGTGTGCACATCATGCCCCATAGATACTCTCCATGTACCTCCTTTGGTAAAATAGTAATCCCTCAGTTTAAGCTTTTTCGACCTTCAGGGTAAGAGGAAAAGTGAGCCAGTTGTCAGTCGAGCTTACACTACCAATTCCATACCATTGGACCTCTATTTATCAACCTTGGATGAGTATTTTATTATTGCAGGTGCTTTGATCAAGTAGTATCTTACCTTGGAGATAGGTTGTATTTTCTTACATATGATTGTTTTCATATCGATGTACTATACCGGTGAAGTAACAATCTTGGCCTAATCTAGGCCTCATGTATGTAACTCTAAATATCAAAGTGTCCAAAACAATAACCAATCTATCTACTTTGTTTTTTGATTGTTTGAAATCAAAATTTACCAAAACCTATAACATAACCATAATAAAACCAAAAAATTGCATGTCACAATTTGTCACACATACTCAAAATCTTTACCATATTTGATTAATCTTGTACCACATTAGACAATGTTAGTACCACATATGTATGTTACTATGTTGCATTTCATTTAAGTTATACCACATTTGCTAGGGATCGTGACACAATTGATTAATAAGATTAGGGAGTTATAAATTCACAACCAAAGTTTCAATTTGGATCCATATTAGACTTCTAAGACATCTATGATTGTCAAAACCATTGAGACTCACCTTTTCGCCATTTAGCTTTCATTATCAAACTTATCATAAAATTCTGAGTTCTTAGCTTGCAAATTATCTTTAAAATTATTTTAGGAATCTTAAGAAATAAATCTAGGATCAATACCATAGTCATTGTTAGGATATTTTGGACCTAATCAACCTATTCTATTTATCTTTCTCACCAAAAATCGAACCCCTAACTCATTAGTCTAGTAAAGGGAAAGACTTTACCAAATCCACCATCATCATTATCATATTGATATTGAGGTGTAGAGTCTCCTTTTAGTCTCTCAGGTTTGCATCCATAGGTTGTGTTCAATTGTTTTCCAAAATTAGAAAAATACCAAAAACATAGGAATTTTGTATCGTCAACTGCCTTAGTTACGCTTTCATCTTCAAAATCCAAAAAATCCCAAAGATATAAACTCACATTTTCTTTTCCTAAGTTTCATTTTCATCCTTAAATTTTAAAAATTTCAAAAACATTGTGCAACTTGCTTGCATTATTGTAAATTGATAAAATCTTAGTTTTGGTGTTCATTATAGCAAACACTAGGTGTGGCACACAATCCCAGTCTAGAAAGATACAACTCCTTGAAATTTCCACAATACTTAAGCACAAACCAAAAATCAAATGGATCCAATGTCTGATCCCAACATCAATCCCACCAACACAATGAACTATGGGTCCTTATCAGACTCAATGAAAATCGAGACATGGGACCACCCTAAAGCATTTTAATGATGAAATATTGAAAAGGGCACGATGCAAGATGAAATCAAGGATGCTTTACAAGATCCCCATGTCCTTATTTATTTATGGATGGATTATTATCAGTTGACTCAAACAAATATTTTCTCTTACTTGCCCATAATGGGGCAAAATTACTAGTAGATTTTTTATCTATCGCTTGTGAAAGAACTTAAGGTTAACACCATGTCACAAATATAGGATCCTCCTCCATACCTTCTATAATGTATGGAAATGGAGTAGTGGCATTCACAAGCTAAGCAATGTAAACTAGGAAGTCCACTTATTTCCATACAAAACATTAAAAGGAGATTGAATTCAATCGATCCAACCTTAATTATATTGAAAAAGAGGGTTGAATACTAATTGAATTTTATTCCTTTTTGTTCAGTTGAAGATGCAATTGAGAGAATATGATTTGAAAGCTAGATCGAAGGTGAATGATACAGAGCTGACATAAAATAATAGGAACAACAAGTTACAAACATAGAATGCAGATGCAAAGCTAATTCTAAGTAGAAGAAATAGAGGAGCACTTGTGATGGCGAGTTCAACTTGAAAGTGCAGGATCGTGTTGCAATTATTGACCTAGTCCTTAATGTCAGATGTAGATAGACATGAATCTTTTAGAATAAAAAAGTGACTCAAAATCTGTTCCTAGAAGATTCTCACAAATTCTTGAGAATGTGTGACAATTAGCGACTCAATCCTCTGATTTTCATCTCTAGAAAATTTAGAATTGATCTTTGTTGTCTCATTTGTCACTTTTGGATCTATCACCTACACATAGAAAGAATGAAAATGGTGTTATTGATGGGGGTTTTCCTTAGGTCAAACCCTAGGTTTTGAATTAACCGCTTAATAGAATTGAAATTGAACTTGATAACGAAATTGACTAAATTGAAAAGCTCGTCTCTTGAGGACAAAGCTAGATCTAAGTTTGAAATGCTTAAATTGGAACTTGATGCCTTAATGAAACCTGTATTGAAGTCTTCATTCGAAGGTTGATAATGTCATGTAGAATGTCTTCATAAAGTCTTGATCATGGATGCCATCATGAATGCTTGAAATTTAAACCTTGATCTCTCCTTCAATAACTTGATGGTGTTTGATTGTTACTCACTTGAATTTGCAATAGTGCAATTGGAAAACTTGAGATAAATCCTAAAATGAGGGTGTGAGGCTTGTTTTTTTACCTAACTACCTCAAATATGTTTTAAATTTCGAGGCAGGACAACGCAAAAATGTTTTCTAGCCTTCAAAATGTGACTATTGCAAGGTCCAAATTTAAGCCCCTTTTGGGACTACCATGGTGCCCAAGGCATCTTGGTGTTGTGACCATGGTGCCCAAGGCATCTTGGTCTTAGGACCATGGTGCCCAGGGTGTCCTAGTCCTACTAATTAGGACTCAAATTTGAACAAGGTCCCACATAGGCACAAAAGATGTTGAATTTAGGTGGGCGTGAGTAGAATCAAAACAAAATTAGTGCATGGGAGGCAAGAACACAAAAGTGAGTCCTAGATGCAGAAAAAATTGTGTAGGGCTAATTGTGTTCATGGGTATGTCATTAGTTAACAAATATAACAATACCACTCATGTTACCACATCTGCACCGCCCGCATATAACTCCCAATTCACTAATCTAGTTTCCAATGCACCTCCTATTGATCCAACTAGCACAACATACGTCTCGCCGCCTCCAAATCAAAACACGCTACCTCCCACATCTCAAACAAATAGAATTAACACTTATCAACCCCCAATGCTGTAAGGACCTCCATATTATTAAAATAACAAAATACATAATTTACACATTATTAATCTTTAATTAGTACAAATTGATCAATATACACTGAATAGATACCAAAAGTTTTAATTTGGCAAAAAATTTAAATAGATGAGCCAAGAGATTGAAAAAATGTATGGAAATTATTTTAGTTACCACAGACCATAAGGTTAATTACAATGAATATATAGAACATAGCTGAGAATCATCTTGATAGGAGCTCTCAACATCTTTCTTCCATGAACACACCACAGGCAAGAAAATTGCCAAAGCACTTTACTGCCCAAGTGCGAAGCAATTTTGCTTCCTGGGAGTTCTTCATGACACAAAGAACCATTGACCCTACACGAGGATTCCTAGTGACTCGAAATTGACAGGGGATGGAATTTGGTACAACTTAGTGTATCTATAGTCTAAGATGCTATTGTAATGACACTAAGATATGGAAGAAAGTGAAAATATAGTGATTCAATTAGCATGCATATACTAAGAGATCTACAAAAAATTTGGCCAAAGATATTTTAGGGCCGACTATTGGTAGATGAGTTAAAGTGAAGTCTTAAAACTCTCTTTGGAAACTCATCCTTCTCTTTTCTCCATATTCGGCACTCATCCAACTTATATAACTAAAACAAGGAATACACAATATGCATCAAGCATACATAAGTAGGAAAAATATCAATCCATGCATTATCTATTTATCAATTTATCTCATGCAAAGTTTAATTGTGCACACAAGAATACATTTTGCACATACATAGAAGTGAGACTTATATCAATGACACATGAATGTACTATGCATTTATACTTATAATCAAGGAATACTTCAGTTACACAATACCTCATGAACTATAATCATGAAGAAAAAGCTATTGAAGTCCCTATTAATGAAGATTAGTCATTTCTATTATTATGATATATACTATATTTTAGGTAAGATATTATTGGGAAAATAGGTATTGTACACCTTGCATAATAATGTTTGTAAATTGTAGTATTTATTTATTATGTTAGTTTCCCATGGACATGTAATGTAGTATTTAATTATTTGATGTTGTACATGGAGGTGTAACATGTAGAGATTCCTTGGGAATATTTTTGGGACCACTTGATGAGTTGTATTGTAACATTGGGATTATTATATTGTATTTATTTAATTTGGGGAAAGTAATTTAATAAAGTACCCAATATTAGATGTGGGGTCAATGGGGAGGTTAGCCAATGGTATTTGCACATGGTTTTGATGTAATACTACCTGATGGTTTTGTGGGAACTTGTGTTTATAAAAGAAACCACAATAATAGTTGTTTGTGTTAAAGAGCCAGTTAGCCAGTTTAGCATTTGTGGAGGTTGGAGGCATGGCATGGGATGTGTGGTTACATGCTTGTTCACATGAAGTGCTTGTTGATGGCTGGGGTTTTGAAGGCTTTCACAATTTTATTGTAATATTGCATTGTTGAATAATACATGGTGATTGATGCTTTTGGAGGTTGGGTTTTTTTCCCTCATGAGGGTTTTCCCAGGATACATCTTGTGTCATCTTTGATGGGTATGTTGTTGATTCTTTGCATGTGGATTCTATGTGATAATTTTGTTGAAATCTAGACCTGGTTGTAGAAATTATCTTAAAATTGGTTGCAAGTTTCCTTAATAGTGGTATCAAAGCTATGGTTTTATGGTGTTATAACCCTAGGTGTCGAATCATTTGTTATAGATCTAGTGTTGTAGAAATTTGTTTCAAAATAGGTTTCCATTGATTTGCATTTTAGGGGTTTTGGGGGTGAAGTTTGAGATTTGACCCCGTGGAACAAAATGGACCCCATGGTTGTGATCAGGGAGGCTGGGAGATTAATTTTGATATATAACTTGCCCTATTTTGATGATAGGAGCTTGTGTTTGAAAACTTTTTAGACAATACGACCATACGGTCATACTACTTGTGCGTCGTCAAAAATAAAAATAGAAAAAATTTCTGCATGTAAAATTTGAATTAAAAAGTAAAATTATGTTGTAGGGTTTTTTGAAAAATTTATTTAAAAAAATAAAAATAAAATATTAAAGGGGTGGTTGGGGTTGGGGGGGAGGTGGGGGGGGGGAGATCTGCAGACTCCCCACACCTCCTTGCGACAGTTCCACACTGTCGATTAGTATCAGGTAGTACCACTACCAGCTGCAACCGACAGTGGTCGGTAGGTCCCATAGAGCCCTCGTCTTGTGGGGAGATCATCGGGCTAGGTAAACCCATGGGGACTACCCGCCTCGTGGGGTGAGGGTTGGGCCTACCCCGCGTGGGTTGGGGTTTTTTAAATTTTCAACAAACAATTTTTTTTTTTCGCCTTTGTATTAAAAAATTAAATTTGCTTTTTTTTAAGTTTTTAAATAAAACTTTTTTAATGTCGCTCAAATAAAACTATATTATATGCCATGTTCTAAATATAATGGTGGGGTCCAGGTTTTGGCCGATCCGGGATATATTATTATTTAAAAATAAAAAACTTAATCCATCACATATTAGAGAAAATTGTAAAATTATTTTTTATGGCATATTGGCAAGATTTTTGGGATCCCAGTATATAGCCTAATGGGTTGTTTTTCTTGCACGAAGCATAACTTGGGAGTATGATGTTAGATTTTTTGACTTCTTATAGTCAATGGAAATGTGGTTTAGTGTACTTCATGTTTTTATGACCATTTTTTCCAGATTTTTCTATTTGGGCAGTGAAATATTAGCTAGAAGTGACAATTATATTTATGACTTTGAGAGGTCATAACTTGAGCATACAAAGTTGGATTTTGGATTTCGAATAGTGAATGGAAATCTCTTGGAGAGTACTATGTATTGGTTCAAATGTGGAGCAGCTTTGAGATGTTTTATTTGCTAATATTTTGATCTGAGTTGTTTGTGAGTTCTTTTGACTATGGTGACATTATGAGTTTATGACATGTTACATATTGAAGATTTGGAGATTATGTCATTGTACACTTGGTGTTGTATCTTGATTTCTAACATGTTGACATGGTTATCATTTTTGGTTTGAGTATGTGTGTTGCATTACTGGGTCTACAAGTTGTGTAGTGTTGTAGGTGGCCTATAAATATAGGATTGTATTTATGGCTTGGATATGGGTTGTCTATACCCATAAAACATTCATTGTTGATGCATATTCAGATTGGTAACTTGGTTTGGTCACATGGTTTGCTGATTTTGTTGTCATGTTGAAGAGAAGAGATATTGTTACTAGGTACAATCATGGTAGATGATATATGGTGTTGACTATGTGATGCTAATAGATTGGACACATTGGGAGTTAGATGCTTGTTTCATGGAGGTGATCATGATGCCATGAATGTTCCTTGTGTTTAGGGATTTTGGCATGACATGATTGGATTTGTAGGTATTTTGATTGATGATTATTTGATTGGATTCTTGATTGGTTATGGCGGTGTATCTTCTTGTTTGAGGATCATGACCAGTTTGGATTTTGGGAGCTCACGATGTGCACTTTGAGTTCTTTGATTGTTAGATGGCTTTGGTTGATTCTCATGTTAGAGGATGGTTTTATCATGATGTCATGGATAGCTTGGTTACACTTTCAGTGAGAGCTTTTGACAGTGATGATTGGTTCTTGATTGTTTGTTGGTAGTTTTGTATCTTCTTGGTTTGGAGTTTATGGTTTTCTTGATGTTATTGACACTTTCAGTTATATGTGTGTAGACCTGGATGATCTTCATTTAGGAGATGGTTATCACGATGCTATGGAGAGCTCAGTATCATGGTTCAGTGAGAGCTTGTAGAAGTTATGTGTATTCACCATTAGATGGTAGATGATCTTCTTAGTGTGCAGATGTTTGAAAGATGCCTTAGATCCTGTTGCCACAAAAGGGTCTTTCATATTTGGAGGTACACTTGTAGGAGATGGTGATCTTCATGATATTTGAGGATGTTGACATCTTGGAGGAATCACATAGTTCTTGGTTGAGGTGTGGTTTATGCTTTCATTTGACATGTTATCCTTGCTTGATAGGATGGTTGATATTATGTCATGGTCCACTCTTGATTCTAGATTAGAGTTTTGGCATGATATGGTACATTTATGTGATATGTTTATATGGAGCATGTTATCTCCTTAGAGGGGATGGTTAGATCATAGTGCAGTCATTGGTTAGGAGGGATCTCAAAGAGATCAATCCGAACCGGTTAGCAAGAGTAAACACAACAAAAATACAAGGATATGATGAAGGCAATGCAAAACTAAATGAATTATATCATGAAAACTGATTACAATCAATCGGTAACAACCGGGTTACACAAACCGGCTCACTAGCTTGCTAAAACATGCTTAATTACAGAAAACAGGTCACAATCGAGACTTCAAATCTTAGGATCTATCTTCTATGTTCTATATCTTAACTGATCTACATTCTAATGCTCAATTACAATGATTTATACAATCCAAGGGGATCCGGTCAGCCCAAAAAGGGATCAAATGCCAAAGAACAAGACCTAATGTGTAAAAGCAACAAGGTTGGCCTTCACCAAAGAAATTCCTCTGGAATATCCAAAGGATGAAGTGTGGATCAAGGGGAAGGTCGACCACACACCAAGGAACATCATATCAATTCTCAGGGCTCTTCAAGCTATGGAATGGATATGGTAGATTACCAATGCAAATAGATCGAGGCAACTAGTACCAGAAAATTGTCTCGTCAACGAGTAGCGATAACTTGTCGGATAATGATCCAAATGCTCCATGGTTTGGGAATAAGGTAGATGATCAAGTATTTAAGAAAAAATCCAAATCCTCAAGATTCGGTGAGCCAATGCCAGAAAATGCAGAGTGAAATGCTGAAACTGCAAAACAGAAAGGAAATATTTTTGGTTCATGCAAGATTGCCACGAACCAAGGATGCTCTTGCATCAAACATTCAGGGTTGTTGATAAAAAGTGACTCTCCCACTTTTCTAGGGTCAGAGGAAAACCAAGGCGGTCTACCTCTACCTGAGAAATCCAAGATGAATCTTCAATTGCTCTATCCTTCCACTTCACAAGATACTCCTTATAATGACTGCTCCAGGTACTATGCCCAATCCTACTATCCAAAATATCTTCAATCTGATTCGGTTCCTTTTGGGGCAACTATTTCTCCAAGTCTGCAATATTATCCTCATTGAATTCTGGTTCATGATACTGATGTAGATCTGCAATATTAAATACAGGTGAAATACTTAGACTATCTCCAGTTCATATGCATTTCCGGAACCAAACTTTCTCAAAATCTTGCAAGGTCCAAAGTTCCTCATTTGCAAATTGTTATAAGTTCCAATCGGGAATCTTTATTTTCTCAGACACATCATCACTTCATTTCCAACTTCAAATTCCTATGTCTTCTCTTGTCATCTGCTTTCTCCTTATACTTGTTTTTCATGTCCTCCAAATGTTGCTTAACTTGAATATGTAACTCCTTTATGTTATCTGCAAATTCTTTTGCTTCTGAACTTCTTCGGTCTTCATTACTAATATCTCTTAATTATGATATACCTCTAGGGTGTGCTTCGGTAATAATCTCAAAAGATATCCTTCCGATACTCCTGTTTACTGAATTATTGTAGGCAAACTCTGCTTGTGCAAGAATCAAATCCCAACTTCCGGTTTTGTCTCCAACTAAGCATCTTAACAAATTTCCCAAGCTCCGGTTAAATACTTATGTCTGTCCATCAGTCTGTGGGTGAAAGTAGAACTGAACTTCAAATCTGACTTCATCTTCTTCCAAAGTGTTCTAAAAAAATAACCAACATACTTAGTATCTCTGTCTGAAACTATGCTCTTAGGTAATCCATGCAATCTCACCACTTCCTTGAAAAATAGGCCAGTTATATGCACTGCATCTGATGTCTTCTTACAAGGTATGAAATGAGCCATCTTCAAGAATCTTTCCACTACCATAAATATAGAATCATTCCCTCTCTGTGTTTTAGGCAATCCAAGTATGAAATCCATACTTATATTTTCCCAAGGTCTCTCCAGTACTATCAAAGGTTTATACAATCCCATATTCTGACTACTACCCTTTGCAACTTGACAAAATCTACAACTTTGCATATATTTCCTAACATCCTTATGAATCTGGGGCCAAAAGTATTGCTTACTCACCAATGCTACTATTTTATCAAAACCAAAGTGTCCGACTAATCCTCCACTATGTTTCTCCTTTATTAGATTCTCCCTCATAGAACTCTTAAGTATGCACAACTGAACTCCTGTGAATAACATCCCATCTTGAATGAAGTAATACAACCACTTGCTTCTATCTACCGTAACTGGTTCTCTACATTCTCTCAAAGGTTCTGCAAAATACGGGTCATCATCATACAAGCTCTTCAACTCCTCAAATCCTAATACTGTCACTCATATATGTCAACATATTCCTTCTTTTACTCAATGCAGCAACAACTTTGTTAGATTTTCCACTTCTATGCTTCAACATAAAGGTGTAACTCTGCAAAAATTCTACCCATCGCATATGTCTCTGATTGAACTTACTCTGACTGTTCAAATACTACAAAGCTCGATGATCCGTATACAACACAAACTCCTTAGGCAACAAGTAATGTCTCCACTTCTTCAAGGCTTGAACTATGGCATAAAATTCTTGATCATACACTGAATATCTCCTTTGGTCATCATTCAATTTCTCACTGAAATAAGCTACTTCTCTCCCTTCCTAACTCAATACGACTCTAGTTCTTGTTCCAATTGCATCACAATCCACTTGAAATCCAGTAAAGCTAACACAGGTTGCTCAGTCACTTTCTGCTTCAATAGTTCAAAATTTTTGTTTTCTCCGATGGTCCACTTGAACTCCTTCCTATCTCCCCTCATTGTCTCAGTCATAGGGTTACAAACAGAATTGAAATTTCTGATGAACTTCCGGTAGAAACTAGACAATCCATGAAATGATCTTACCTATCCAATACTTTCCGATGTAGGCCATTCAACAATTGCTTTTAATTTCTCAAGGTCCATCTTCAAACCATCCTCAGATATCACAAATCCCAAATAGACTAACTCTTCCTTCATGAAAGTACACTTCTTAAGATTTATCAACAACTTTTCTTCTCTCAACCTCTACAAAACTTGTCTCAAATGCAACAAATGCTCCTCTTTTGTCTTACTAAAAATCAGAATGTCATCCAAATATACAATAACAAAATTACTGAAGAATTTCTTCGATACCTCATTCATCAGCCTCATAAAAGTACTCGGTGCATTAGTTAACCCAAAAGGCATCACCAACCACTCATACAGTCCTTCATTTGTCTTGAACGTTGTTTTGCACTCATCTCCTTCTCTGATCCTGATCTGATGATATCCTCTCTTCAAGTCTATCTTTGTAAAGTATTTGGCTCCACTCAAATAGTCCATTATGTCATCCATCCTAGGCAAAGGAAATCAATATTTCATTGTGATCTTGTTTATTGCTCTGGAATCGGTACACATCCTACATTCTCCATTCTTCTTAGGTGCTAGTACTGTTGGTACTGCACAAGGACTCAAACTTTCTCTGATCAAACCTTTCTTCAACAACTCCTGGACTTGTCTATTCAACTCTTCATTCTCTGTCAGTGTCATCCGGTGTGCAGCTTTTTTAGGCAAACTAGCTCTAGGAACCAGGTCCATGCAATGACTGATACTTCTCACAGGCGGTAATCCATCAGGCACATTATCTAAAATGATGTTTTCATACTCTGTTAACAACTCTTTTATCTCTTCTGGTTGTTCTTCTTCAGGCTCTAGATTCCCAGTCTTCTTAGGAACTAAGGCAAAACACACATTCTCATGTCTCATTCCATCCGGAAATTTCCTTCCATCCACCAAATAGATTCTAGAATTTGTACATACTTCACTCTTCAAAGGCTCCTCCAAGGGCAACAAGGTTTGCTTCATCCCATTGGCCACTATAGTGTATGTATTCTTCCTCCCATCATGTATTGCATGTCTATCAAACTGCCAAGGTCTACCCAACAAAAGGTGACAAATATCCATGGGGATAATATCACACAAGACCTCATCATCATAATTCCCAATTTTTAATTTCACCAAACATTTCTCACTTACTAACAACTTATGATCATCCTGAATCTATGCTATCTGATAAGGCTTAGGGCGTTTCAATATTTCCAAATTCAACTTATTCACCATCTCTTCTGAAACAAGATTATCTGAACTACCACTATCAATAACAACTGATGCACGCTACAAAGGAAGGCCACAAGACACAAGTTCAAACGCTAGTATGTTAGCGATAATAAAAAATGAAATACAAATGAACCTATGATCCTAAACATGCATATCAAGAGAGATATAAAATAGACAATAAGAAGCATACAAAAATGGAAAAGGGAAAGGAAACTCCCCAAGATGCTCCTCACAATGCTCATAGTTGCTCCTCCCTTGTTCCTCTCCTCTCCAAGTTCCACATGAGTGTAGCTCTCAACTTTTTGCACTATTTATGGATGTCTTATGAAGATTGAAGATTATGAAACTAAGAACAAATGCCTATGCAAGTGTAAATAAATCACTATGAGAAAGCACCTAATTAGTCTATGTTAATTTTAGCAAAATAACAAAGCAAATGCTCCTAAATGTTCTCTCAAAATAACTATAAGTTTGATCCATGTGATGGCTTTCAACCCAATCCAATGATGGTCAAGATTGAGTAATCTTAGCAAGGGCCAGGATTAATGGGTTTGTGATCCATTTGATTGCTTTCAACCCAATCCTATGATGACAAATGTCAACATGAGATGGCTTGAGAGGAGAGGGAAGAAACATTAAATGCTTGAGATGACATGAAGGTTACCTTGGGAGGGTTTGGTTAGGCTTGAGTTAGTGAATAAAGATTTTATCCAATGAATAATGCCTTTATCCAATGGACAAACTCTTGTGCAAGAGTTAGTGGGGATAACCATGGTCAAAGCAATGAATGCTTGAAGAGATCAAGAGTTAAATGAGGGTTGAGTTAGAGGGAAAGTCTCTAACCATGTGGGTGAGTTGAGTTTAACCACTAATGGTTATATAAAAGCCATAAATGGTTTGGAAGACTTTGGGGGTTAACTTGTTGGATAATAAAAGCCTTTAATGCTCTTCAAAGACTTTGGAGGCTTTGAGAAGTGACTTCTCTTTGCCTAGGAATGTGACAATAATTAGGGGATAGGACTAGGCTAATTTGGAATGCATTAGAAGAACCTAGAATGGGTTTAGGATGCAAGTGGGTTTGGTGGGTGAGAGAAAATAGGATTTTAATTAAAATAAAATTCATTTATTTCAACTAAAATTGTGCAACTTGCATTTTTATGAGAATGCAAGTGGGGGGGGGGGGGTAGTTTAGAGATTTAAATAAATATTTATTTATTTAAATGAGGAAAGGGGTTAAATTAAACAAATATGTTTTATTCATTTAATTAATTGTTAAAGTGTGGTTTAATGAATTAATTTAAATAAATTGAACAATTTATTTAGTTAATAGAAGAAGAGGTTGAAGATGAATTAATTAAATATTAATTTTATTAACTGTTGACTGATGGTTAAATAATCAAATAAATACTAAATATTCATTTAATTAAGTGGATAGATTTATGTGACTACATTTGCCCCTCTTTGAGACGACGCGGTTTATCACGTGGTTTCAAAAAAAGAAAAATAGGTATGAGAAATATGCCCCATAAATGTTAATTTAGTGGGTGGTATGCCCCCTCGAGAGATGGCCCAATTTTTTTTTCAAAAAATCGGGCGATCTCTCGAAAAAGAAAAAGACATTGGGGGGAGGTAGAAGAGAAGAATTTAGAATGAATGGTGAAAGAATGGGAGAAAACAAAGTTAATACGGAGAAATGAGAGGCTTTTGAATTTCACAGGGACCACGACGGTGAGCGGGGTGAATTAGGGTTAGGGCTGGGGGGTATATATGGAGGGGAAGGGGTAAAATGATCTCATTTGCACCTATCTCCCTGGCAGTTTGGAGCTCTGATAGTGACCTTTGGTGAAGAAGTGAGCAACAATCATCATTGTTGTGCCTATAGCAGATCACCGGCTAGAGCATATCTGCCGATACCAATGGCCAGAGGACTACGGACCAGCGGTAGGCAAATATTGAATTGTGCTTTTTCTGCATTTTTGTCATGTTTTTTCAAGCGTCAAAGTCTAAGTAAGATAATAGCGCTAAACATGTGTTTTAGCGCTTTTGTCACCTAAAATAGCGCTATTGTGCTGCAATGGTGCCATTGCATAGTTGTGTTAGCGTCGTTGTCTGTTTAGCGTGTTTGTGTAACAATTATGGTGCTTTGGTAGTTTAGCGCTTTTGCATAGTTGTTGTAGCACTTTTGTGAGTAAATAGTGAGATGGTATAGCTATTGTAGCACTTTTGTTGTTTTAGTGCTTTTGTGTCATAGTAATAGTGCTATTGTCAGTAGAGTAGCGCGATTGTTGTAAAATGCCCCAATGTTAGAGAAAATATCTCCCGATGCATGTGTTGAGTGATTGATTGGTTATTTTGGTGAATTATAGCAGCCCCGTTGAGACTAGGTCATTGTGATAAATGCCTGTTGTAGTCTAGGTTTTCCATAATCGATTACCTATTGAGACTCGAAGATACTTGATTGAAAAGTATCTGTTGATAGTCTAGGTTGAAACTTAAGAAAGTTTGTAGCAAAACAACTGATATGTGTTGATATGTATAGGAGGATCTTCCCGTCTTACAGATGCGGGAGCGACACCCTGCGACACAACAATTGCGTGAGCAGTTGACTGAGGTGGAGATAGATTGTATCTGTGCAACTGGATTATATGACATGATGTACCTACCCGTGATTTAGACAAATCACGAACTATTGACAGCGGTGGTCGAGCGATGGCACAATGAGACGTGCTCCTTTCATTTGGCGATGGGAGAGATGACAGTGACTTTGGAGGACGTGTGGAGGATACTTCATATCCCGATTAGGGGGAGCTTGTGACATATGATCGACACCTGGGGATGACAGCCATGTAGAGGATATTCATCGATGACATGTACATTGAGGATGGCTCTGTGGCGTGGGAGGATATAGCAGCACTTTATGAGCCTGTACCAACAGTACTATCAGGGATCGTCGGGGGTTTTCTTTGCCCCGATCGACGTTCACATGGATTGGCCTTTGGTTGGGGCCAGGTGATAGAGCAGATGGTGACAGAGGGGACCTTCTATGCATGGGGGCCATGTGTGTTAGCGCACATTTACAGGGATTTACACGAGACAGTGTACCGAGAGACTAGATCACTAGGGGTAGGGATCACTTTGCTACATATCTGGGCTTGGGAGCACCTACCAGTCACACGGTCGGTATGTTTGAGGTTTAGGGCGATAGATAAGCCCTATGTTTTTTATGTATGGAGGTTTGATGAGCTAGCCCCATTAGGAGAAGTTGGAGTTTTGGCAGCGAGCATTGGATGACTTAGATACGATCATATGGAGGTCGTACCTTGATTGTGAGGTCTAGGAGGATGATGGAGAGGCCTTACCATATGTGTATATGACGCGCTTTTTGATTGGTCGCACATACTATGTTGTGGAGAGACAATTGCCAGGGAGAGTGATGAGACAGTTTGGATGGAGGTAGAGTATGCCGAGGGGTTCAGGGGAGTATGCATGAGTAGTGCGGGAGAGATGGCAGTGGGGGCCAATTTTATCTCATGATCAGGCCCTTGCAAATTTCCGTACATTACAGGCAAGACCATGGCAGATGACGCCAGAGATTGTAGATGCAGGGGTGATAGAGGAGTATACACAGTATGGTGCCGCTCATTCGATTTCGTAGATTTCAGATACTGCAGAGCCTATACCACCTTTTGAGGATGACAGAGGACAACAACGAAGGAGGAGGAGAGGCGTCAGAGTTGGCAAAGGTTTTGCAGGAGGAGGAGGAGGTAGAGGTGGTGGGGGAGGTGGAGGTTTTGGAGGAGCAGGAGGAGGTGGAGGTGGTAGGGGAGGTGGATTTGGGGGTGGAGGTGGATTTTGAGGTGTAGGTGGAGGAGGAGGACGGTTACAGAGGAGAGGCAGAGGTGGGCAGCCTTTACGACTATCATAGGGTCCGCTGATACAGGGAGCAATGAGAGAAGAGGGAGAGATGTTGGTGGGGGAGCGGAGCCTATGGAGATGGGAGAGGGAGCCACAGGTGGTGGAGAGGATCCTATGGAGCCGTAGGTGGAAAAGAGGGAGACCTGTGGGAGTTTATGATATTGTAAAGCGGAAAAATCGCGATCGAACCCTAGTTGTTCTCCCCTCTTCGGACTTCGAGGAGAGAGAAGGGAGGTTCGCTAGGATTCGATGGTTTTTCACTTAGGGGAGAGACTTTACATTCAAAAGAGGGGTTGAAACTCATAAGATCCAATCCCACGCAATGCAAGATTGGATGCTAAATGAATTTCAAGGGTTAGGAAAGCAAGGCTACCCTCTTTTGTAAAGAATGTTGTTAAGGAAATTAAGCTAAGCATGCATAGAAAGTCATAAAGATTCGCTTATAAACTGAGTTCGGGTTATAGGATGAAGCTGCGGACCTGGAATTAGCAGTAAAATGTCGATACGGCGCTGTCCTGCAAATTTGAGCAAAAGTTGTCGGGACGATGGCGCCCGGCGCCACGGTCCTCCGAAAAATCCGCGAAACGAAGGGGGATCTGTTCGTCTCTGCACAAGGATTCCAGATCTTCAATTTCAGCCGCGTACCTGCAACCTACACACAGAAAAGCGAAGACGATTGGGGGGTTAGGGATTAGGGGTTTGCCTTTAGGTCAAACCCCGGTTTTGGAATTAACCAAGAAATGAGCAAGAGCTGTAAATGTAAATGACTGTAAAACAAGTACTAATACCTTGTTCTAAGGATGTTGGTATCCTTATGTGCGAAGGTTTAGATGTTGTATGTTGTATGTTGTAGTAATATGTTGTATGTGATCTCCTCTTCAATGGTTGAATCCTTGTCTTGAATGCAACACTTAGCCTTGAATGGAGACTTGAAATGATCAATTGCTTGAAGGAATGCTTGAATGCTTGAGTATAATTTCCATGCCTTTTTCATCATGTCGAATGAAAGAGGAAAATGTCATTTATATACTTGTCATTTAGGGCTGATAGACTGATTTTCCTGACCTTAGGCCGACCAGGGAAAGTTAATTTCCAAATTGCAAACAAAAAGACTCGATCCCTTTAGGAGACCGGGCCCAAAATAGGACCCAGGGACCAGGGCGCTGGGCGCCATGGTCTTGGGGACCAGGGCGCTGGGCGCCCTGGTCCTGAGGGACCAGGGCGCTGGGCGCTCTGGTCCCACCTCCCGGGACAGCAGGGTGCAAGGAGGTTCAGGCCAGGGTGCTTGAAAAATGCAGTTTTCAGTGTCGTGAGCAAGTTTCAGGGTCTCCATTCAGGTTGCGTGTTGCGTCGCCATCGTGAAGACCGAAATGCAGTCGAAATTGCAAGTGTCGCAATTTTAGGATGCTACATTTAGCCCCCACTTTAGCGGGAGTATGTATGCTCATACTTCCGGTAAAGTACAAGGAAACAACATTGAAAGACTTTCACCACGTCAAGGAGGCAAGATACACCAAGCCCCCAGTGGACTAAGGATCTTACGACTTCGATTGACAAAGTAAAAGGGAAGATCGCGAGGAAGAACCATGACTATCAGTAGTAAGGCTCCCTCACTATGAGTCATGCAAGAAAGATATCAAAATTTTTCAAGGCAAAGCTAAATTTACCAAGAAATTTTCAAGTATCTTGAAAAGATATGAATGGGATGTATGCCCCCCTACGTTAAAGCGATCGCACACGCCTCACCGGGGGTGATTGTTTTAACGTAGTGATACATATAAGAAATGAGAAAGGAGCACGTTATCGCAAGGATTTAGCCCCCAAGTGTGAGATAAACCCAAGGATAATAGACACAAAACACAAAGCACGAGGTGACTTCGCTTTCCTCGGGGTCAGTATGCTGTATGATAATTCATGTATATATATCATATGTATGTATGCATAATTGTTCTTCATTCCCCAATCAAGGAAGGTCACCTAGAAGAAGGGAACACATGTATCTTTTGAGTCAACATGAGAGAGACCGAGAGATCTCAATGCTTTGCATCGTCCTCAAGTAGACAACACCAAGGACAACAAATAGAAGAATGAGAATAACATATAGAAGAAGTAACAAAAGAGAGGGGGAGAGAGTCTACTATGCTAATGTAACTAGTCTAGCACGTCATCTACCCCCCGATCTTGCTGATCAATGTTTCGGGAAGGCAGGGAATATGCTAGAGGAGGAACATCCAACACAGCAGATGGAGCTATCACAAGATCCAAACAAGGGCTATGTTCATGTTCTGAGCCACATTGTTCTTGTCTAGGAGCTAGGATAAGTGCTTTAGAAAATTCATTAGATAAATGGTTATCAACATCAACAAGTTCATATTCACTATCAGAAGCAAGAGGAGTAACATTTTCATCTATATCATCATCAAGATTTATAAAAATAGGATCTTTAACTCGCACAGGATCAAGACCATCATGCATCTTATGTTTAGGAGATTTAGGCTCAATGTCCGGCTGAGAAGAAAATGGAATAATGCTTGTTGAAGGTGTTTTTGGAGATTGCAAAGTTTGAGAAGCAGCTGCCTGAGCTCTAAGACGACGCTTTCATCGGCGTTCACGTGCAGAACGATTTCGTCTAGTCTTAGTAGGAAGTTGCGAAGACTGAGGAGGAGGAATGTTCTCATCCTTAGCACTTGGGTGTTTAGGTTGTGGTCTCTTAGGCTGGCTAATAGGAGAAGAAGAAGGTCTCTTCTCTCTATAAAAAGAAGGAGGAGGAACTGCTCCATATAAAGGAGGAATTTTTGGTTTAGGGAGAAGACCAAGTCCATCATGACGAGGAGGTATAGGTCTACTCTTAGGAAGTTTATTAGGTATAGACATAGTCACATCCATAGGGATGGGTTGAGATTCTTCTTGAGGAAAGACATTAGTTTTATCTTTCAAAGGAAGAACTTCCTTCTCAAGAATGATAGGAATGTCAAGTTTAGGTGTTCTAGGTTCACTTAGAGATAAGATCATATCTGTTTTCCACTTTTGATAAGATTTGAAAAGATGATCACTTCGCGGAGGAAGAGATTGGAATTGTTTAGGCCAAAAGTAGTCTATAGGAACACTAGAAGTTCTTTCAGCTCGTTTAAAGAGACTATGATTGACAGTAACAACTTCACCATTATGGGGAAATTTAAAACACTTATGAATAGGAGAAGCAATAGCTTTCATGGAAGATAGCCAAGGATAGCCAAGCTTCACACGAAATTGTTCGGAAGATGGAATAATAGCAAAGTTCACATCAAGGGATTTGTTATGGACTTCAATAGGCAATGTAATAGAACCAATTGTAGGAGAAGAAAATGCATCAAATAGTTTCACAATCACATCTGTTTTGTCATATATCACTTGATTCGATTGCAAAGTAAAAAGAAATTCTTCAGTAATAACGTTAACCATGCACGAAGGATCAATAAGCACTCCACGGCAAGGTGTATTCTTAACTTTTGCAACTATGTATAAAGGACCATCAGGTGCCCTAATGGTTTCGCTAGAATCAAATGTGATGGAAGGTTCTTCAGGGATTTCTTGCTGCTCTACAAAGTTAATCACATTCAGAGTCATAGACACAAGCCCATCAGATGAGAGAGAGGAATCATTAGTCTCAATCGCATTATAGGTATGAGAAGGCAATGGATCAATGAAAATCTGAAGATTTTGATTAGGAGGAGCTACCGATGTGTTGCCTTTATCATTCACTCCAGAAACAGAGATAGTATTATTATCAATCAAATCTCGAATTTTACCCTTTAAAGAAAAACATTTTTCAGTATCATGCCCAGGCTGACGATGAAACTGACAAAAAGCTTTGTTATCAAAATAAGGTGAAGTAATCTTTGCAGGATCAATTTGTCTTATAGGAGGAAGAGTAAGCACATTTTGTTCCAATAACTTATTCATAATACTATGCAATGATTCATTCAAAGGAGTATACTTTCTTTCTTTCTTGAAAAATTTAGAAATAGGAGGCACACCTGATGCTGCATTCACATTGTTGTTGATGATGTTTTCATTGAATTTGATGGAATCTCTGTTCGGTTTAAACTTCCCAAATGGTTGTTGACTGCTATCACCCTTATCACTCGGAGCCATAGGATGTGATTGTTCCATTTGACTCACAGTCAGTTGATAATTGTGAAGAGTGGCGCACAACTGTTGGAAAGAAGTAAACTCAGAAAACAGAAGTTTGTCTCGAATATCTTTTTGTAAATTAGAAATAAAGATTCTTTGAATATCATTGTCAGGCACTGGAAAAGAAATTTGAGCATACAAATGCTTATATCTACCAATGAAATCAGTCACTTTTTCTTTAACACCTTGTTTACAATGCATTAAATCAATCAAAGTAACTTTAGGACTTATATTGTTTTGAAATTGTTGAATGAAAGCATTTGCAAGTTGTTCGAAAGAAGTAATAGAATAGGAAGGCAACGAGCAATACCATTGTAGGGCTTTGTCTCTTAATGTTCTAGTAAACAGTTTTGCAAGCAACCTTTGGTCATAAGCAAAATCAGTACA
The DNA here is from genome assembly GCF_030272615.1 of Cryptomeria japonica. NCBI lineage: Eukaryota > Viridiplantae > Streptophyta > Pinopsida > Cupressales > Cupressaceae > Cryptomeria > Cryptomeria japonica. The sequence goes on along the minus strand of NC_081413.1, from coordinate 373,156,243 downwards.
TATTGTTTGAAAAGTCTTAACATGTGTTAGAGGATCTCCTTTACCATTATAAAGCTCCAAATGCGGGATTTCAACATGTTTAGGAGGGATAGCTCGAACAATGTCAAGAGAAAGTGGGCTCGCAACGTCAAATGTGGGCACACTAAACTTAGATTGATTCATAGAGGCAATTTGTTGCTGTAAAGAAGAGACAGTTTGTGCAAGATTGTTAATGGTCGCTTCAGTCGAAGAATTCATATTGGATGTGTTAGATTGAGATGGAGGTGTTATGTTATTGAAAGAAGGTAGAGAGTAAGGTGGTGGGACTCTATGATAATTAGTCATAGGAGATGATTGGACAAGAGGAACACTACAAGGAGGGATGGAATGGTTAAATGAATTGCCCCCTTGCGTCATGTTCATTTGTGGAGATATAATAGGGACACTCATTGAAGGAATGAATGAAGAAGTCGGATTGAATGAAGGAAGAGGGTTAATTGAAGAAGAAGGGTTGCCCCCATGACTAGTGATCATAGGAGGAATGTCTTGTATAGAGGTAGCCATGATGTTTGATGTAAAGGTAGGTATACTAGCAATAGGAGTTGTCAAAGGAATAGAATGATTGTCTTGTGTAGGAGGTTGTGTATAACCTAAATTTTCAGCACAACTCTTCATAGGCATCACATTCGAATCCACAATGTGTGCAATAACACGCAAAATATCAATTCCATTCTTATCACTTTGAAGCATACGTTTTAGACCCTCAATTAAAGGAAGAGCTTGACTATCAGGGTATTCTTGAGACATCCAGTGTCGAAAATCGTCAAATTGGTTATCCAATTTCGAAATTTGTTCTTCAGAAACCTCATGGAGAGCTTCTTCATCATTAGGAGGATTAGAGGAATTACCCATGTCCTCGTTAAAAAGACCATTCAAATTAGGTTCCATCTCCTCAGTAATTAAACCTCGGAAAGACTTAATTCTACGGCTTCGTCTAACAGGAATAGTGTAAGTAGGGCTTATTGTTGTAAAACTCATGCACTAGAAAGAGAGAGAAGATTTTGAATTTAGGGGTAGCAATTTTCAGTAAAATCAGCCAATCTTCTGGATTTAAGCTGTTAAATGCAATCACAACAGTCTCCCGAAATTTTGGAAAAAATGTCCGGGACCGTGGCGCCCGGAGTGCAACACGGTCCCTGCAACTTTTTTCGAAATTTGCAGGGATGAAAGGTATGATGATTTTAGAGCTAATCCGAAAAAATTGAGTGATTTTACGATTTGTAGATAGGCCAAATTAAAGTTGCAATCTCAAAATTGAACCCTATCAAGATTGTCGAAAAATGCAAAATTTGAATTTTGAAAAAGAGAGGGAAACTGAAATTTTGAATTTTATGATTTTAGAGGGAATGTCAAGAGCAATGCAAATTTTGAAATTTGAAAATTGACTCAATTTCACGCAAAATTCAATTTTGAAAGCGGAAATCAAAGTTGTTGTAATTAAGCACTTAATTTCAAAAGTCACAAAATGCAAGAATTTGAATAAAGCACTAAAATTTTTAATGAATGATAACACACTTTTCAGATTTAGGACAGTAAGAACACAATTTTGACAAAAAATTTTAATTTCAATGATTTTTGAATGATTAGAAGCCCTAAACCAAGCAAACACAAGACCAACTTTGACTGTAATTTTGAAAGTGTTATAATTGACAAAATCAGCCAAAATTCTGGATTTTAGCAGGAAAATACAGCAAGATCTCGCTCCCGAAATTTTGGAAAAAATGTCAGGGACGATGGCGCTCGGAGTGCAACACGGTCCTCGCAACTTTTTTCCAAATTTTCAGGGATGAAGGATATTGTGATTTTATTGCAGAATCCAAAGTTACAGCTGATTTGGAGATGTTTTGATTGGTCAAATTATCGGACAACGGTTGAATTAAGAGGGTTTCAAAAATTAGGGTTTTGACATTTAACCACTTAATTTTCAGAATTAAAGCACAAATATGAATTGAAAATTTGTAATAGAAAGGCAGATCTGAAACAGGCATTAACATTTAGACATTTCGCAAGTTCAATTACTAAAAAGAAAATTTAGGGTTTTTATGCAATCACCTCTAAAATTTTGCAAAAGATCAAACATGGAAATGTAATCAATTTTTTTCAGATCTAAGCATGAAAAATCAGAAAGGATGTTCACGTCGGGTTCACCAAAATGTAAAGCGGAAAAATCGCGATCGAACCCTAGTTGTTCTCCCCTCTTCGGACTCCGAGGAGAGAGAAGGGAGGTTCGCTAGGATTCGATGGTTTTTCACTTAGGGGAGAGACTTTACATTCAAAAGAGGGGTTGAAACTCATAAGATCCAATCCCACACAATGCAAGATTGGATGCTAAATGAATTTCAAGGGTTAGGAAAGCAAGGCTACCCTCTTTTGTAAAGAATGTTGTTAAGGAAATTAAGCTAAGCATGCATAGAAAGTCATAAAGATTCGCTTATAAACTGAGTTCGGGTTATAGGATGAAGCTGCGGACCTGGAATTAGCAGTAAAATGTTGATACGGCGCTGTCCTGCAAATTTGAGCAAAAGTTGTCAGGACGATGGCGCCTGGCGCCACGGTCCTCCGAAAAATCCGCGAAACGAAGGGGGATCTGTTCGTCTCTGCACAAGGATTCCAGATCTTCAATTTCAGCTGCGTACCTGCAACCTACACACAGAAAAGTGAAGATGATTGGGGGGTTAGGGATTAGGGGTTTGCCTTTAGGTCAAACCCCGGTTTTGGAATTAACCAAGAAATGAGCAAGAGCTGTAAATGTAAATGACTGTAAAACAAGTACTAATACCTTGTTCTAAGGATGTTGGTATCCTTATGTGCGAAGGTTTAGATGTTGTATGTTGTATGTTGTAGTAATATGTTGTATGTGATCTCCTCTTCAATGGTTGAATCCTTGTCTTGAATGCAACACTTAGCCTTGAATGGAGACTTGAAATGATCAATTGCTTGAAGGAATGCTTGAATGCTTGAGTATAATTTCCATGCCTTTTTCATCATGTCGAATGAAAGAGGAAAATGTCATTTATATACTTGTCATTTAGGGCTGATAGACTAATTTTCCCGACCTTAGGCCGACCAGGGAAAGTTAATTTCCAAATTGCAAACAAAAAGACTCGAGCCCTTTAGGAGACCGGGCCCAAAATAGGACCCAGGGACCAGGGCGCTGGGCGCCATGGTCTTGGGGACCAGGGCGCTGGGCGCCCTGGTCCTAAGGGACCAGGGCGCTGGGCGCTCTGGTCCCACCTCCCGGGACAGTAGGGTGCAAGGAGGTTCAGGCCAGGGTGCTTGAAAAATGCAGTTTTCAGTGTCGTGAGCAAGTTTCAGGGTCTCCATTCAGGTTGCGTGTTGTGTCGCCATCGTGAAGACCGAAATGCAGTCGAAATTGCAAGTGTCGCAATTTTAGGACGCTACAGATATTATAGTTGCTAACTCAGCTGACAACAACCGAGGCATGGTTAGAGGATAGAGAGGCAGAGATTGCAGCCATGGATGTCCATCTTTTTGCACGGGAGTCTGAGTTGACTGTAGTGATGCGAGAGAGAGATGATCTGGTGGATAGATTGAGGGAGCTGCAGGATATAGGATGAGTTATGGCAGGAGCACAAGGTCCGACTGGGGAGGTGCTAAGGGAGATGCAGTGGGCTCAAGAGGAGATAGATTACTGGCGGGGATTATATGAGCAGGTGGTACCGAGTAGTCAACGGGCATTGAGCTATTCCCAGATGTGGCGAGTGAGATCAGAGTGGTGTCAGAGGGTTCAGAGCAGTGGTGGTGTTATGGGTCCTCCTCGGCGAGATGGTGAGGGTGGTGGGGGAGAAGCATCTGACCATAGTGCCATTTGAGGTGTTTTTTATGCATTTGTTACATTGTTAATAGACTGATACTTGGATGGCTCTTAGTAGCCGATATTTGTAGACATCATTGTACTCTAATACATGTATTCTTTTTGAGGTGATATATGATGAGATCTCAATTTTTGTGGTGATGATATGATTGGATCCATGTGGTGACATGTATGATTTTATGCAGGATGATGATATGAGTTATGCTTAGATACATGCTATGGAGATGTTTTACTTTCCAGATGTACATGTTGATGATATGATTTCTATATGTATGATGTGGATGATTTGCTAACATGTGGATGCAGGTTAATAGATAGATGATGCTTTTGTAATGTTATTAATGTGAGGTAATGATGATGATTTATGATAAATGATGAGATGAGATAATGAATAATAATATTGTGATAGATAGTACTGTACATGTTGAATATGATGGGATGATAATATGGATGAATGATGCATGTTTTTAAGATGAATCTAAATGAATGAAATGTTTATGAAAATGTTATGTATGCTTCTAGATGAATGCACTTAAATGAATGGTTGAATGTACTTTAATGAAAAAATGCACTTTACTAAATAAAATGCAACTAAATGATTGAGATGTAATTAAATGAATCTAAACAAATAAAATGATGTGAAATGCAACTAAATGATAATGAATGAATGCACTAAATAGATAGATGAATGTTCTTGATGACGGATAAATGAATGCATTTAAATGTAACTAAATGATGATAAATGAATGTACTAATGCAAGTCAATGATGATGAATGAATGCACTTAATCAATTGAATGAATGAGTAAATGTTCTTAATGATTAGATGTGTTGGTGCCCAAAACCACAGATTGGGAAACCAAAGACTTTCCTAATCCTTAGTTGATCCAATCAGCCTTGGCCAACGAACAAGGATGGTCGAAGACCAAATCGCTCTGCACTTTAGGCTCCACTAAACCCAGGTGGGTGTACCTTACACTCTCAAGCACAAAAGAGGTTTATTTTAAGTGAATTTAAATTGTGGGAGTTAGAAATTGCAGGGATGGCAAAAAGGTTTTCCTGCAATTATGCTAACAAAAGTGCTTTTTATTGAATACCTTTAAAAATGATAAAATAAGTGTGAATATAGTTGTGTTATGTAAAAGATTACCGTTAGGACTTTAAGCCATTATAAAAAAGAGCAGTATTGATAGAAATTAGAAGATTTGTTTCTTTGATAAGGACCTAATGCATACAAACTTATTCAACAAAGATTAATAACAGACCAGTGCCTTATCTGACCATTAATGAATAACTTTGTGGACAAAAATCACTATCAACTCAAGAGACAATTATAAGACCATCACTTTGAAAGTTTCATTATGTGTTGCATGAACAATAAAAACCCAATTTTACATTCAATACAACATCATGTGATCGCACATCACAACAAATCTAAAAGATTTATCAAGAGGACATATGATTCCATCAAACCCAAAATTACACATAATAGTTTGAAGATAAAAATATGAAATCTTGTATATTATTGTCTGGAATAAGAATGTACACAAAAATTGTACTTACAAATACTCCAATACATTCAATTTGCACAAAATAAACTCCTCATTCCTATTAGACTTTTCTAAAACATAACACTTGTAGCCCAGCTAGCGGCAAAATATTATCTATCCATTATGATACAAAAATGACTCACTACATATATATGAGCCAAAGGATTCAAATGAAAGGACACACCCTTTCATCTTGTTAAACTAAACTTGACTAAAACCTAACACCTAATTGCTTAACTACTAGATACAAAATATAAAAATTAGTTTTGGCCGTCCAGTATTGTATCACACTTTTGTATGTGCTCCAAATACTTGTTGTCCTTGTGAGTGCTGGTGTTGAATACAATATCCCTGACAATGATCTCCATGGTAACCAATCTTTCCATCTTCTCACCTGTCTCCTTCATATCCAAAACATTTGCCCGGGCAACATTAAGGGATGTGTTGAGTACATTCTGGCATTTTGCAATCCAAATCCCTTTGTCCTTTAACTGCTCTGCATCATTCACAATGTCTGGTACACCATACCTAACAATATCTTTACAATCGGTAAATTCCCGCTTGATGTCTACACCAAATGCCTTATGCTTGTTCAACCTTCTCTGGACCTTCTCAACAACTTTCTCATCAACACTCTTCTCTTTCAACAATGCCTTCAACCTCTTCAAAGTTCTTTCATGAGAAGCCATATTATCCTGGGTCTTCTGACAATTTGTCCATAATTATTTGAGGACTTCCAACAAGTGCTTAAACCTGTTTGTCAAGAAAACACAAGCAACATCTACCCTGGCAGTCCTAATTTGCCTTCTTAGCTTAATGTTTTCTTTCATTTGGTCTTCATATTTATTTTTCCATTGTACACCAGTATCAGTTATTTGTGGTACTTCATGACCATGACTTCTCAATAGGTCTTCATATAAACTTATATTTTTGACCCCCTTTTAACACCCACTACATTTGGGCCTTATTCAGTTTTGCAATGTCAATCCCCAAATCTGCGGTGACAATTGGATTAACTTCTCCCACTTTCAGCCTCATCATGTGCCCAAATTCCTTATCTACATCTATAATTTTGGGTCTTTTATTTGGAGGGTATAGGCCCTAAAGCAACATTTCCTCTTCATTTGTATCATATCTTGATCCAATGAAAATGTCATTAACACCCTGTATGTCTAACTTTACATCCTTTCTATTAGAATACAACAAGCTGTCAAAAATGAAAGAAGCACTTAAGTCCCATCCTGGGAATAAAATGATACCTGCCTCACTGAGAAGTTGTCTCCCTCTCTGTGGTGTCATTGTGGCCACTTCTGCATCAATGTCTCCTTTCAATTTTTTAAGCATCCCTGCTTCATTTTCTGGGGTAACATTTGGAATGATTTCCCTCAACGTTTTCCCTTTGTAATGGTACAAGAATGACTTAAACTCTTTGGATTGTACAAAAACCTCATCTGCAATGAAAGCTGCATGCTCTTCCATTCTTACATCTGTGTTGGCATTTATTCTCACCATGGCTTGCTCCTGGCTCTCTGCCACTTCTTTTAATTCAAGTGCACAGAGGGTTGATACAACTATATTCTCATCAGACCCACTCTCAGAGTCTCCTTCTTCTTTTAGTTCTTGAAGCCTCTGCTTCCGCTCTTCCAATTTTTGGTTCAATTCCTCTAAGACTGCATCAGCCTCATCCCGTTCCTTGTTTCTAAATAAATCTTCAACCTCCATGGGTATATGCAAATATTCTCCCAGGTTCTGGCTCTTCCTGCAATGGTGGATATATCCCTCTGGATCATAATTTTTCCAAGCTTGGTGTCCATACAAATTGAACTCCTCTACCAAATTATTTTCTATTATCTCATAAGCCTTGGTAGATACAATGGTGAAATCTCCAAAATGCAAAGTGCCAAGCATAAATACCTTCTTGTATGCACCACCCAAATGCTTTGCATTTGACATACTAAGTTGCCTAACAATCTCTAAATAAGCAATCCTGTCAGGAACTAATGTAGGCAACATATATGGAACACCCTCAAAACCATAAACCCTGAAAAAAGTGAAATTCTGGCATACAAACCAGTCACCCTAATTATTGTTGACCCTAGTGTCTCCAAAAGCACAGGGTCTCAAGAATCTCTTAATCTCTTGTGAGATAGATCCATCACATTCTACTCCAAACAATCTATATAAGGGCTTGACAAAATATTCTTCAAACAACACATAATGTGACTTGTCGAACCTTGAGTCCCATAGGGATACCCATAATTGAATTGGTTGGTTTTGTCCTTCTTTGTTCTTGAAAGTCACCTTTAATTCTCCTGGCCACAAACCTTGCATCTAACCATGAAACAAAACCATATGCATTAGCAATGAGTAAAACTTGAAAGTAGGGTTAGGCTCTGTTTGCAAACTCAAAAATCCTTCATGCAACTTCTCTGCCAAGTAAGTTGCATAATGAAATGGCCTTGGCTCATGAATTTGAATGTCTGCAACCAAAACCAATGGGCCTATTCTTGTAACATCAGGAACTTCTTCCCTGCAGACCTGGCCGCATGCCCAATATGTGTACTGCAAGTATTGTCTGAACAGGGTAATTTTGAAAGGAGGACCATCCTGCTCTGTGAGTCGTCCCTTCTCCTTTTTGTGAATTGCCAACTTCCACACTGTGTGAGTGGTGTCCATTTGGGTATACTCTCCTTCTAGGTCTGTAAAGATTAGGGGCATGTAGGGCTCATAAGACATGCCGAAAACCTCCTGAATAGACTCGACATATATCTGGATGAATGGATCCCCATTTGGAAATTGGATGCATCTTTTTTCTTTGTTGTACTTCCTCATGAGCAATTCCAATAATCTGAGATTCAAAAAAACATTTGGGACCACCAGTCTGCCCAAATTTATCGTCCAAGGGTTTGACAATGGCATCTCCTTGTTCCGCTTGAGGTAGTGATATAAAAAAAAATTGTGGCCCCTTATGGTTGTCCAAATATCTCCAAACCCTTTGTACTTATCTTCCAATTCATCCTTGGGCGGAAAATTGGTTTTAGACCTCCTCAACTTAGCACCAGATGACTCCATCTGGTCAATCATGTCCCGGTTCAACTTTCACTTTTGCACACCCTCCACAGACTTTGTCTTTTTTGATTTAGTTGACTGTGTATCTGAAATCTCCATGACCTTTATTTTCCCTTGTCAACTAGAGGCCTCTATGATTTAATGCTTGGATTCTTAAATTACCCACGCTTCTTGTATGCAACTTCAATGTTGGTGGTTGAAAAAACTATGAATAATTATGGCACGAAAACTCTTTCTTTATGCAATGACTAGAGTCTGTAACGATCAAAAACTTATCAGATTTTCTTCGTACGGATCCAATCCACCTGATCGCAAGAATTAAATAAAGTTTGTCGTATCAAACATTCTAATGGCTAATCGACGTAACCCCACTCGATAATTCAATTTCTTGGCGCCATTTGTATTTTGCGTTCCTTGAATTACCTTTTTGTCTTTCTGATCGATATAGGTCATTCTGATCAATCCATCTGATCTCACCCTGGCCTTTTCACTTTTTTCCTCAAGGCTTGACCTATCCCGATGGATCCACCTTTCCTTTCTATTAGTCAACTTTTCTTTATGTCACATCGCGGTATGTCTCTCCGATGAAACCTTCTTTTGTTTATTCCTCCAGTTGCTCCATCGGCCTTCAGAATGAAGTCACTTAATACTTCATCTGATGGTCCGATGACATATAACTTTCTTCTTTATCAGCGTAACTTTCACCGATTGCTTCATCGGGCATCAGAGTAGCGTATTTTCCTTGCTTCCGATAGTTATAGTCTCCCCGATAGATTCGTCCTCTGTGGCATTCTGCCCATCGAACATCAACACAACTATAAAAATTATTCTCCGGTAGCGTAAGCTATCCCGATGAGTCTTCTTGCACCTTACTCTCCTTATCATGTTGCTCCGGTCTATCGGTGTCGGCTTTCCCGATGTAGTCACTTTGTTGGTGCCGAGCTCATCTTCCTCATCAGGCATCAGGATAACCCAAAATGCATCTCCCCGACAATGTATGTTATCTCGATGAGTCTTGCTCCCTTTCTTGCTTGGTACCACTATATCAGAGAGAGTCTCTCCGATAAAGTCGCCTTCTCCATTTAGTACATCGGGTATCGGGGTAACATAAATTAGGGCCTCCCGATAACTCGATGTCATCGCTATGAATACATGGCCCCATCGGTTGTCAGTCAAATCTCCACCGATAAGCCCATCGAGTATCGGGATAACATTTTTTCCTTGTTGCCGATAGCGTATGTTACTCCGATGACTCCGAGTTCCTATCATATCATCGCTGTAACTCGCCGTGATGGATTTTCACTTAGTCACAACTTTTCCTATTGCTCTCACTTTAGGAAACACTGTTGGCATGAGTTACACTGATCAATATACTCCTTTCTCCTTGTGTGATCTCATTGGGGTAACTTATGCCGATAAGAAATTTTTTTTGCATTTTTTACAAAAGAAGCTGATAGGGAGATTGAGTGAGAAGTTACTCAATAAGCCTAAATTGGTCTAGTTTGTCAAGTGGAACCAATGATATGCTTTTCTAATGTATTCAATTAGTGTTTGGCAACATCAAAGTCCAACACCCACACCTCTCCTCAACCAACCACCCCATTGTGTGTTATGCGACTTCCTTATACTAGCTTGTTTCCTCAAAGGTACTCAAAGTTACTCAAACCCTCCAACATAGGTCCACATCCCAAAATGGTGTCTTGGCTGTCGTAATTGGTTTAATTAGGTCTTTTGTGTGTATTTAAACTATTTTAGACAAGTGTGTATTTGGACAATTGGTTCAACTTTTGTGAAAACAGGGCTAAAAGGGCTATTGGCCCGTGGAGGGCTAATTGAGTGAAATTTGCTTGCATAGGATGACAATGACCCTAACCATCATAAAACCTAACTTGGATGGGGTCAATAAGGTGTAAAATCAAATATTTTCCCGGTTTTAGTCCCTGAGAAGTTGGTATGGTGACTGTCCATGTTTTTAGGCAAATAAGTAGGGTTTGAGAGGGTTTTATCCATGTAACAAAGGAAGTCAATGCTAAAATGCAAACCAAGCCCCCAAATTCATGTAAGGATCTCTTCCAAATCATTTGAAACAACTCTCCATCCCTGTCTTGCATGACATTATGACAAACACTTGCCACACAAACCATTAATTGATCGTTTTATGCATTATTACTGCACTTTCACTGTTTTTACTACACTTTCAAAGTTAGAATAGCATGGAAAAATACACCAAGGTATGTGGTAACTTCAAAGCACCTTTTCAACACCTGCCACAAGATTCCAAGGCATGGATATGTACACAAAGCAAGTTTAGACCCCAAATGTCATTAAATCCCCAAAACTGGGTACTTGCTGCCAGCTAGAATTAACACACACTTGCAAGGTGAAAAGCACATTGTTCGGAGCTCCAAATGCATCCAATTTTTTTTGAAGACTAGTGCAGACCTCTACCTCAATTTTTCTTACTCAAATTGGTCTTGAGCACAAACAAGTTTGGTCTTATTCATATTGCTAGCCAAATCCATCACCAATTTGCCTAGCATATGCTCAAAAACATTTCTTTCTCACAACCCTGGCCAAAATGTAAAATATTTACACTATACATGTGCAAAAAAACTTGTCTAAGTCCATCCATGGGAGCCCAAACCTAGATTTAGACAAGTTGATGCATCTTGGAGGCCAAACCCCTTGACAGGGCAGTCAAAGAGCCAAAAATGAAACTAATTTATACAATCAACTTCCAAATACTCAACAAATGAAACTAATACATCAAATTCCTTGAATATAAATTAAGAAAAATCTCCAACAAGTACAGTACGGAAAGGAACTTTCCAGTACGTATTGTCACAAGGAAATGAGTTTAAAAACCATTAAAAAGCCAAAATTCTTGATATTTCCAATTAAGAATGTCTTCAAATACAAATGCCAACCCTATACAAAGAAGAGGGAGGAATATTTATAGAACCATGAATCATTTATGAGGTCATGTATTGACAAGCAACTGTAGGAGGTTTTCTTTTACAATCTTGTCTTAAAAATGACAACTTTTCCAAACAAGAAAGCAACTTTTGTTGCTCCAAATGACATTTTTGAGCAACCTAACCTATCTATCCCTCATAGACACTTAGGAATGTTTAAAAACACACAAAAACCATGTTCCAAAACTTTCCCAACCATTTCTAGACCTATAAGGCAATTTCTCACTTTTTAGCCCTTTTTGGCCTAGAAGCACAAAATTGACAATTCAAGCCCTAAGAAGCAAAATTCGATCTCTCAAGCACAAAATGAGATAAAAAACTTATGAAATGACTAAACACAACCTATGAAAACATTTCAAAACCAACAAGACACTTAAGCATGAAAAATATAAAAAATGGAGAGTATAAGCAACACTAGGTGCTCCTGCACCATACTCCCCCAAAGACAAAGAAGTCATGTGACTCCTTGAGGCAGCAAAGAAGAAGGTATTATAGACTTAGAGAAATCAGACTCATGTACCCAAGTGGCTTCTAAAAGTGGTTTATCTTTCCACTTGATGAGATGCTCCATGTACACTTGATGGCGAGTCCTCTTGTAAACTCTTGAGTCCAACACCTTTTCAGCTTGAGGAATGGATGGAGGAGGCAAAGGTAGGTCTGAAAGTGACTTGTGAACATCTGAAACTCTATCATCCTCCTTAGGAATCTGACCTTTGAATGCCACCAAATATGAAACATTGAAAATAGGAGACAAAGAAAGATCAGTAGGCAAATCAATTTTATATGCATTAGAACCATACTTAGCCAATATCTTGCAAGGACCTATCCGCCTCATTTGGAGCTTGCTGGGAACTCCCTTTTTCAATGTAGACTTGTTCAAATGTACCATCACAAATTCCCCAACTGAAAATTGAACATCCCTCTTGGATGCATCCACTCTATCTTTCACTTTTTGTGAGGTATCTTGAAGAGTCTTTCTCACTTGCTCATGAACTTCCTTCATTGATTGAGCCATGTCATCTGCTGTACCACTCTTTTTCTGCATGTTTCCAAGATTCCTTAACTCCATGACACCCCTTGGGTGCATCCCATAAACAATCTCAAAGGGACTCTTACCAGTTGACCTGTTAACACTATCATTGTATGCAAATTCTGCCCGATGGATGAGCTGATCCCAACTTTGGCCATATTCCTTTGTCAAACACCTTAAGAGGTTACCAAGAGTCCTATTGACCACCTCAATTTGGCCATTAGTCTATGGGTGATAAGCTGAACCAAAAGAGAGATTAGTACCCAATCATTTCCACAATGTCTTCCAAAAATGGCCAAGAAACTTAACATCTCTATTAGAAACAATGCTAGAAGGTAAACCATGGATTCTAATCACTTCCTTGAAAAAAAAATAGGCTATATGACTAGCATCATGTGTAGTCTTGCAAGGAATAAAGTGTGCCATTTTACTAAATCTATCCACAATCACAAAGATTCTATCAAAACCAGCTTGAGTCTTAGGTAAGCCTACTACAAAATCCATGCTAACACATTTCCAAGGCCTTTGTAAGAAATGGAAGAGGCTGATAAAGACCAACATTAGAAGTATTACCTTTTGCATTCTGACAAACCATACATTTCTCCACATACCTTCTGATATCTCGCTGCATTTTGGGCCAATAATAGAAACGTTGCACCAACTCCAATGTCTTGTTGAGACCAAAATGTCCACTCAAACACCCATTGTGCTTTTCTTGAATCAGATTCTCCCTCATTGAGCTTTTAGGAACACATAGCTACCGGGCACCTTTAAACAACAAACCATTTTGCAAAGTATAATCAACATATTCACTATGAAAAGAATTATCAAATGCTTGGCAAACCTCATAGATGGTTGCAAAATCTTCATCAGTAGGATACATTCCCTTGAAACATTCTATGCCAATACTCTAAACTTGTACTTCCTGCACTGTTAGAAGCCTTCTACTCAAAGTATCTGCTACTTTATTGCATTTCCATTTCTTGTGCTTAAGAGTAAAAGTGTATGACTATAAGTACTCAACCCATTTAACATGCCTATGATTTAACTTATCTTGTGAATTCAAGAAACTCAAAGCCTGATTATCTATATAAACAACAAACTCCTTTGGAAGCAAATAATGTCTCCACTTTCTAAGTGCTTGAACTAGAGCATAGAGTTTCAAATCATAGGAAGAGTACTTCTTTTTAGCATCATTCAACTTTTCACTAAAGAAAGCTACATGTCTATTATCCTGACTCAACACTGCACCTACTGCAATATTACTAGCATCACATTCAATAGTAAATAACTTGTCAAAACTAGGAAGTATAAGCACTAGTTGAGAAGAAACCTTGGTTTTCAAAAGTTCAAACCTCTTATTTGCTGCATCTGTCCACTGAAACTTTACCTTAACTCCACCTTTTATAGTATCAAGCATTGGTGCACAAATTTCACTAAACCCTCTGATGAACTTCCTGTAGAACTGTGCCAAGCCATGAAAACTTCGGACATCACTCGCTGTTTTGGGTGTAGGCCAATTTGTGATGGCTTCCACCTTGGTTTTATCCATTTTCAAATCTCCACCTAAGATCACAAAGCCAAGATAAACCAATTCCTATTTCATAAAATCACACTTTTCCAAATTGATTGTCAGCTGTTCATCATACAATTTGTTCAAAACAATTCTAAGATGCTGCAAATTCTCTTCTTGAGTTTTATTGAAAATTAGAATGTCATCTAATTACACCACTACAAATTTACCAATGAAATCATGCAACACTTCATTCATGAGTCTCATGAATGTACTTGGGGCATTAGAAAGACCAAATGGCATAGCTAGCCACTCATAAAGACCCTCATTTGTTTTGAAGGCTGTTTTCCATTCATCACCTTCTTTTATCCTGATCTGGTGATAGCCACTCTTGAGGTCAATTTTTGTGAAATACTTGGCACCTCCCAAACAATCAATCAAATCCTAAATCCTTGGAATAGGAAATCTATACCTGATAGTGATTCTATTAATGGCTCTTGAATCTGTGCATAATCTTCATGTACCTCCTTTCTTGGGTGCTAAAACGACAGGTACTACACAAGGACTTATACTTTTTCTTATAAGATTTTGATCTAGGAGTTCTTGCACTTGTCTTGCCACTTCTTTGTTCTGTTCAGGTGTCATGTTATAGGCTGCTTTGTTTGGTAAAGAGGCTCTTGGTATGAATTTTATCTGATGGCTAATGGCTCTAGGAGGTGGTAAGGTTGCAGGTGTTCCATCCCTTATGATTTCCTTAAAGTTATCAAGTATTTGCTGCACTTCTTGTGGCATCTCAACCTTCTTCTCCTTCTTTTCTTCCTTAGGTGTCACTATGAGTGCAAATCCCACTCCTTTACCATCTTCAAGTGTGTTAATAAACTCTTTCTCATTCACTATCAAAATATTCTGATTCTTTGAACTGCTGCCCTCTTTCTCTTCATTTATAGACTGAATTTTGTACGTAATACCATCCTTCTGAAATGAGTAGGAGTTCTTTTCACCATTGTGTATGGCTTTCCTGTCAAATTGCCAAGGTCTACCAAGAAGCAGATGTCAAGCATCCATTGGAAGAATATCACATAAGATCTTATCTTGATACCCTCCTATAGTGAATTCTACCCATGTTTGTTCATTGACAAGAACATGCTGCTCCCTATTCAACCATGTGACTCTATAGGGATGTGTGTGAGGGATTCTTTCTAGTTTGATTTTACTCACTGCTTCTTCTGAAACTATGTTATCAGTGGATCCTGAATCAATGACCACCTTGCATACCTTTCCCATGATCTTGCACTTAATTCTAAACAATGACCTTCTTTGAATAGGTTCCTCCTTGATTGGCTCCTTTATCAAGACTCTTCTCATCATCAAACTCTCACCATCTTCTGATGTCAAGCTCACTTCATGAGATTTGCTGCTTGCTGCACTTTCTTGCACATAATTCACTTTTCTTTCACCTCCTTGTGATGAAGTGGGTTTCTCTGGACATCTATAGGCAGGATGTCCCAACTTCTGACAGTAGTAGCATTTCATGGTGGAGAAGTAGGGCCCTCTTCTTGGTCCAATAGATCTACCTCTACCTGGGTTGCTAGATCCCCTTCCTCTATAGCTGCTCTTGCTATATGAATCCCCACTTTTCTCAATAAGTTTGGATTCTCCTTGGGACCTTTGATCTCCCCTTCCACCAAAACTTCCTCTATAGCCTCTACCATCTCTACCCCTACCTCTACTCTGTTGCTTTCTTCTTGCTTTGTTCTTGTTCTTCTCTTCCACTCTAAGTGCTATTTGATAACACTTGTGAACTATTTGTGGACATAGCAAACTCATCTCTTCTTGTATGTTCCATCTCAGTCCATTCAAATACCTTGCTACTTTTATACTCTCATCCTCTACTACCTTGGATCTCATGCATAGTTTTTGAAATTCTTTAGTGTAGCTACTGACATCTAAGTCTTTTTGTCTCAAATTTTGTCTTTTCCTATGTAGTTGGATCTCATAGTCTTCAAGAAGATAGGTTTCTCTAATCTTGGATACCATTGCTTTCCAGGTGGCTATTGGTTGCTTACCTTCTTTCACCCTTTCCTCTTGGATGAACTTCCACCAAGTTAAGGCTGCCCCTCTCAACCTTGATTTTGCTACTTTAACCTTTTGTGCTTTAGTTATTCCATCACATTCAAAATGGTTTTCTAGGCCTTCAATCCATTCTATGAGAGCATCTGGATCCATCTTTCCACTGAAAAGAGCCACTCCCTCTAAGGTTTTACCACTCATAGCTCTCAAAGCCTTCAAGAATGATTCTTTCTCAAGAATAGGGTCAAGTATGGGAACCTCATCTTCTATTGCCACCATTTTGGCCTTATCTCCAACCTTATCATGGACTTCTTCAGTCTTAACTTCAATTTCAACTAGTTTTGTTGCTAGCTGCTCCAACCTCTCTCTGAGTGCTCTATTTTATTCTTCTTGGTCTTCTACCTTCTTGGCTAATTCAGCATTGTTCACCATGTTTGCTTCTAAGGATTCTACTGATCCTAAGTCAATTTGTTTTCTCTTTTCACTTGAATCTCACTCAGGCTCTGATACCACTATGATAGGGAGATTGAGTGAGAAGTTACTCAATAAGCCTAAATTGGTCTAGTTTGTCAAGTGGACCCAAGGA
Source organism: Cryptomeria japonica (assembly GCF_030272615.1). Classification (NCBI taxonomy): domain Eukaryota; kingdom Viridiplantae; phylum Streptophyta; class Pinopsida; order Cupressales; family Cupressaceae; genus Cryptomeria; species Cryptomeria japonica. The sequence continues at coordinate 373,139,577 of NC_081413.1, read as the reverse complement.
TATGCTTTTATAATGTATTCAATTAGTGTTTGGAAACATCAAACTCCAACACCCACACCTCTCCTCAACCAACCACCCCATTGTGTGTTATGCAACTTCCTTATACTAGCTTGTTTCCTCAAAGGTACTCAAAGTTACTCAAACCCTCCAACATAGGTCCACACCCCAAAATGGTGTCTTGGCTGTCATAATTGGTTTAGTTAGGTCCTTTGTGTGTATTTCAACTATTTTAGACAATTTAGGAAGGTTCATACATCATTTGGACAATCGGGTTCAACTTTTGTGAGAACAGGGCTAAAAGGGCTACTAGCCCGTGGAGGGCTAATTGAGTGAAATTGCTTGCATAGGATGACGATGACCCTAAAAATCATAAAAACTGACTTGGATGGTTTCAATAAGGTGTAAAATCAAATATTTTCCTGGTTTTAGCCCCTGAGAAGTTGGTACGGTGACTGTCCATGTTTTTAGGCAAATAAGTAGGGTTTGAGAGGGTTTTATCCATGTAACAAAAGAAGTCAATGCTAAACTGCAAACCAAGCCCCCAAATTCATGTAAGGACCTCTACCACATTATTTGAAACAACTCTCCATCCCTTCCCTACATGACATTATGACAAACACTTGCCACACAAACCATTAATTGACTGTTTTATGCATTATTACTGCACTTTCACTATTTTTATTGCACTTTCAAAGTTAGAATAGCATGGAAACCTTCACCAAGGTATGTGGTAACTTCAAAGCACATTTTCAACACCTACCACAAGATTCCAAGGCATGGATATGTACACAAAGCAAGTTTAGACCCAAAAATTCATTAAATCCCCAAATCTGGGTACTTGCTGCCAGCTAGAATTAACACACACTTGCAAGGTGAAAAGCACATTGTTTGGAGCTTCAAATGCATCCAAAACTTCTTGAAGACTAGTGCAAACCTTTGCCTCAAGTTTTCTTACTCAAATTGGTCTTGAGCACAAACAAGTTTGGTCTTACTCATATTGCTAGCCAAATCCATCACCAATTTGCCTAGCATATGCTCAAAAACACTTCTTTCTCACAACCCTGGCCAAAATGTGAAATATTTACACTATACATGTGCAACACAACTTGTCTAAGTCCATCCATGGGATCCCAAACCTGGATTTAGACAAGTTGGTGCATCTTGGAGGCCAAACCCCTTGACAGGGCAGTCAAAGAGCCAAAAATGAAACTAATTTGTACAATCAACTTCCAAATGCTCAACAAATGAGTTTAAAAACCATTAAAAAGCTAGAATTCTTGATATTTCCAATTGAGAATGTATTTAAATACAATTTCCAACCCTATACAAATAAGAGGGAGGCATATTTATAGCACCATGAATCGGTTATGAAGTCCTATACGGACAAGCAACTGTAGGAGGTTTTCTTTTACAATCTTGTCTTAAAAATGACAACTTTTCCAAACAAGAAAGCAACTTTTGTTGCTCCAAATGATATTTTTGAGCAACCTAACCTATCTATCCCTCCTAGACACTTAGGAATGTTTAAAACCACACAAAAAATATGTTCCAAAACTTTCCCAACTATTTCTAGACCTATAAGGCAATTTCTCACTTTTTAGCCCTTTTTGGCTTAGAAGCACAAAATTGACAATTCAAGCCCTAAGAAGAAAAATTTGATCTCTCAAGCACAAAATGAGATCAAACACTTATGAAATGACTAAACATGACCTATTACAACATTTGAAAACTAACAAGACACTTAAGCATGAAAAATACTAAAAATGGAGAGTATAAGCAACACTAGGTGCTCCTAGATCAGAAGCCCCTCTCCATGGATGCAGCTTTTAATAACCATAATACAAGATTTATCCCACACCATTTACAACTCTGAACATGCTCTCAACCTTTCTCTATGCTAACCTTCCAAAAATTTCTCTTGCAATGAGACTAATTTTGAAGATGAGGATTGCTAGAATGCCATCATACTCAACACTTCCCTTTAATAAGCCCAAGTGATGCCTTCTCATGAAGACACTGCAACATATCACCTGCATATACAATCCAACAATAAGTGTTCCTATGATGAAACTATGTGCAAAAGCATCCATATATAGCACAAAAATATTTTGTAAAAATATGTGCTAATAAGATGAATGCAACTTAATGATTTGAGATGTAATTAAATGATAATAAATGCACCTTAAATGACTAATTCATCCATTTTAATTACATTTCATACATAAGCTATGCAGAGAATTACACTTCTCCATCATTTACTGGTAGATCCGATCAACAACTTGATGATTGAGATACAACTAAATGATAGTGGCACGCCTTCATGATATATAAATGCAAGTTGGTGAGAATTTGCAGTTGTGGAATGGAGATGTGAGATGATGTATCAGAGAACTCCATTGTGATTGTACCCAAGACAAATTTATTTTAGGTGCTTTCTCATAGAAACCTGAATTACTTGCATGCAAACAACAGATATGAACAATGAATGAGCAAATGGATGGGTGATAGGCAACAAAATGTAATATAAACAGATGAGATGAAATGACGATCCATGGATTATTCATAGTGCTTTATTTTCATCATCGAGCATGGTAGTATCGTTCTTGGCCGAGGTAACAGAAACCAAGGTTGAGCATTTCACCTGTAAGCAAACATCGTAGACAAGGAAAGTTCCCCTCCATTCTAGTTCATGTACAAATGGTTGAGGTATACGTTGTAGTTAGCAAGACATGGTGATCCATGACTGTATTTTTGCATAGGATCGCGTAGCTTAGTAAACTTCCCACGTAGACACCATTAGTACATGCCCCAGAACTTCATTGGAACAATCTGCAGACAACAAACAAAAAAAGATATCAGGAGCCATCCCGACTACTCTAATCACTTGTGGATATCCTGGAGTAGCGTAAGAACTTGATATAAATAAATAACAAATAATAAATCGACCAAGTACTTAATAGCGAAACCGAATTTTCTTGTCAAATAAAATGTTACCATGTCTTTGTTTTGTGAGGAAGGGTGCATCTTTGCAAAGACGGTTGTGTGCAGATGTTTTGATTGAGTTGGTTGATTTGATAATTGGTCCTTGTTGGAGTAGCTCAAATTGTTTGTTTGGTGTCGTTCACGATGTGTATGTACAAGGAATAACATATGGTGCAATGTTTTTGTCAGTTTTTTGAATTTTGTGAATGTTTTTGGGATTTTCTGATATTTTGAATGAGGAACTCAATGAATCACAAGTAATGTAGAATCCACTTCCATTAGTAGGTTAAGAGCATTGCCCCCAGTTAGATGTCGCTATGAAAGCAGGATGCAGGACACATGAAGTACTAACCCTGATTGCAGATCAATAACAAGCCATGGTTTGAATGATAGATGAATGGATACAATGGATGTGATCGCAACAAGTCTGAAAGACAATGGAGCCATAGCCTTTATGAATGGCATCTGTTTACCAGGTTTTCACCATCATACCTACCTAAGGCACCATCGGAGTGGTTTTCACCATTTGGATGCATGATTTTTCTTTACCATTTTCTTGATTTTTTTATATTTTAATTTTTTTCAGGACTGTTTTTTGAATGTTTTTGGTATTTTCTGATTATTTGGAGAAGTCTAATTCTCTGCACAACTTATGTATGAAACCTTTTTAGATGCATGTTGTTGATCGGATCTACTAGTGGTTCTCCTTCTGAAGTTGCTAACTGATATGCCCCAAACCCAAAGACAACAGTGATGACATATGGACCTAACCAATTGAATTCAAACTTGCCCTAATGTTCTTTGTTCGGTTGGTTGTGAGGATTCTGCTTGAGAGAAAGATCTCCTACTTCAAATGTGCGAGGTTTTACCCGATGATTGTAGCTTCTGATCATGCGCCACTGATAGGATTTTAGGTGATTGTAGGCAACTTGTCGCTTTTCATCAAGCAATTCCAAGTCTTGAAGACGTGAGACTCAGTATGCTTCATCATCTATTAGATTGTGCAAGGAGACCCGTAGAGATGATATTTAAACCTCAGTAGGCAAAATGGCTTCTACTCCATAAACCAATGAGTAGGGGGTTGTGCCTGTAGGGGTTCGAATGCTAGTTCGATATGCCCATAGTACTGGATTCAATCGAATGTGCCAATCACAACCAGCAGCATTGACTGTCTTTTTGAGGATCCTTAATATACTCTTGTTGGATGCTTCAGCTTGACCATTGCCTTGTGGGTAATATGGGGTGGAGAAACAGTGTTGGATGTGAAACATCTCATAGAGTTCACATACATCTTGATTTTTGAAAGGGAGTCCGTTATCTATGATGATGGACATGGGTACACCATACCGACAAATGATGTAATTGAGGATGAATGAGGCAATCTGCTTGCTGGTGACTTGGGTAAGTGGAATGACTTCAATCCACTTTGTGAAGTATTCTATGGGAATAATGATAAATTTATGACTATTGGATGAAGATGGATGGATTTTACCCACAAGGTCAAGTCCCCATTGACAAAAGGGCCATGGTGTTGTGATAGGTTGTAATTCCTGTGTTGGGGCATATATCAAGTCTCCGTGAACTTGGCACTTCTTGCACTTTCTGATGAAGTAGTAGGATTCCTTCTTCATGGAGGGCCAATAGTATCTGGTTCGCATGATTTTCTTTGCTAGTGAAGGACCGCTTGAGTGAGCCCCACAAATTCCTTCATGTACCTCTTCCAAGGCTTTTGTTATCTCATCTTGTTTCAAACATCGAAGGAGAGTACCATCAAGACTTCGCCTGTATAGGGTTTCGATAATGATGGTGTATCGAGCGGTTTGGTGGATAAAGGTTTTTCATTGGTTGTTTGATTGGTTAGGGGGAAGTGTGTGATCACGTAGGTAAGGGAAAAACTCACTGTACCATGGGGAGTCAGAACCGGTAAGGCGACATATCATTTTAGATTCAGGAATATCATAAGCGGGGATCCAAAGCTGTTCTACCAAGAAGTCATAGCGTGTCAAATTTTGTGGAAGATCCAAGAGAGATGCAATCATAGCCATTGCGTCGGCAACTCGATTCTGATCTCTAGGTACTTGCTCAAATGTGATAGTTGTAATTGATTCTTTGAAACTATCCAGCATCCTTTTATACGACATGAGTTTATCATCCTTTGTTTGGTATTCATCAGTGACTTGTCAGATGACTAGCTGGGAATCGCCATATACCTGTAGCTCTTTCAAATTCCATTGTACGGTCAATCTGAGTCCTATGATCAAGGCCTCATATTCTGCTATATTATTTGTGCATGGGAAAGTGAGCCTATAGGACTTTGGGATGCTGTCACCTTGAGGTGTGATAAAAAGAATACCTGCCCCCGAGCCTTGTCTAGTGTATGAGCCATCAAAATATAACTTCCAGGGTTGTGTAGCTGTGATCATGAAGATCTCTTCATCTGGAAAGTTGAAAACACGAGGATGGTCGCCTTTGAGTGGTGCATCAGCCAACTGATCTACAATAACCTGTCCCTTGATAGATTTGCGGTCCACATACTCTATATCAAATTCACTCAAGGTCATAACCTATCTGGCCAAGTGGCATGCCAATGCTGCCTTGCTGAGTAGGTACTTGAGTAGATCTATTTTGGCAATGAGTTGTACCTTCTGCGTTAACATGTATTGCCTCAATTTGGTGGCTGCCAAGATAACTGCTAGGCAATAGGTGTGTAATTGAGTTCATAGCCTACCAGTGTACGAGAGATGTAGTAGACTGCACATTCCTTTCCTTCTGCACTATGTTATGCCAACAATACTCCTAATGCCATATTTGTAGCTGAAATGTACAACAATAGAGGTCTGCTTGGATCTGGTGGGATCAACAATGGTGTATGCAATAGGTAGTCTTTAAGCATTTGGAATGCTTGCTAGCATTTAATATCCCATTGAAAGCAGATATTCTTGTGTAACAGATGGGTGAAGGGATGACATTTATCAGCCAATCAGGCAATGAACTACTGAATTGATTGTAGCCACCCTTGTAATGTCCTCAATTGACTGATAGGTGGCATGTCCATGATTGCCTTGACTTTCACAAAATCTACCTCAATGCCTTTACTTGAGACAATGTATCCTAGGAGCTTCCCGAAAGTTACTCTAAAGACACATTTCCTTGGATTGAGACAGACATGATATTGTTCTAATCTGTCGAAGATTTTATCCAGTACTGCAAGATGACCCTCTCTTTTTAATGATTTAGCTAGTAAATCATTGACATAATCTTCCATTATGGTGTGCATCATATCGTGAAAAATGGTAGTCATGGCTCTTTGATATGTTGCCCCTGCATTCTTTAGACCAAATGGCATCATATTCCAACAGTATGATCCCCATGGACATGTGAAAGCAGTTTTGTGTTGATCCTCTGGAGCAATTTTAATCTGGTTGTACCCTAAAAAGCCATCCATAAGAGAAAGCATTGCATGACCCATTGTTAAATTGACAATCATGTCGATGTTTGGTAAGGGGAAGTCATCTTTAGGGCATGCCTTGTTCAAATCTCTGAAGTCCGTATAGATACAAATGCCCCCATTAGGTTTACCAACATGTACAATATTGGAGATCCACTCTACATAATCAATTGGTATGATGAAACCAACATCCAAGAGATTTTTAAGTTTAGCCTTGACAAGAATGACAATCTATGGGTGCATCTTTCTGAGCTTTTGTTTGACAGGTTTAGCTCCTTTTGCTACAGTTAGGTGATGCATGACCAAATCTGGATCTAAGCCGGGCATGTCTGCATAAGACCATGCAAAGTTGATTTGGCGCTTTTGGAAGAATTATACAAATTTTGGTTGTTCTTCAGGAGTTAATAGAGATGCCAAATGTATTTGGTGAGGAGTCTCAGGGGTACCCACATTGAATTCTTTTATTTCCTCTATTAGGATGGTTGATCTCTCCTGATTCATACTAAAGGGGAGGATGTCAAATCTTTCATCCTCAGGCACCTCAGAGAGGTTTTCACCTTTGGATACACTCTTTGTTTTTACTCTTTTGGGATCAAACACATTTTCACTAGAAGATCCATGTTTTATTGTAATTTTTTTATAGCTGAAAGGTTTGTCATCTGCCCCAAAGTATGCTGCACTGTTAAGTTCAATGGCAAACCCATCTTTATGATCCCCGCTTGGTATGTTATCTCGTAATTCTAAAAAAGTCTATGAGTGCCTCATCATTTTGGAAATGGTCAAGGCATGGGGGATTTGGCTGGTTCCATTCAATGAGTTTAGGATGGATGATAGGCATTACTTCGTCGATTAAGTTGAGTTTGTGGGAGGCAACAATAAGGGTTAATACAGAGGTGTGAAGTTCATCAATGGTACTCTCCTTGTTAGATTCTAGTGTAGGATTTGATGTAGGGCCTGTGGAAGTTGCTTCTTGCTCAGGAACCCAAAAAGTTTTAATCCATGCCTCTCCATAAACTGGGATATCCTTACGAGGTGGTGGAGGTGATGTGTCTTCCTCGTCTGAAGTATTTAGATTCATTGAATCCCATTCCCACTCATGTGAGTTTGTCTCTGAATCACTCTCTAGCATCCGATTACTGTACCAAGCTGGGATGTCTTTTGAATGGAATAGTGCATTAGTTATTGGCTTATGTACTATTGGAGGTGGGGTTACTGGTGTCGTAGGTATAATTGTTGTTACTGATGTTGTTGATGGGGTTATCAGTTCTATTGATGCTATTGATGGGGTTATCGACGTTGTTGGTGTTGCTGGTGCCATTGATGGGGTTGTTGGTGTCATAGATATAGTCAAGGATTACATCCTTGGAGTAATTGGCTGATATATGGGTTTGCTAGGTTCTCCTTTGGATCGAAGCTTAGGAAGAGATTCCTTTTGCAAACCTACTCCACTTTTATCTTTTGGTTTCAGCTCAGGTTGTAAGGGCTCGTGTCATCCTTGTTTGCAATTTCCCAAAGTACTATGGCCAACATAGCCCATTCTTTGCATTATAGTGAAGCCTTTGCCATATTTGTCAGTGGGGAGCTTAGCCTTCGGGCTTTCTTTGTTGATAGGGTCTGTGTAGATCCATTCTGCCAGGTCTTCATCCATGGTTTCCTCCTCTTAACTTTTACCAGGGGTGAATTGTGCCAAAGTGCAAGTTATTTTGACCAGTGGTGTTTGAAGGAAACCTTGGGGTTTGCCATGAGTTCTAGAGGATGTGAGTAATTGCCCAACACAAAAGAGTTGGCTAAGATTATTTTCCCGGGACCTTCCTCAGCCATTTTCATTTTTCAATTTCTCCTGCTTTGGTGTAGGGGTTGTTAAGATGGAAAGAGAGGTTAGATTAACATATGATGAGGAAGGGATAAATTCTTTGTTGTTAGGTATGGTGATCTCTAGCTGATGGTTAATATTATTACAATATGAAAATGGATTAGCATCACTCAGGATTGTAATTTCTACCCCATTATGTGGAAACTTGATACATTGGTGATAGGTAGATGGAACAACTTGCATGGAATGTATCCAAGGTCTTCCTAGCAAGAGATTATATGGCAAAGGAAGGTCTAGAACTTGGAAAACTATATGCTTCACCACTGGCCCAACCCTGATAGGTAATACATCAGCTCCTCTAGAAGAACGTTCTGCATCATCATATGCCTTGATGGTTATCTTTTTGCTAGCATCCATCGATTCTACTGCATAACCCAATGCTGTGACTAACTGCAAGGTGCGTATATTCAAGCCGACTCCATTATCAGTCAAGAATCGCTTGATTCTATGTTGGTTTATGAATCCTTCAATATGAAAGGATGCATTATGGGGTTGTTGGAAAGATGTGTTGTCACTTTCAGTAAAAGTGAGACATGGTGATGACTTTAGATTACCAACCCAGGCTTGAGACTAATCTGTGTTGAGGTTGGCAGGGACAAACGCTTCTTGGAGAGCTTGTTCCAAGATTATTTTATGTGAAGGGGATAAGCATAAAAAATCTAATATGGAGATGAGGGCTGGTGTCTTATCCAATTTCTCTACAAGATTATATTGTTTGGGGAGGGGTGTCATTCCTTGGGGTTCTGTTCAAATAGTAATCTTGCTGTGATGCGTAACAACATTACATACAGGATTTGGATCTTTGATGGTAAGAGTTGCAACTTGTTCATCAACATCATAAAGGTGATTCATAGTATAATTTTATGCAACTTGTGTATAATTAGTTGTAGTATCTGTGTTTCTCCCTGAGGTGGAAGGACCCCTTTGATCATGTGATGGAAGTGGATTCTTGAACATTAAATGATCATCATTAGATGTTTTTGGGTCATGTCCTTCAATTTCAATTTCTCCTCTATCAATAAGATCTTGAACAAGATCTTTCAGTCGATAGAAATTGCTTGTTTTATGTCCTCTCCCTTGGTGAAATTCACAATGTTCATGATATCGCCACCATGGGGGCTTGATATGAGGCTCATAATTAGATGTTTTTGGTAAGGTCACAAGATTGGAGGATACCAATTGACGTAAGATTGTTTCGATAGGTTCTCCTAAGGGTGTATATGTGCGTTTTGGCTTGTAGTTTTGTTGCTTTTGTTTTGGTTCCTCTTGTTGTGTATTGTGACCTTGATTTTGTGGATTTGTGATGGTGTTGTTTTTAGGAGGGGGATTTTGTCCTGCAAACTTGACCACAGGTTGTGAAATTTTTACTGTTCTTGCATACACTATCCCGTCATTGACAACGTTCTTGTTTTTGTTTCAAAATTTTGGTTTATCACTATTATAATGTGGCCAAGGACCATCTTTGGGTTCATTGTAAATTTTGATAAGTCCCTTTTTGATGAGGTCTCTTTCACATTTTAGTCCTTGAGTGATCATCTCTTCAAAGGATTCTATACCCTTCATGTCTAAATGAAATTCCATTTCATCATTTAAGTTGGAAGTAATTTTTTTCACTAATTCTTGCTCAGGTAGATGAAGAGAGCGTCTGCACTTGCCTCCACCATTGTAGGAAAGTTGAGAACAACTCCCCCGATTTTTGTTTGGTGTTGCACAAATCTGCAATGGTGACATCACGTTCTATGTTGTTTGCATAATGAGTGATGAATTTTTGGACCAGTTCTTCAAATGTTCTAATGCCACCTGCCAATCGTGAAAACCATTGTGTGGTTGTGCCTCCCAAACTTTGAGGAAAGAGGTGCATTAGATATGTCGTCATAGGCCACCTCTAAACAAGCTGAGTGAAATTCTCACACATGATCCCTAGGATCTCCTTTGCCCCGATACTTTTCAAATTTGGGTGTTTCGAACCCTCGTGGAAAAGGTGGCATAAGCATGTTCCTATCAAAAGGATAGGGACAAATGTCATTAAGCGAAAATCGAGTAGTCTTCACACCACTATTCAGTTGTTGAGTGAGATTTTCTACTTGTTGCCTTAACATGTCTATTTCTGAAGGAGGAGGAGGTGGAGGATTCCCTTGATGATGATCTCATAGTGGATGTAGTCTTTATCTCCTCCACCATCGTGACAACTATGTTGCTCAGATGTTTGTCGTATTTGTGTTGTATCAAAGTTGGAGGGTAATTTGGCACCCTCTTGAGCAAGTCTTAAGAAATGAGAATCTGTATTGTTTCTAAGGATTTTCTTCTAGGGTTGGAGTGTTGGGATCTTCATCATTAGTGCCTCCTCCAAAGGCCTCATGATAATCATTGAGGTTTTCTTCCTCCTCTTCAGTTTCTGATTGTCAGTTTCACATTGATCTTGTTTGAGCCATGTTTTTTAAAGGTGATGTTTGTGAAAGTGATTATGAGGTGGTGATGAAATGTTTTGATGGAAGACAACTTTTGTGAAACGTTTGGTAGAAGATAGATCTCTAATACTGAAGGTTAGATGTCAACAAAGTTCTTTGTGATTTGCTTTTTTGTTTTTCAACAATTTTGATGTGATGAGGTATAGCAAAGTTTGAGATGTGTTACAATCCAAGCTACCTAGTAATGAGAGGATGCACTCATAAACTAGTTTTAACCTATCTAGATGTGCATAAATTCCCCTTAGGATGATTGATCCTAGATGTAGAGACACCCTAAAAGTGATTTGTTGTTTTGGTTAAGCAATATCTAAAAGTACTTGAGGATGAAAACCTCTTTGTGTTTGAGAGTTGAATGGATTGTGATTTTGTTTGAATGTGAAAGTGGGTAGGATATATGCCTCAATAAAACTCTTCCGTTATGAAGGGGGTTTCTAATTCTTCCTCTCTTACAGGGGTTGGTGGTTCCCCTCGAGCTTCGTTGTACGTGATACAAATTTTAGGAAAGAAAGCAGGATTGATCTTTCCCCCTTTGTTTTTGTGATAATCAAAAGCCCTATGCTGAGTGAAAGCTCTATTGCTCAAAGGCTCTTTTTCAAATTCGTTGGATTTGCCCTGTAGGTACAAGTGCATATGACACAAGAATACCCTATGTGAGAGAAATAGTTGTCTATTGATATAGACAAATTTTCTTTTCTTGATAAAGGCTTTTGAACCAAGTTGTCTTTTCTTCAATTTGGTCTTTTGATGAAGACTCCTTTTTCTCAAGATATGAGTGATGGTAATACAAAATGATACTTTGTTTCACTTGTTGATGTTGTTTTGTTTATCAATGTTTGATGTAGATTTGTTGGATGGATACTTGGTTTCAATTTGTTTTGAATTTCTTTGACAAGAAAACATAGCAAGCACACAAGCACAATAATCTTGCCCCTTTTCAATAAAGGTACAATAGGTGTTGGTCTAAATCAACCCAATCATGAAATTTTTGACCCTTTTACAAATGTATTTTATGTTCCCAAAGACCGAAGTCGCCCCAAATTGTTACTGGTCTGAAACAAGATGAAGACAACTCAAACATTTTTTTATCCCGAAGGTCATGGTCGGTTGCGATATTTTCAACCCACACATCTTGATATTTCTTCGACTTTGGTACTACATACCTTATGAATCCCGCTGTGGCAGGTAAGGATGTGATATACTAAGTCTTGCATGAGCATAACAAATAGATGATCCCTATGATGAGGGAGTCACCACTTTCATCAAGCTACAAGTATCTTTTCAAAAAATCTCTGTTTCTACTCAAGGAAATATGCATGGTGAGTATCTTGGGAGCAAAACCATCTATGCTCTTGCACTGAACTTTTCATAAATATCCTCAATCAATAGAACGGGTGGGCTTCTAAAATAAGAGGTGTCTAGTAATTTTCGATGTTTTTGGACGTAAGTTCATTCTGCAGTGACTCACTTAAGAGCCCTGTAACTTGTGGTGGGGCCCATATGTCATTTCGGCAAGTTACACTGTAGGAACAACTACACCCAAGGCTATAGTTTTTCGCTCTCACCTGATTTCTATAGTGGCTTGAAGGATTTACCGTGCAAGGTTGTTCCCAAGAGTGATGTGTCTCTTGGCAGGCCTCTCTTAAAAATAGAAAATTTAGAGCATTACTAACACTTTTCTCTTGCACCTAGGACCACGAGAGCCAAGGGAGAGGATAGTGTGTGTTAGAAATGGGACCACTCCACAGTTTTTGCACAAGCGTGCCAATCATGAAAAAACACTTATTCTTTTTAGCTTTTTATCACAATGTGATCTATTTGCTATTTGGAGATGTTGCTCCAACAACCATGACGTTATTTTTAGCCAAGATAAAACTGTTTTGGACACTTTGACAAACTAAAAATAAACCTGGTCAACAAAATGAAATCGTGTAGCCTTTTGTAGCAAAAAGTGTAAATGTGAGGTTCGTTTTATGCACCAAATTAAAAAATGAAGTGGATTTTAAGTGCACCAAAAGAGTGAAGTTGATTTTTAAAATCCCTTTGCCTGAAAACAAGAAAAATGAATTTTGTTTTAAGCACCAAAAGTGAAAAATGAGGTTTATTTTAGTTACACCAAAAAGGCTATGAGGTTAATTTTAATCTGTTTTGTTTGAAAAACCTGAAAGATGAAGTTTGTTTTAAGCACCAAAAGTGAAAAATGAGGTTTATTTTAGTTACACCAAAAAGACTATGAGGTTAATTTTAATCCTTTTGTTTGACCAAAACATGAAAGATTAAGTTTTAAACTCAAAGACTAAAAAAATGTTTCTAATTTAACTCCTTCAAAACCTGCAAATAAACCAGTTAGTAAATCCAAAATCTCATGGGGGCTTCCACAAGCCTAAATTTAGTTTTTTGGTTACAATTTTGAGCTCTTTGTTACAAAAGCGCTACTCTGTGAAAACACAGAAGTGCTACTTCGGACAACAGTGCTGAAGTAATTACAAAAGCGTAAAAACAACTAGCAAAAGCGCTAAAATATGAACAACAACCCTAAACTATGAACAAAACCGCTATTTAAACAGTTTCGACAAAATTTAAGGACTTACATACAAAGAGCACAAAAGCACTAATAAATGAACAAAAGTGCTAAAACTATGACTAAAGCGCTAAACCTATAGCAAAAGCGCTAAAACGTGAATAAAAGCGCTAAAAGTCTTTGGTCGATAGTGCCAAAACGTGAGACAAAAGTGCTAAAGCGCAACCTATGTGTGAAGAAAATAAGAAAAACACAAAAAGTTAGATTGGAAATAGATCAGAAGGTTGCATGTTCGATTCACATCGGGTTCACAAAATGATGCACGCTGAAAAGGAAGGCCACATGACACAAGTTCAAACATTAGTATGTTAGTGATAATAAAAAATGAAATACAAATGAACCTATGATCCTAAACATGCATATCAAGAGAGATATAAAACAGACAATAAGAAGCATACAAAAATGGAAAAGGGAAAGGAAACTCCCCAAGATGCTCCCCACAATGCTCATAGTTGCTCCTCCCTTGTTCCTCTCCTCTCCAAGTTCCACATGAGTGTAGCTCTAAGATTTTTTCACTATTTATGGATGTCTTATGAAGATTCAAGATTATGAAACTAAGAACAAATGCCTATGCAAGTGTAAATAAATTGCTATGAGAAAGCACCTAATTAGTCTATGTTAATTTTAGCAAAATAAAAAAGCAAATGCTCCTAAATGTTCTCTCAAAATAACTATAAGTTTGATGCATAAAGATTTATTGATCCTTAAAATGAAGAATGAGAGCTCTATTTATAGGGAAAATAGGGCCGAGTAATCTTAGCAAGGGCCAGGATCAATGGGTTTGTGATCCATGTGATGACTTTCAACCCAATCCCATGATGAAAAATGTCAACATGAGATGGCTTGAGAGGAGAGGGAAGAAGCATTAAATGCTTGAGATGACATGAAGGTTACCTTGGGAGGGTTTGGTTAGGCTTGAGTTAGTGAATAAAGCTTTTATCCAATGAATAATGCCTTTTTCCAATGGACAAACTCTTGTGCAAGAGTTAGTGGGGATAACCATGGTCAAATAAATGAATGCTTGAAGAGACCCATGAGTTAAATGAGGGTTGAGTTAGAGGGAAAGTCTCTAACCATGTGGGTGAGTTGAGTTTAACCATTAATGGTTATGTAAGAGCCATACATGGTTTGGAAGACTTTGAGGGTTAACTTGTTGGAGAATAAAAGCCTTTAATGCTTTTCAAAGACTTTGGAGGCTTTGAGAAGTGACTTCTCTTTGCTTAGGAATGTGACAATAATTAGGAGATAGGATTAGGCTAATTTGGAATGGATTAGAAGAATATAGAATGGGTTTAAGATGCAAGTGGGTTTGGTAGGTGAAAGAAAATAGAATTTTAATTAAAATAAAATTCATTTATTTCAACTAAAATTGTGCAACTTGCATTTATAGGAGAATGCAAGTGGGGGGGAGTTTAGAGATTTAAATAAATATTTATTTATTTATTTAAATGAGGAAAGGGGTTAAATTAAACAAATATGTTTTATTCATTTAATTAATTGTTAAAGTGTGGTTTCATGAATTAATTTAAATAAATTGAATAATTTATTTAGTTAATAGAAGAAGAGGTTAAGGATGAATTAATTAAATATTAATTTAATTAACTATTGACTGATGGTTAAATAATCAAATAAATACTAAATATTCATTTAATTAAGTGGACAAGTTTATGTGACTACAACAACTTTACAACACTTACTAGATACCTTAAAAATGGTCTTGAACAAATTTTTCCTCTACAAGGGCCCTTCATTTTCTTCGGTATGAAACAAAGCTCTCCTCATCATCAACAGTTCTCCATCTTTTGGTTTATTAGGTGATTCGGTGGGGTTTTCTTCCACCACTGCCGTTCTTCCGATATTCTCTGTCTTCTTACACTCGAAAGCACGATGTCTTTCTCCTCCACACTTATAGCAAGTTCCTCTAAACACTCTCTTGTCTTGTCTTCCATCATCTTTTCCAAAATTCTCATTCTGGTAGCCATCTGGTTCTCTCCTCTGATAGAAATTTCTATCATCTTTCCAGTATGAATTTCCTTCTTTGCTTAATTCCTTGTCCTTGTTATGGTCCATACAAGTTCCTCTACCTCTAGAAAACCTTCCACCTCTACCTCTCTATCTCTTCTCATGTCTTTTGTTCAGCTTCTCTTCAGCTTTTAATGCATACATATAAGCTTCTTCAACACTCTCCAAATTGATCAAACCGAGTTCATCTTGTATAGACATCCACAATACATTCAAATATCTTGCAACTTGTTCAACTTCATCATCAACATGTCCGGATCTAATATTCAACTTGTAAAATTCTTCGGTGTACTCCTTCACACTAGATTCCTTCTGCCTCAAATTTTGCAACTTCCAGAACAGATTCACTTGGTAGTCAGTTGGCATAAATTTTGATTTCAACTTAGCAACCATTAGATCTCATGTCTTGATCTTCTCTTTACCTCTTCTCTGTCTATCAACCTGCAAATGCTCCCACCAAAGAGATGCATGACCTTTCAACTGGGTACAGGCATATTTCACCTTTCTTTCTTCTACGATGTTCTCAAAATCAAAATATTTCTCCATCTCCGAGATCCAATCCATCAATTCATCCGAATCCAACTTTCCATCATATTCGAGTGGGTTAAAATGAGGTTTAGTATTCGCCCTACTCAAAAACCTAAAAAACCTTTCTTCATCTGGATCAATCGCTGGTGGGTTTACTTGTTCTACCGGGGCTTCTTTTCCTTCATATTCACTCACATCTTTAATATGTCAGACTCTTCTCTAGGTTGTCACAATGACTCCTAACCAGGTTGCAATTCCCCACAACATTTCCATCGCAACAGGGTTTGCATTTTCACGTGCTCCACCATTCCTATTTCCTCTACACGCCATCTTCACGCCAGTCCTCTGCAGCTGCAGGTCAAATGCATAATCTACCACCCTACAACAAAATTCCTTAGGACAATGCAATCTCCAAGACAAAAGCTTGCTCTGATACCACTTAGTGCAGTCACCGGTTAGGAGGGACCTCAAAGAGATCAATCCGGACCGGTTAGCAAGAGTAAACACAAGGATATGATAGAAGCAATGCAAAACTAAATGAATTATATCATGAAAATTGATTACAATCAACTAGTAACAACCGGGTTACAGAAACTGACTCACTGGCCTGCTAAAACATGCTTAATTACAGAACAAGTCACAATGGAGACCTCATATCTTAGGATCTATCTTCTATGTTCTATATCTAAACTGATCAACATTCTAATGCTTAATTACAATGATTTGTATGATCCAAGGGGATCCGGTCAGCCCAAAAAGGGATCAAATGCCGAAGAACAAGACCTAACGTGTAAAAGCAACAAGGTCAACCTCTGCCAAAGAAATTCCTCCAGAAAATCCAAAGGATAAAGTGCGGATCAAGGGGAAGGTCAGTCACATGCCAAGGAACATCATAATCAACGCTCAGGGCTCTGCAAGCTACGAAAGGGATCCGGTAGATTACTAATGCAAATAGGTCAACGCAACCGGTACTAGAAAACTGTCTTGAAAACCGATAGCGATAACTTGGCGGAAAATGATCCAAATTCTTCGCGGTTTGGGAATAAGGTAGATGATCAAGTCTTCAAGCAAAAATCCAACTCCTTGAGATCCAGTGAGCCTATGCCAGAAAATGCATAATGAAATGCTAATACTGCAATACATAAAGGAAATATTTTTGGTTGATGCAAGATTTCCATGAACCGGGGAAGCTCATGCATCAGATCATGTTGTCATGTTTATGGTTCCGATTCTACGGTTGGCGCTTTGACACTGATCTTGGCGGTTCTCTTTGTATTGGGTACATGATCATTTTCTTGATTACTTCATGGTGATGCTATGTTGGATTTGGAGTTTGGTATGGATTGATTGGTTACAGATACTCATTGATACTTAAAGACATAGGTGATGCTGACATTCTCTTATAAAGTTGGATGTTGAAGAATAACTTCCCCTTCCCAAGTAGCATCCTCAATAGGCAAGTCCTTCCATCTCACCAAGTATTCTCTAATAACTCTAATCCTCAACCTCTTTTCATGCATATCTAAGACTTCTACTGGTACCAATATCAACTTGCCCTCTTCATCTAAAGGATGTGATTATCATGAAGGGACTACATGCTGTCCAAGAGCCTTTTTCAAACAAGATATATGGAACACATTATGAATCTTTCTCTCAGGAGGTAGATCAAGCTCATACGCAACTTCTACAATCCTCCTCAATACCCTGTATGGCCCATAAAAGTGAGGTCTAATATTTTCTACTCCACTCTTCTTGTAGGGTTGTAGACATAAGAATACCATATCACCAATCTCAAAAGTCCTCTCAACCCGATGATGATCAACATATATCTTTTGCTCATTTTGTGTGTGCTATATACTATCCTTAAGTGTCTTAAGGATATCCCAACTCTCCTGAAGCCAATCATGTGCTAGAGGTTCTCTACTGTCTCCCAAGGGAAAATCCACAAATGATAAAGCATCGTATCCATGCAATGCACAAAAGGGAGTCATATCAATGGACATGTGGTGTGTGGTTTTGTAGAAATACTCTTTCATATAAAGCCAACACACCCATGTTATCTGTTGCACCAATACAAAGTTACGTAAATACCCCTCAATCCACTTATTAACTATCTCTGTCTGACCATCTATCTGGGGATGGTAACTAGTACTAGGTGTCAACTCTGTACCCGTAAGTCAGAATAACTCCTGCCAAAATGTACTCATGAACCTGCTGTCCTGATTGCTAACAATGGTCTTAGGAAGACAATGGAGGCAAAATACCTCTCTAAAAACACCTTTTCCACCTTTGAAGTTGTGAAGTCGACTGGAAAGAAATGTACATATCTTGTCAACTAATCAACAACTACATCAATACAACCTTTCCCTTGTACCCTCAAGAGTCAAATGATAAAGTCCATAGATATCCGTATCTATTTCTACTCCAGAATAGGTAATGGTTGCAGCAAACCAGCATGAAATATATGCTCAGACTTGTTCTGTTGACAAGTCAAACACTCATGAATATGGCGTAGGACATCATCCTTGAGACCCTTCCAAGAGAATCTCTCATGAATTTACCTATATGTCTTAAAGCACCCTTGATGTGCTGCTACTAGTGAGTAATGAACGATATGAAGAATCTGATTTTTCAATTTGGATTCAGGAACTAAGCAAATTATATCCTTATAATAGATAGCTCCATCCACCACTAAGTACTTGTCATCTTGTGTAATCCAATCCATAATTTTACATGTGTTGCTGATTTTTGGAGTACTCAACTAAAAGATGAGATTTCCAATCAGCTGAAATCTCACTCAGTGAACATAGGACAACAACTGATGGCTTCCTAGAAAGTGGATCAACAACTATATTTTTCTTTCCCTTGACATACTCAATGTCAAAATCGTATGCCTGTATCTTGCTAATCCACTTTTGTTGGATCTCATTAAGTTCCTTTTGTTCCAAGAATTATTTTAAGCTATTATGGTCTATCCTCGCCACAAACTTAACAACAACTAGGTACTGTCTAAACTTTGTTAAGGCATGCATGATGGTGAGCATTTCCTTATCATAGGTAGATTTTAATCTATCATTATCCTTCAATTTTCTACTCTCGTATGCAATGGGATGATGATTCTTCAACAATACTGCACCTATGCCTTCTCTCAAGGCATCACAATCAAGGATAAATGGCTACATGAAATCTGAAAGTGTCAAGACTGGACAAGTACTCATAACTTCTTTCAATCTATCAAAAAAACTTGTGAATATCCTCTCACAAATCTCCTGTAGTAAGCACACAACCTAAGGAAACCACAAACCTCAGAAACATTCTTAGGTGGGGGCCAATCAAGTATTGTTTGTATTTTCTCTTGATGAACCTTGACCCCATCAACACCAATAACATGTCCCAAGTATAAAATATCCATAAGTCCAAATTCACATTTGGACATCTTGGCATACATAAATTTATGCTCCATGATACCAAGGACCTCATCCAAGTGTCTCAAATGATACTCCCATATTTTATTATAAATCAACATATCATCAAAAAACACTAGAACAAATTTACGCATCTACTTATTAAAAATGTGGTTCATATAGGATTGGAATGTAGCAGGAGTGTTGGTAAGGCCAAAAGGCATAACTAGAAAATCATAATGCCCATAGTGGCATATGAATGTGGTCTTATGGATGTCCTCATCATGAACTCGTATCTGATGATATCTTGATTGAAGATCTATCTTCAAGAAATATATTTCCCCATGGAGCTCATCTAACAACTCATCAATGTGCGGTATGGGATATCTGTTCTTGATTGTTTTTTTATTGAGCACACTATAGCCAATGCACATGTATAAAGTACCATCCTTCTTCTTCACCAACACTACCAAAGAAGCAAAGGGGCTCGAGCTCGATGTAATAAATCCCATATCCAATAACACTTTGATAGTCTTCTCAATCTCATCCTTGAATACCTTTGAATGATGATAAGGAGTGGTGATTACAGGCTTAGCACCCTCCTGAAGCTCAATAACATGCTCTAAGCCACGATCGGGTGGTACCCCAGGAGGAATGTCACCAAAAACAACTCCATGCGTATCCAACACTATCTGGATATCAATGTGAAAGGATCTCCCATCCTATGAAGAAGGTGTTTAGGACGTAATATAACACTGTGTCACCTAAAGGATGTCATGATATCTAATGATAGTTTCCATCCTTCGTGATGAAACTTCCTTGGGACCTCCATCTAACAACGCCCTCAACACTATATTCTTACCATCTTCTATAAACTCTAACTGTATCATCTGGTGGTCTATAATGTATTTGTCAATGCCCTGTAACCATTGCATACCCAAAACCACATCATAATCCTCTAACTAAAGGACATAGAAATCATCTATGAAAATATAATCACCCAATTGAATGTTGAGCTGAGTAATCATCCTGGTACAACCCAAAATAGCTCCATCAACAACCTTCACTCCAAAACCAAAAAAATCCTCTTCTTGTAACCCACACTTCTCCACTAAATGTTGATCAATAAAATTGTGGGTCGCTCTAGTATCCACTAAACATACCACACATTGCCTTGTAATATAACTTTCGATCGAAAGGCATGGAACTTGGGGTAACCTGAAAGTGTGGTCATAGTAACATTGGTTGTAGCCAATGCATCAGTAGGATCAAGCTCCAACTATGGTCTCTCATGTGCAAGCTCATCCTGATTATCCTCAACATCTATGTCCTGAACATGCCCATCCTCCACATTTGAACTCACCTCAATAAGATGAGCCTCTCCTTTCCCAAGGCATCTATTTCTTGGTTCCCATGTCTCCTTACATGTAAAGCACAATTTATTCCTTCTCAATTCATTTCGTGACTCTTGGTCCAACTTAGGAGGAGGCAGATTACCCTTCTGTTGTATAGCTGATTTCTGGAAGGGTTTGGAGTTCCTAGGAAAATTTCTATTTTGCTAAAATGAAGAAGGCAGAGGAGTGGTATCAAGGTCAAGGGTGGTCTGAATGGCTTCCTATAAGGTCTTAGGCTTAAGAGCCTTGACCAATCCACGTAGTCTCTCATGTGGACCCTCTATGAAAAGCATAACCACCCATCTATTTGGCATCTTAGGAACCATGATTGCAGTGTGTTGAATTTTATTTATGTAAGCTTCAATGTGTCCTATCTGTCTCAAAAGTGATACGTCTTTGTAATATATCTCTACGTCCTTATAGTCCAAACGAGTGATCAACCGCTCGGTAAATTCAGTATAGGAGTGAATGAAAGCATGGTTCTATGTAATAAGGCCATGGTGCCACAAATCATAGGCAATGCCCTCTAAGTGTAGCATGACAAACTGTATGCCTCGTCTTCTAGCATCAATTTCAAGGACAAGAAAAAATCCAATTTGTGCACCTAGGCACGCGCACTAATCTCATGACTACCATCAAAAGGAGACAAGTTGACCTTACTGGTAGCCTGATTCAATTGAGTATTCTGTTGCTACTGTCTAAGGCCTCTATCATTGTGTTATATCATATTATCCCTTTGTTGCATACAATATTGGTGTAATGGGAAGGCATCTCTGAAATGTTCCAAAAGATGTGCCCTCATCATTGGTTGACATAACCATGTCTTGAAATGCTACATCCTCTTGTGGGTCAACTAGGGGTGGCTCATCCCTATGAGTGAAACGTGGAAGCATAGGTTTGCCAGCTATCCTAGTTTGGGCCCTGTCACACCTAGGCGAGATGGATGCACTGCCTAGCAATGAAGGAGCTATGTTGCTCCCTCAACTCCCTACAGATGAAATTGACTTGTTGTGTCTATCATGCCTATCTATAGGATGATTCAAGTCCATCCTATCCAAGGTGTCTTGTAACAATTTTAGTGCTCGTGTAATCCTCGGTTGTGAATTAGCCAAGGTCCTCAATAACTCATCCGGATCAGGGTGGTCCTATCTGTCCTCCGGATGAGGACTCCTATTTCCTTCTGGATTGTCACCCATGTCAAAATCGAGATGACCTTGTGCTCTCCTGCGATTATAGTACCTATATATTTCCCTTCTACTTGGATTCCTAAAAAAAAACCCAAACCCGCAGGTTGATAGGATTATGCTCTGGTACCACTATAAGATTCCAAACTGAAATCTTTCCCAATCTGTTGATTTGTTTCAATTGTTTGTCTTTGGCCAACGAAGAGGTTTTTGCTGAGTTTTGTTTTGTTTTGATGTTTTATGATTTTTTTGTGTTTTTTGACTTCAATGAATAAAAAATGCGAGACACAAGGAAATAAATGTACTAAAAATAATTTTGAGAATTCTAAGATTTACAATAGAAATTTATAATTTCAATTTTAGAGCTTATCTCACCACAAAAAGACAATTTTCATACCAGGAGTCCAATCGCCTAGCTTGGATAGTGCTTTTTAATTAAGATATCTCACAAAAATGGCATTATAGGGGCATCCAGGTCGCAACAACTCCTCCAATGAGTCTTATTAGCATCCACTATAATTATCTAAAAATTTTATTGAAAAAGTAATTAAATCTGCAACAAGTTCTAATAGGCTCCCAAGAGAAATCATTGAATTTTCCTTGTAATTCTCAAAGAATTGCTCACACTGCTCAACTCTACCTGAGAAAGTCTGATAAAACCACTTATTTTCTGATTGGTAACACTAACAATGAATTTCCTACAATATTCACACCCTTATTGTTGCTGGTTTGTTTTTTTAACCATGTTGATGTCACCAAGAAGGTATAGCCAGCATAGGATGACCTCCTAGAGCTGAAAAATGTTATTTGCTGCCCTTAATTGCCTCCAATGTCTAATCTCCTTGTTGTTGTAGGTTTTATAATGTTGATTAAGACTAAATTTTGAAACCCAAATGGAAATTCTGAGTGAATTTCCTTGAATTATGGCCTGGGGTTTCGTCCAAGCTTGCCTGGAATTGAAGAGTTTTCTTTCTCCAACACCTATATGCTACGAATCCAATCTTAGAGCTACTATTCTTCAAATGAGAGATAAAAAATGATCATAAGAATGCCAAAATGGATTCCATACATACTCCTTTATACTTTCTAAAACTCAATGCCCAAATAAGGGCTCCAATATGCCATGATTCCCCAAAGAATATTCTCCACTTGGGCACCCATCTTAAGGGTATGAAATTTTATTGATCATTTGCCCACCTTTTAAAACAACTTGCCTATGTAGGCGTGCCACTTAAGGACTTTTTTTAATGTTGTGATTAAATAATATCACTTTATAAAGTCACTTTTATAAAATATTTCTATGTTTAGAATAAAATAACTTTATAATGAAATATCATAAAGTTACATATTATAAGCTCTCCAAAGCCAACAAATGACTAAGTATAACTCCCCTTGGTTAGCCAATCATCTCCTAACCTATAAATTTGCCTGCAGAGATGGCTAACAAACAAATCCATCCTCCTGAGTGGCAACTAATGGAGAGGGGACATTATGTAAAGAGTGCCATAGTTGCATGCTAATCTTGCACCCAATCCTAACAATAAGCTCATTCAATAGGCTTACTCTAATGAGGCAACTCAGTACTCAACTTATACAATTGAGATCAATGATGTCCACCTTCGCTCAAGTAAGACTCTTCCTAGTCCTACATATCCACATATCATTGAACTATCTGATGAGGAACCAATGATAGATGTCACTAACCATGAACCATTGGAGAAGACTCCAACACATGTTGATTTACCAAATAAGGGCCCACCTTTATTTGAGAGGTTAGCCATACAAAAATATTAACCTAAATCTAAGTTTGACCTCCTAGGGCAACTGAAGAATGTTTGCATGAAGATCCCTCTTCTGCAAGCCATCAAAGATGTTCTCATTTATTCCAAGGCTATTAGGTAATTATGCCTTAGACTTATAGGAAGGAAGAAATAGGACCCCAAAATAGTCCATGTCATTGGATAGTTAGTTGACATTATGTTAGGCACATTAATGGTTGTTGTCTTTAAATCTAGGAAGCCCAATGGTGTATGTAAACATAAATGGAACTCTCATCAAGAATGCACTAATAGACCTTGGGGCAATA
The DNA here is from genome assembly GCF_030272615.1 of Cryptomeria japonica. Lineage (NCBI taxonomy): Eukaryota > Viridiplantae > Streptophyta > Pinopsida > Cupressales > Cupressaceae > Cryptomeria > Cryptomeria japonica. Next base: position 373,115,610 of record NC_081413.1, on the reverse strand, counting down.
ATTAATGTCATGACCAAATAGACAATGAATGATTTATATTTAGAAACACATTATCAACACCAATAGTATTATAGCTAATAAATAGGTCTACTATGAAACTAGAAGGAATAATTGAAGACTTGCTAATAACTATAGATTCATGCATCTTGCTAATTTTGTAGTTTTACATCCTAAAGCCCAATTGGATAGATATCCACTAATTCTAGGAAGGCCATGCTTAGCCACTGTTTATGATTTCATTGGTTGTAGGTCAAGCAACATGACAATATTTGATGACGATATAAGTAAGAAAATAGTACTCTATCCTCCAGGTCAACCTTATTCAGACTTGGAACAACACATCTAGCCTACTTTAGAGGAAGAAAAATATTCTTTGTACTCTTATGAAAATATACCAAACTTCTATGATGAAAGCATAAGAAAAAGATGTCATCCATGCTAGAATTATGAAAAATTCTTCTGGTTTGGTCCTACAACAAGAGGAGTTCTTATCTTTCAAGGCTTGTCCATTTTATAGTTTGATTGCTAGTCAAGATTAGTCTACCTCACAAATGTTAACTGATATTTTGCCTAACAATTGTAGTTTGAATATTACTAATCTAGACCTTTCCTCCATTTTGACAATATCTAGTCTTATAGAATATCTCCAAGGAAAACACACAATATTAACAATGAGATGATAGCAATACAATGTGATCAAATATTGTAGATTATGCAAGAACACTCTTTAAGATTTGCATGGGACTACCATGATACGAGAGGCATTGATCCAAATCTCTACATGCATAAGACATACATCAATGAAGGTTGCAGACTAGTAAGACAACCACAAAGGCAAGAATTTAGCACTCAAAGACATAGTTAATGTTGAACTACAAAAAAAATCTTAATGCTAGATTCATATACCCAATCTCAAATAGTGAATGGGTCTAACCATTGGTTACTATGCCTAAGAAGGGGGGGAAGTGGCGAGTAGGCGTAGACTATAAAGAGTTAAATGCTGCCACTAGGAAAGACCACTTCCACTACCTTTCATTGATCAAGTTCTTGATTCATTGGCTTCTAAGAGTTACTTCCAACTATCAACAAGCATTTGAAACACCAATGAGAATATAAAGAATTCCTCCTCAGTCCTCAATTAGGGTCGTATCCTCCTCATCATGGAATATGCAAAGGATGTGTCCATTCCCCTTAAGGCCCCCATGAGGAAGAATAAATTGGAGTATGCCCAAAATGTCATGGTACACTACTCAAACATGTCCATTGACTCTGAGGATGAGGTCTCAAATGAAGAGGCTTTTTATCATATTCACAATATAAAGAAGTCCTCGACCAAGAAGAAAGTCAAGAAAAATCCCTCTCTTTCATGGACTAAGGGTTTTAAAACTGAGGAGGATGACGTTAAGACTATGTCTCCCATTAGGCCTAACCCATATGAAGATATGTCAAGTACTTATCAAAAGGATAAAAGATCTAGGTAAAGCCTCATTGTTGACATTAGGGAGCACTCAGACCCCTACAAAGGTAAATAGGGCTCTTATGCCAATAAACCAAGAGGGGGAGTATTGATGTGGGTGGAAGTGAGTATGCGGATGATGAGACTCCTTTGCTTGATAAGAATTATGGAAAAGGGATAGCGGAGGACAAGTATGAGGTGCCTTAGGAGGATGACCTACAGATGGGTCTTGATCCCCATGATGGTGTTGAGGAGGAGATCCCTGGTGAAATCCCTAAATTCCTTTGAGGATGTGGAGATATTTCTTTTGAATGTTGTTGATGGTCAAGCCATCTTGGTAAATTGGGTGGTCTCTTAGGTTATAGATATCATAAATAACCTTTGCTCCCTTTTTGACAAGGTGGAGAATGTTTTGTCAATGGTAAACAAGGGCATGGACAATGTGGAGTCAAATATAATGCTAGATATTATTGAAGTTGTTGCCAAGGATGTGAAGTATTTGATGTCGAATCAAGAGAAAATAAACAACTCTCTGGAAGGTTCAGTGGACAAGGTAAACAACAAGCTGAATATTGTGGTTAATGTTAGTAAGGATGTTGTTCAGAGGAATGCTAGTGGTCTCCTTATGTTGAATGAAACGACTCAATACCCAGGGATGGGAAATAAAAATAAAAAATAAAAAAATTCTAATGTTGATGGTGCATGGTGGTGGAGGCTGGTGATCTCGTTGGTGGTTCTGGGAACCTGGTTTTGTCTAGGGTGTAGGAGCCCTTTTCTAGAACATGTAGCCAATTTAAGGCTATTGGTGATCCATCCCACGCCATTAAAGAGGTCATGGATAGGCATGAACAAATCATACAAAAGGACATGGACGCTTCCAAAATTTTGAAAGATCTTTAGTAGGTTAGTTTGGGCTCATGCCCTATTTTTCTTTTTTGTTGCTATGTTTTTTGTTGTTGTTTATAGTTTTCTACTTGTTTGGTTATCTTAAATTAGTAGCTTTTTGGTCATTGTAAAGGGTTTTGGAGCCCCTTCAAAACCTATGTAGCCTTCGGTTACCACAAGCTCTTCTCCATCTACTTTTGTGAGACAAGAATGTAGTTTATTTCCACCCAACCATGAAGTGAAAGCTTCCCTGGTGCTCTTCATGTAACAAAGAGCTCTCATCCCTACACGAGGTACCTAGCACTTTAGAATTGATAAGTGGCAAGGAATTCTAGTGCAACATGATGCATCTAACTAACATTTCACATATATGAACATGCAAGTCCTATCATCATGATATGGTAGAGTAAAGTAATGCAATCATCTAGTATGAAATGATCGATAACAACTTTGGCCAAAGCATTTAAAATGACTACCAGTAGGAAAATCTAAGCTAAGATCTACCCTTCTCTGGTTACCCATATTCGACACTCATCCATAAAATTTACATAGCCCCACTTGGATAAAAAATTTAAACTACCCTCCTCGGTAAGTATTATAATTTCACTAATATTTCTATAACACATGGTTTTCTTTGTACAAATGTAAGGAACTCCATGTCCACATTAAAACAACTCCACATTCCAATCTTAAAAGAATACAATTAAAATGAGTTCCAAATTATGTCTCTTTAACTTCAAAGTCGTTATTGTTTCAAGTATTACCAATTCTACTTCTTACACCAATGTTTAAAGTGGCTCATTCTTTGGGAGGGAAATAATATATATATATATATATATAGAGAGAGAGAGAGAGAGAGAGAGAGAGAGAGAGAGAGAGAGAGAGAGAGAGAGAGAGAGAGAGAGAGAGAGAGAGAGAGAGTTCTCTTGTTAATCTAACTAGTATTTTTTTCCTATTTAACTCAAAGAATTTGACATTTGCCCATTTGCCCATTTTAGCATTAGAGTCTTTTCTCATATGAAATAAATAGTAATTTTTACATTATTTTTATTTTTCTTATATATATATATATATAACCATTCTAAAACGAAAAGAAAAGTTGTTAACTCAATAACAATTTATAACCTATTATGCTAGTAAAAATATAATATCACATTTGTTGGACAATAAGACTAAAAATATTAAGCACACAAAGGGAAGCAAATAAGCAATATACAGCAAGGTGTTCCTCTCTAATATATGACTGGCAAAAATGAGTTTTATCTATTTATCTTGGCAGCATGTATGTTTTTCCTCTCTATAAATTTATAGTGCTTTCGTTACTGGGAAGACACATCGCTGCAGATGTATGAAGACAGAGGCAAACTATATGAGCTTCATAAAGTTCGCTTTTAGGCATAGCAAATGAATTTCAGAAACCAGTTTCCACTATTTTTATTAAACACTTTGCTACAATAATAAAATTTAACGGAATTGTAAATGACAAGTTGAGATATGAAGCTTTGTCTGATTTGATATTTGCATGCCAAATTCCTCGTTAGTGAAGGGACAACAAAGGAGGTTTGGTAGACTTTAAGTTTATCAACAGTTTCTAACTCGTTAGTGAAGGAACATTGTTAACTTGTTAACTCCAAAGTCCTCAAATCCAACTTGTCCTTGATTTTTCCATCACAATCTTCTTCGCCCCCAATGTTTTTACCATGAAAGAAAAGGATAATGGTGTCGTCTCTATTCTTTTTAATGCTGATTTTCCCAAACTATGCCACCTCTTTACATCCCTAGTTGATAAATTTAATGCACGCTTAGTTCTGCATGCTTGCACATTTCTGTCACGTGTGGAAATTAAATGACCATTCCAAGCTATAGTTGAGGAGTTACGATTTAAGCCCGGACACATTCACAAATTCTAATCAAACACATGTTCATATTGATAATGATTTCTTTATGACTTGTCTTAAACCATCACACATTAAGCAACATATTAAGTCTAGATAGTGTTGGTCAACTCTGAATATTTAACACTTTAAAGTTTAGAAGTATATTCTTAGTGTGACCATATACATTAAGCAACATATTAAGACAAAAAGTAAATATAACAAATACACTTGCTTATTTTATCTTTATTACGATTTAAGCCCGGACACATTCACAAATTCTAATCAAACACATGTTCATATTGATAATGATTTCTTTATGACTTGTCTTAAACCATCACACATTAAGCAACATATTAAGTCTAGATAGTGTTAGTCAACTCTGAATATTTAACACTTTAAAGTTTAGAAGTATATTCTTAGTGTGACCATATACATTAAGCAACATATTAAGACAAAAAGTAAATATAACAAATACACTTGCTTATTTTATCTTTAAAAATACTATTATTTTAAATTAAAAAATATGTTTTATTTAAACTAAATCTAGTAATGAACTTTTCAAATTAAACCAAGCAATATTTTGTTTCATTATTTTAAATTAATAAGAGAAAACATTTATATTTCCACTTCTACCAAATTGACTAATTCACATAGATCAAATTATTTTTTTAAATCTAGTCTTTTCATTGAAATTATGCATTTGTGATGAACTACATGTGTGTGTGCATATTCCATCATACCATCCACTTCCAAAAGGCTAGGTGACCTCTACCTGGGCCACATTCATATATTCACACCTGACAATCACTCATGAATTCAAATTTGCATTAGTGTGTCAGCATATAAACCATTATTTCAAAATCAAATTATCTGCAATATAAATAAATGACCAATGAATAATCGTCCAATATTAAAACTCACATTACATATTTAACTAAAAATCAATGCAATTTTAATTAACAGCCAATGTGTTGATTAACGTATAGAAAATAAGTCCAAAATGTCACATGAATGCAACTCCACACACATATGTAATCAAATCCACACATATTTGGGATGTGACATCCTTCCACACTAGGAAGAGACATCGTCTTAATGTCTTATTAAATACACACAACATAGTATATAAAAAAGAGTCTATGATATGAAATGTGAAAAACTATTCTCAATATCCTAAACATTCTTCAATGTAGCATTATCTACAAAATATTGGTCCCACTGGACCTTATACTGCACAATATCATTGTTTTGCAATCTAAACATTTGTCTATCAATAACTCAAGTGGGCTCCACTAGCACCTCTCGTGGGTCATGTCCCTATAAGGAATACCAATCAAGTGTGCGAGAAGCATCAAGGTGATATGGCTTAAGCAAAGAAACATGAAATACATTGTGGATTCGAGTAAGAGAAGGTGGTAGAGCAAGTCTATAGGCAACTGGGTTGATTACTTCAAGTACATAGAAAGGCCCCACATATATGGGTGCAAGCTTTGAAAACTTGCCAAAAGATATCAAATTATTATGAGGTTTGACCCTCAAAAATACCTTGTCTCCATTGTATGTGCAACTCTTCTATCTATCGATGACTTCCTTAATCTCTTTTTAATCAACTTCATTTTAGACTCTTCCATTTTTATGAGCATATCAGTTCCAATAACAACTCTATCTTCCACCCTATCCCAACTAATAGGCGTGTGACACTTCCTCCCATAAAAGTGTCTCAAAAGGTGTCATTCCCAAAGATGCATGGAAATATTTATTATACACAAAATCCACAAAGGGAGGATAATATTTTCACTTATATTGTTGGTCCATACAACACATCCTAATACTTGATTCACCCGATCTATCTATCTATTCATCTATGGATGATAGGTTATGCTAAAGTTCAACCTCATTCCTAAGGAAACTTTCAAGATTGTCGAAAACCTTGAAGTCATCATCGTGTCTATGCAAAATGATAATTTCTATCACTCCATGTAATTTGAAAATCTCTTGGACAAAATTCCTTGCTTAAGTCAAGGAACCATCCTTAAGATTCCCTAGAACAAAATGTGCTACCATGGTGAGCTTTTCCACCACCAAGATAACATTGTGTCTATTCTTAGACATAGGTAACCCCTAGATGAAATCCATATGGATAACCTACTATTTTCAAACTAGTATGTTGTGTGAATACAAAAACCTTGGTGGATTAATATGCTTAACCTTGAATCACTGAAATTCTAAACATTGGGACACATATGCTATTACATCATTCTTGAGACACGGGCAAAATAATGGTCTCATATTTGTTACCAATTGTTTACACCAGGTTGGCCTGAATATGGTGTATTATGCATTTCCTCCATGATTAATTTTCTTAACCCTCCTTGGTTCGAAATGTACATCCTTCCATGATACCTTAGGATCCCATCATAATTAAAAGTGTATCCATAAAAAAATGGCAATCATATGGATTCTCCTCTAAAGCTTCCTTGACCAATGAATAAAATTCATCTCCCCGAAGATTTTGCAACACTTGTTGCCTCAAATTTGACCTAGTTGTAGCCATGACTATCCGATGTCTCCTCCTAATAAAGGAACCTACTACCTTATTTACCTTACCCTTAATGTACTCTAGGTTGATGTCATACTCATTAAGGAACTCAAACCATCTTTTCTGATGGGGCATTAAGGTTTGGTTGAGTGAAAATGTATTTGAGCCCTAAATGATCTATCTTCAACTCAAAAGGTTTACCCAAAAGGTAATGCCCCCACATTTGCAATGTGTGGGCTATGATAGCCAACTCCTAATCATGTGGTGCATAATTAAGCTCATATTTATTCAATTTCTTAGACTAATAGAAAATACCACTTGTCCATTTTGCATCAACACCCCCCCTACTCATTGTCCTGATGCATCTATTATTACTATGAAAGGACCATTCAGACCAAGTATAGTTAGGATACGAGCTAAATATAACTTAAGTTTTAGAATTAGGAAGGCTCATTGACATTTTTTTGTCAATTCAAATTTTTCCCTTCCTCTGAAGCAAAGTAATTGGAGCTAAAATTTGAAGAACCCCTTGAATTTGTTTTTATAATATCTAGCGAATCCCATGAATTTGCGAACCTTTGTAACCCTCTGAGGTGTCATTCATTCTACAATCTCGTCAATCTTCTTTGGATCAATTGTGACTCCATTTGTTGAGATAATGTGGCCCAAATAATGTACCTTTCTCTAGTAAAAAGTACACTTGGATAGTTTACCATATAGTTTGTGCTCTCTTAGGTGCTACAAAACTATCCTTAAGTGCCTCTTGTGTTCCTCTAAAGACTTGGAATAAATAATAATCTCATCAAATAATATCATCACAAAATCATCTAAACAATCTTGGAGGACATTATTCATTAAGTTTATAAAAGTTGTTGGTGCATTGGTTAACCCAAAAAGTAACACAATGAACTCATAATGACTATACCAGGTTCTAAAAGAAGTCTTTGAAACATCTTTCTCCTTGATTATGAGTTGATGAAATCAAAGCTTAAATCAATCTTTGAAAATACTATGGCCTTTTTCATTTGATCGAGCAACTGATCTTTCCTTCGAAGAGTATACTTGCTTTGAATTTATTTTTTTAACATCCTATAATTAATGCATAAACACAAAGTGTTGTCCTTCTTCTTAACAAAAAATATAGTAGCTCCCCATGGTGATACGCTTGGTCTAATGTATCCCATATCTAAAAAGTTCTTCCAATTGGACCTTCAACTCATATAATTCAATTGTTTTCATTTTATATTAAGCCTTGGTTAAGGCTCAATTCCAGGAAGCAATTCTATGGAGAAGTCAAATTATTTCTTGAGTGGCAATTCAGGCAACTCTTCTAGAAATATGTCTTGAAACTCCTTGAGAATAGGATAATTGACCAATACTAGTTTCGTATTCTCAAGATCTCTAACATGAATGGCATAAAACATGCACCCTTTCTTTTGTGCTTTTTTTAGTTGCATGGCTGAAATTTTCCAAACCTCAATTGGTCTTTGAACATCATGTACCTCCACAAGGTTACCCAAATAATCTAGGAAACTCACAATATTGTCTTGGCAATTGACTACGTCCTTGTGTTCCTTCAACCAATTAATCCCTAGGATTATATCATAAGAACCTAGAGGGGCCACATAAATTGACTAGATTTTGGAAACTCAAAAGTTCCAACTCATTGCATATCAGATGTTGGTTTACCCTTCTCTCTGCCCAATTTCCATATTATATTATCCATAATTTATACATATAACCAACTCTAATAGGTAACTTAGATACTAATTTAGGATCAATGAAACATTTTTTTATCTCTTCTATCAATTAAAGTAGAAACTAGCTATCCATAGAGCTTATTGAAAATCTAGATTGGTGAGGCATGAAATTTTACTTGTCTGTTGTCAACTACTACATGAATATGATATTGATCCAGATTTTATAATTCTTCCTATTCCTTCCAGATGATCATTGAGGACAAGTATTGGAATAGTGGTCCCAATAAAATACATAACACCCATCTCAAGGTCCTCTTCGTCCATCAGGTTTATTTTGTTGCAAATCACTCTTGTTGCTATTGTTGGTGAAGTTATTGAGCTTCGTAGTGTTTCCACTAATATTTTTTTAGGTTCTTCCCAGCATATCCTTATTTCTCTACAGGTTTCAAATTTGATGGAAATTGTCTCTCTATTGATTATTGCCCTAGAACTTCCTCTTTCCATATGCTCTTGATGTATTCACTTTTTGAGTTTTATGAAAATTGACCACCATCTATAGAAGCTTCTACTCCTATTTTGTTTCCTTTCCAGACACCTCATCGATAAGGATGGGGTTGTGCATATCAACCTCAAATCCAATTTGAGGTTTCAATCCCATAATGAACTTATAAATTCTAAATTGTTCGTCCATCTGATATTGTAGTACATATTTCAGTAAATGAGAAAACCTCTCCTAGTATTGTGTGACTGATGTTGAACACACAAATACACTGAGAAGGGGGGGGGTTGAATCTGTGTATGCATTAACAATATTAAAACACATTTCAACTCTCACAAGTAATTAACCATATGATGCTAAAGAGTGAGAAGATCAATAACACAACACACAACACTAGAATATACGTGGAAAACCAAAGATGGGAAAAACCATGGTGAGAAAATGCTTCTTGGAGCTAGTGTCCAAATCTAGCCTCACACATATATCAACTAATTACAATTATTTTGGAGGCACCGACCTTCAGGAGACACCAATCCCCCAGATTTTATGGACACCAATTCAAAGGAGCACCAACCTTTACAATTTACTTCAGGATTTGGGACACCAATCCATTTACAATCACGTGATTTGAAGGCACCAACCTTCAAGAGACACCAATCCCCTACACTAACATACAAGACTACAATCATAATGTAATATAATGAATAAAAAAGGACCTCTGTAGTACTTCTCTACCTCTTCAAAATTTTGGTTCACACTCTTTCAGCTCTGCAACTCACTCTCTTCTCAGTCCAACATCCTTACAAACTATGTCGATTTACATCCTATTTGTGTTCTTTGTATTCTCCTCCATAATGTCGGCCAAAACATAGTTCATCATTGATCAAACAAAAAAAATAGTTTGCATTGTTATCATACAACATGATCTGTACAACTTTATATGTTGCATTAGGATCGTTCATTTAGTCGGTTTTGCATTTTGATCTTATCATCACATAATAGAGAATCTACCCCATTTTGTAATTATCCAATTGCATTCCATAGATAGTTGTTTTTATCAACTTGTGCAAGTTCCTGTAATTCTCTGTTATCGTGTCAAAACAAGTTATTCTATATCTTAAAATCTAGATCGTTGACTCTCATGATTTAACCAAAAATATTTGATCATTATTGTCACCATGGTCATTCCACGTGCCACATCATAATACTGTAAACACAATCTCCCTAGGTCTATATCTATGACACATCAAAAATTAACTATAAGGGACGTGTGGCAATGGGTCGCAACATCACGACATAACATCAACATACGTCATCAAACCCTGTGAGACCTACACTATTCTTCATTCCTTTTATCTCTGTGAGCCCTGAAACAACACATGGAAGTCTCTCACCACATTGCAAGCTATCATTCCACTGCTAGCTCCAAGCTGCAAGGATGTGGCTCAACTTTTGTTGTGACTATTTGTAGTTGACCACAACATCGCAACCACCTCTTGTGATTAACCCTAACCACTGCAATCATGTGCCTAGCAGTTCATTGTAGCATCACAATCTTCATTGGTGGTCATTTATAATATCAAAGAAATGCTAAGGTAGCCACCTCTTCCTAAAAGGGTGAAGGAATAATTACCAAATTACCTCCCCTAGTAACAAATGCTTCTCTGCACTCTCATTATCCCACTAGGTGTTTACATCTCCATTTAGTTGGTATGCACCTCGCATAGCTCGAGACTCATTAGATAGGTTGTAGAGTTCAAAGCATTTCTCCATTTCAATATCTAGGCGTCAGTTTTATCCCCGATAATCTTGCCATCAAATTTTGGTGGTGCAACCATCTTGAGGTCCTTAATTTTTATGCAATTTGGTCTTAATTGTTCTCATTTTCCTCATTTAATGACATGTAAATGAATAGTTGAAATATCATTGAAGTGTTATTTAGAATTTCTAGTTGGTACACACACACACACACACACACACACACACACACACACACACACACGGGTGATGCACCATGTTTTCTAGGTTGCAACACCAACAAGAAGAATTGAATAACCAAGTAATATAATACAAAGCAACAATGTTACAGTAAATTCGATTTATAGTACAAACTCCACAGTCACTACCATCAAAGCATAATAGGAAGTTTGATTGTCAAGTAATATGGTCGAAAATACTCAATAATTATTACTTAATAATAAAATGAGAGGAGAATGTTAAACACAAGGTTCAGAATCACCATAAAATGAGAAGTAATTTAATAATTAGCAGGATGCTTGACAATGTTTTCTAGCCAATAAACTCATATACTCAACTTCTAATGTTGTGTTTAGGCTTAGGTAAGCATGGTGTATAGGAAAAACTCTAATTTATTTTATTATATGCAATTTTATGGAAATTTGAAATGCACTAATAGAAGGTATTTATGATATGAAGAATGAAGTCAATGCACAAGAGAGAGGTTTTCTTAAAAATAGAAGTACATATTAGATACGATTGATAGAATATCAAGTTTTTTCTTATCCAAGAATGTAATGAGAGTAAGATTAATATAAGAAGGATTTAATGTTAAAGCTCTTGAAGTCTTTGATATTTTCATTTGATAGATATAATACCAAATTCCTTGCTAGTGAAGAGACACCAAGAAGGTTTGGTAGATTTAAAAAGACAAGTAAAAGTTTGTAGCTTGCCATCTTAATGAAATTGAGATTAACTATTGCATTTAAAAGAACAGTTCCAAAGCATATGTTGAATTTTCCTACTGTGTTCTAGTACTCAATTAAAGGTATCCTATTGGATTTCACTTGCTCAAGGTCATTTAGTGGAACATTGTTTGAGGACTTACTCGGCTATGCTCCTTGCTACACCTCCTTCACTAACTTGTTAGCTCCTTTTTCCCAAGACGAGGGCTCAAGTCTACACCCTATATCTCTCCTCCTTTAGTTTAAGCTAAGTTGTCCTTGATTTTTCCATCACAATGTTCTTCCTCTATTCACAGCCCCCATTCTATTTTTACCAGAAAGAAAAGGATAATGGTGTTGTCTTCTTTTGGTTCTCTATTATTTTTAATGCTATTTTCCCCTAAGTGTGGTGCATGTTTACATCCGTGGTTGATAAATTTAATGCACACTTAGTTATCCTCCATGTTTGCACATTTCAGATCACATGTGACAGTTATATGAGTTTTTTATATTTACACCACTACAAGCTACAATTGAGGTTTTAAGTTTCCACTCCTATTTTAAGCTTAACTAACTGCTATCAATTAAGAAAAAGTGACACATTCACAAATTCCAATCAAACACATACTCATATTAATTTATTTAATCATACATATGAAAGTAATAATGACTCCTTTATAAGTTTCAAATAAGAGAAATAATAAATATAATAAAATATTTAACTAGTTCTATCTTTAAAACATGTTTGTTTTAAATTAAATAGTATTACTTTTATTTAAACTAAATCTAGTAATGAGCTTTTCTAATTAAACCAAGCAATATTTTATTTCACTATTTTAAATTGGTAAGGGAAAACATTTATATATTTACTTCTATGAAATCAACTAATTTACTTAAATAAAATTATTTTATTAAGTCTAACCTTTTCATTGAAATTATGCTTTCATGATAAACTACATTTATATGTTTGCATATTTCATCACACCATCCACTATCAAAAGGCCAAGTGACTTATACCTAGGCCATGTTCTTGTCTTCACGCCTATCAATCACTCATGAACTCGACTTTGCATTAGTATGTCAACATAAAAACATTATTCCAAAATCAAATTACTTACATTGCCAACAAATGACTAGTGAATAATCATTCAATATTAGAATTCACATTACATATTTAACTAAAAATCAAAGAAATTTTAATTAATAGCCAATGTTGATTATTATTCAAAGTATGAAAAATCAAGTCTAAAATGTCACATGAAATCAAGACCACACATGGATAAAATTAAATCTACACATAGTCAAGGTGTGACATTGTAATAAAGATAAATCTTCACTTTAGGTCCATAATGGATTCACATCCTAACCAAGTGTAAGCAAACTTTCTATTGAAATATTCAGCAAAGAGTAACCATAAAAACTTTAAATCCATAAAAACCTTAATTTATTAGGATAAATTAAGGTTTTTATGGATTTAAAGTTTATATGGTTACTCTTTGATGAATATTTCAATAGAAAGTTTGAATAAACCCTTAAAAACCTTTCAAAACCTTAATAACAACAATAAACCGTAGTTAACATTAATGATTCCTAATTAGCTATAATAAAACATGCAAACTCCTAATAATAAACCCTTCTATAACCTAAAAAATCTAAATAAACCCTTATAAATCATTAAAAAACCTAATAATAGAAATCATAATAAATTTAAAAAACCTTAATAAATCTTAATCAACTCTAACAAATGCTAAACCATAATTATCCCTAAAAATTCGTAATAAAACCTAATGAACCCTAGTAAAATGTGAAAAACACTATTAAATCCAAATAAAGTCTAAACCCAAATTGACTTTAATATACCCTAATAAAACCATACAAATCCTTAAAAACCCTCACAAAATCTAAACCCTAATTAACCCTAATAAAGCTTACTAATAGTAATAACATCAAATTATCCTAGATAAATCCTAATAAACCATAATAAAACCTAAAAAACCCTAATACAAGCTAATAAAATTTAAATCCTAATAGTCCCTAATCAAACACTAAAAGCCCCGATAAAACCTAAACCCTAATAAAACACTAATAAATTATAATAAATTTTAACAAATGCTAAACCCTAATAATAAACCTTAATAAACCCTAACTTAAGACTAATAAATCATAATTAACCCTAATAATTCCTATTTGTCAGGCTCAAGACTCTAATTGCTTGGGAATGTCTAGTCTAGTGCAAAACATACCATAAATGTGGGTACCAACTATACACATTATAGACACTGAAAATCATCTTTCGCTTACGATAACGCTTTTCAGTACTTATTTATCTGCACTAATTGAGTGATTTTAATTATTCGCTTAGCACTAGTGTTATTCTTCTACGTTCTTTGTTAGAATTTGTGAAATGTGAATCCCACAAGCCCAGTTATCTTCTACAAGAATACTTGTCACACATAAAGAAATAATTGAAGACAAATAACAATAATTGAATTGCTTGTATTGCTTATTACTTATTGCTTAAGGTACAATGAAGGATATGACATCCTTATAAAGAAATCTAACTCTAAAGATAGAAACCCTAAATGGTGGAGTCTACAAGATAGACTGAGAGTTTGAAACTCAATGCATGAATCAGTCATGTATGCACAAATAGCATAATAGACTAATTAATGCATGAAACTCTCGAAAATCTAAACATAGTTTGTTTTTCCTAGTTTGCATTATGCATGGAGATAAATATTAATTAATTATTCGTAATCAATTAATTAATTAACTATATAATAAATTATTTAGTGAATTAATGCAATTAAGTGAATAATTAATATATAAATTATTTATTCCAACACCCCCCCTTAATGCACAACTGGGGAGAGGCAAAAAAGATGTAGAAAAAAAACATGCAAAGATTAATGCAAGATGGGTCCTAGCATAAAGCTTGATGAGGTACCCATGAACAAACATGCAAGTTTCTCAGAAACAGAGAAAAGGAGAAAACCCTGAATGGGAACAAAACTCCTCTCCAAAAGAGAAACAAAAGACAAGCATGAAGAAACATGAAGCATGAAGAAGCTGCAAACACTACCGTAGAATGACTGCTATGATGCTGAAAAAAGAACCTCCAGAAATAGGAATGCAAGAGTGTCGATATGGTAAGTATTCCATCTCACCGAAATACATGGGTAAATGGCCACGATGCATCTCCTAGTACATAGGAACAAGTACTGAATACATAGCTAACTCCAACATGAAACCACTGAAGCATTAGCACCAACAGTAGAATCCCCCCCATAATGCTGACAAGGGATTGGTATGACAGGTACTGAGAATCTGAATGCTATTCTCCATGATGCTAAAAGAATAGAGATATGTGACAAAAAAGATGGAGCTCGGATCATAGGAGAGCAAAATAGGGTAAGAAAGTTGTAGAACACAAGATGCTACTGAGAAGGGGGGGGGGGTGAATCAGTGTTTTCCAAACTTTAACCTTTTACTCCTAAGTGTGTGTGTACCGATTACCAGTTCAAACACAAGGCAAACACACTATTGATATGAGAGAGAACATCAAGATGCAGGCACATAAAAAAGGACATATCACACACCGGATATACGAGGAAAACCCAACATGGGAAAACCTCGGTGAGAAATGCTGCTGGAGTCTACTGCTCCAATCCAACCTCACAATGAAACCAACGGTTACAACATTTAGGGTACCACCCTTGATTTAGGGCACCAACCCGAAGAGCACCAACCCCTGATTTTAGGGCACCAACCCAAGAAGCACCAACCCCTGCATCAAGCTCCAACTCAGTGATTGCAATATCATATATTGAATACAAAAGTAATAACCCGGTTACAAATGAGTTCTGTAACCTTTGCTATCTTTCTTCTTTGCTGCAACCTTACCGGTTCACCCTCTAACTCTTCTCTGGTACTCTTCTCTCTGCTGGTTCTCTACTCCCTCTAACACACTGCTGCTAGCCACCACCAGTCTACTTCACTCTGCCGGTTCTCTTCTTTCTGACCACTATCGGTTCTCTGCTCACCAGTTCTTCATAGATTCTCACTCTGCCCTGCTCTTCTCTGCCTCTTCTCTGTCGATTCAACCACCACCGATTCACACCACTGTCAGGCTCAATAACAGTCTACCAGATACCTTACCCTTGCCGGTTGAACTCCTCTAACCGGTTCTCACTCAATCACTCAGTCTCCTCTATGATTGTTGATGGACTCTCTGACTGGTTAACACTTGGATTGCTCTCACTTTACTGACGTCACTCTTTCATGCAGCAACAATAGATATGGTCTTCGATCTGCATATTTATACTTCTTCATTCCCGCCAAAATGAACATTCAAATCTTTGGTGCGCTAGGGTTCCTTCATCGACCACGAGGCAAACCAAATCCAATCAGATCTCCTTTCAGAGATTGACCACTTGCAACAGATCAATCAACTCCGCCAATTCCGTTGCGTCCAAAACACGTTTGCCATATTTAGAAAACATGACCTCTTTGTCAGTCTGCACTTGTCAATCACGCGGAATGAGTTCGTGGTCCCCCTCACCACATCCGATCAACACCTACTCAACTTGCATCGATCAGTGCATCACTCAAATCTTCGCCATCGATCTGCATCGAGCCGCAAACCTCTGCAACTCATCCGTGATTTTCGCTATTGACATTAATGTCGACCAATCACCACCTACCTCAACGACAATGCACGGTCCATTGGTTTGACAATTGGACTCCACGTGGCATCTCTATTGGCATCCACCTCTGCTAAGCCATCTGAGTCGGTTCAAACAAGATCACCAACCAACCACACACCCGGTGCATACCTACCGGTTTTGTAACCCTGCTAATTATACCCTAACCAGTCTGCCTTCAAACTTGCACTTTGTTGCTCTTCCGGTGGAACACCTTTGCCCGGTCACCTCACTTGCCAATCTACAACATGCCTATCTTCATCAGACAAGAGCACTTCACTTTGTCACTTGTCAACTTTATTGGTGGACATCTAACTCCATCTGCATTCTAGTAACAACCTTGATGACACCATGTCATCAATCTTCAACTGTCCTGCATCTGCATTTCGGATGCACTCTCTGTCTGCAGCTGCTCAACATTGCCTTTATCTTCATCAGCTCAAACACCATCTCAACCGGTTTGTCAAAATGACAAACCCATCACTTCTTTATTCTTCCTTCTCTGTCTCGATGGCACAACATGCCAACTCTAGCTGATCTTGTGCATATCTCTAATTTCATGCACTTGAGGCATCTTTGTGATTCATCAGTTCATCTGGTGTGAGCCTTCAATCTCCTACCTTCTAACTTCTCTGTTTTAACTCAGAGCATTATCACTTAGTGGTGGGAGTAGATTCTTGTCATCATATACTGCTTCCGACATTGCATCAATATAGCTTCCCTATTTGAGCAGGCATATCTTCAAACATACACATATGATTTGGTTAGCAGATTCAACGTTAGTCTTCTCTTCATCCGGTGGGAGTCCTGCTTTATGACCACAACCTCTATACTGGTTGTCTGCACTTCTTCATCTGCACAACCTTGCATTCTAACTGGTCACATGCTTGCCGGTTGGCAACCATACACTGCCAACCTATTACTTACCGGTCATCATACCATACCGGTCTCCAATACATGTCTTCAACACAAGTCAACACTAATTCGTGTACCAGTAAACTGCTATACTAGATGACAACAATGACACCATTTTCGATATACATGAATGACAACACTGCACTTCAATCTCCCATACCAGTTACCATCCTATACCGGTTGACATCAATGACAACACAATGCCAACAATCTCCCCCTTTGGCATTGATGTCAACACATGTAGTATCAGACATACTACAGAGTCTCTCTCCCCCTATGTGTGTGCTATGGATTCTCACATGTGTAGTGTCTAACATACTACATTTTCTCTCCCCCTTTGACAACAATGGCAAAGGGCACTAGCAAAGTTTCTCTCTCTCTTTTCTCTACCAGTTGCTTCTCCTCATTTGACTTTTTACTCTGCATCCTCTAAATCAACAACACTTGAGATGGAGGGCTCAAACACCGACTGACACCAATTTCTTAGCAACCAAATGTATATACAAACTAGATACCAATTGCATATACAAGTCTGATACCAATTGTAGGCAAAATGTGTCAGTAAATTCCACTTACCTGCTGGTCAGATTGCATCATCTCCACTTTGATATGCACAAAGTTATTCTGACCCATATTTGCTGATACCAAGTGTTGAGGCTAACACTGATATCAATTTGATATCACTTGCGTATTCTTCGATACTAAATGCATGTTCTCTTCTTGTGCTGGTAACTCTCCCTCTTTGTTCACAACCGGTTGCTTGAGGACTTTTCTCTTCCTTTGTAGATCTATCTGCCAGTGGGCAACACAACTGTTCCTTTCAATTGGTGACCGGTAGTACAACATAGACACCTAAGCTCCCCTTGTGTCCAACATATCTGATACCAATAAGAAGATATTGCTGTGAACTCCCCCTTAGCCATAGATCTCAGGTCTTCAATGCCTATTAGGTTCTAAACCAAAGCTCCAAACTGCACCTTATACTAGTTGAGCTGAGTGTATAAGTGATCTATTGATGATCTTCTAGCTCCACGACATCCATCACAGCTTATGACATGATCTTAAATGAACACAATGCCATATCACATCACTATCATGCCAAATATTAAACCGATTAGCCCATAATAGTATGCACATAAGGTCAGCTACTAGACCAACACAATGTCATTCAGGTCTTTTCCAATATCACCTGAGACAAGACTTCCTCACACCATACCACTGAAGTTATTGCAATGATCCTGGAACTCATTGATTTACATAACCTGCAATACCGGTCAATATCCATACCGGTAACATGCTGCACATACCGGTTTCCTATACCGGATCAACATCTCCACCGGAGCACCTTCCTCTAACTCCTATCTTCTTGTGTCATGTGCCTCTGATTCCCATGGTAATTTGAACCATCCACTGACACACGTGGCAGTACTCCATCTCTCATCTCTAGGTGTGTAGCCAAGGCAACAACTACACACACTGCCATCTCATCTTCTTCCTTTATACCAACAACAACTTGTTCTTCTATTTGTCCTTTTCCACTAAGGGGGTGCATGATGCGATCAGTATGTTACTCCCCCTAAGTCCTACATCTCCTTTAGGCGTTAGAAAATATCATCTGTGCATTGGATGCATAGTGCCGGTACATGGTCCTACTCTCTTCCTTCTTCCTCCATACTTGCTTGATCTCACTCCTCTTCCCATTTTCAGTCCTTGGAGCAGGTATTACCTTCTTCTTCTGAAATGTCCTTGTTCTACCAGATTCTGTAGCATGATCGGAAGCATTGCTGTAGAAACAAACTATACCAAACACATGATTGGAGGACCTTCTATCAAACCGGTTTAACCATCTTCTCTGGGTCATGCCATTGTAGCCAACAACCAGAACCGGTGGACCTCTTGATCCCGCAGGGACATTTCTCCTTTGATTCCATGTAGGTCTTTGATGCTCATATGCTCTATGACCACTTCCATATTGAGCATAGTTATACCGACTGCCATATGATTGCAATCTCATCTTTCTGCAATCGTGACTTCTATGGCCAAAACCATTACATCTTTGATAGGCAGGATTGTCATATCTTGGAAAAACACTTTGTCTATTTCTAGACCTCTTTTTGCATTCATCTTCCCTATGGCCGTAATCTTTGCAAGAGAAGAAGTAACCAGTAAAGGAGGGCATATGACTTACAAATTTATTCTTCCAGGCATGTGGAGATCTTACAGGATTGGCATCTCCATTTCTGCTTCTCTGGGGATTGTTCTTGGGACCAGTTGCATCTCCTTGTCTTCCACCAACAAGAGCTATTCTATGTTGTCTTCTAAAGTTCTTACTACCGGTTAAGCCATCTTCCATCAACTTTCCTTTCCCTCTAAGATCTGCATTATTCTTCCTTCTTGCAGCACAGGTCTTCATCCCCATGTCTTCACTAATTGTCTTTAGAGCAACCTTCTTCCTGGGAGTATTTCAGATAGTGAAGGTCTGTCCTTTTTTGTTTCCTTTTGAGGAAACAAACTGAATGTCTTTGTGGGGGACATT
Source organism: Cryptomeria japonica (assembly GCF_030272615.1). Classification (NCBI taxonomy): domain Eukaryota; kingdom Viridiplantae; phylum Streptophyta; class Pinopsida; order Cupressales; family Cupressaceae; genus Cryptomeria; species Cryptomeria japonica. The sequence goes on along the minus strand of NC_081413.1, from coordinate 373,095,819 downwards.
CTTGCTGGTGGAGCACTCACCGACATCACATCCTAAACCTTTGGTATCCTTGAAGTGTTTTTGTCTTTTCAACATTTTGTCCAAGGCATCACTGCTGCCATCAAAGCAAATTCTTACCTTGAGCTCATCCTGACATTTCTCAAGGTCTTTTCAGAGACTCCATTTCTCCTTCTAGATGCTGATATTCTTTATCATTTGCCTCTAGCTCTGATGCTAGATCTTTACACCTGCACTCCTTGGTGTCTTCTAGTTGAGTCTTCAACTCTGAGATACATTTCTCATATTCTTCAAGGCATTTGAACAACTGGTTTTGTTCCACAACAGGAGCATTCTTGAACATCTTATATTCTTTTCTTACTCTGTTGAGTTCATCAAGAGCACTCACTAGTTCTCCTTCAACATCTACCTCTGCTTCATCTTCTTCTTCATCTTCATCATCACTGCTAAACACATCTTGCCGGTAGGATTGATTTGCATGATCATTTCCAGATGTGTGCCTCTCACTTTCTATCTCTTGAGCCATGAAGAGTTGAGTTTCTTCTTCATCATTATTGCTGCTAATAGATCTACCTTCATTTGCAGACCCATGTGACACATTTCTCTTCTTGCTCTCACAAACCGATTCTGCAATGGTAGGCTCATTTCCATAGAGCTTCTTCAATCTGTCTCATAGACTCTTTGCTGACTTGCATCTATCCACTTGAGAGGAAACATCTCCGGATAGCCCACTGAGTATAGAATTCATGACTTCAACATTGCATTCATTTCTTCTTTCTGATTCAGGACCAGTGGGAGGATTGATCGGTCTAGAGGGACCATTTACAACTGACATCCACACATCATACCCTAAGGAGGACAGGTAGACTTCCATCCTACAACTCCAAATAGAATAGTTTGAACCATCAAACACCAGAGTAGGGGTTGACACTAAACAAACCATTGTGTTCTTATACCAAAATCTACCCAAGTTGGAGAAAGCTTATCAATTGGGAGCCTAGGCTCTGATACCAATTGTAGAACACAAGATGCCACTGAGAGGGGGGGTGAATTAGTGGTTTCCAAACTTTAACCTTTTACTCCTAAGTGTGTGTACTAGTTACCAATTCAAACACAAGGCAAACACACCATTGATATGAGAGAGAACATCAAGATGCAGGCACACACAAAAGGACATATCACGCAACACCTGATATGCGAGGAAAACCCAACATGGAAAAAACCTCAGTGAAAAATGTTGTTGGAGTCTACTGCTCCAATCCAGCCTCACAATGAAACCAACAGTTACAACATTTAGGGCACCAACCCAAGGAGCACCACCCCTGCTTTAGGGCACCAACCCAAGGAGCACCAACCCAAGGAGCACCAACCCCTAATTTTAGGGCACCAACCCAACAAGCACTAACCTTTGCACCGAGCTCCAACTCAGTGATTTCGATATCATATATTGAATACAAAAGTAATACCCTGGTTACAAATGAGTTCTGTGTTACCTCTGCTATCTTTCTTCTTTGCTACAACCTTATCGGTTCAACTTCTACCTCTTCTCTGTCGGGTACTCTGCTCTTTGTCAGTTCTCTGCTCCCTCTAATACACTGCTGCTAGCCACCACCGGTCTTATTCACTCTGTCGGTTCTCTTCTTTCTGATCACTACCAGTTCTCTCCTCGCCGGTTCTTCACAGATTCTCACTCTGCTCTACTCTTCTCTGCCGGTTCAACCACCACTGGTTCACACCACTGTCAGGCTCAATAACAGTCTACTGGTTACCTTACCCTTGCTGGTTGAACTCCTCTAACTGGTTCTCACTCAAGAACTCAGTCTCCTCTGTGATTGTCGATGGACTCTCTAACTGGTTAACACTTGGATTTCTCTCACTTTACCGACGTCACTCTCTCATGTAGCAACAACAAATCTGGTCTTCAATCTGCATATTTATACTTCTTCATTCTCGCCAAAACAAACATTCAAATCTTTGGCGCGCTAGGGTTCCTTCATCGACCACAAGACAAACCAAATCCAATCAGATCTCGTTTTAGAGATTGAACACCTACAATAGATCAATCAACTCCGCCAATCCTGTTGCGTCCAAAACACGTTTGACATATTTAGAAAACACGGGTTCTTTGTCGGTCTACACTTGTCAATCACGTGGAATGAGTTCGTGGTCCCCCTCACATCCGATCAACACCTGCTCAACCTGCATTGATCAGTGCATCACTCAGATCTTCGCCACCAATACACATCCAGCTGCAAACCTCTGCAACTCATCCGTGATTTCCTCTATTGACATTAATGTCGACCAGTCACCACCTAACTAACCGACAATGCACGGTCCATTGGTTTGATAGTTGGATTCCACGTGGTGTCTCTGTTAGCATCCGCCTCTGCTAAGTCATTTGAGTCAGTTCCGACAAGATCACCGACTGACCACACACCCGGTGCATACCTACCGGTTCTCTAACCCTGCCAGTTATACCCTAACCGACCTGCCTTCAAACTTGTACTTTGCTGCTCTTTTGGTAGAACACCTTTGCCCGATCACCTCACTTGCCAATCTACAACATGCTCATCTTCATCAGACAAGATCACTTCACTTTGTCACTTGTCAGCTTTACTGATGGACATCTAACTCCATCTGCATTCTGGTAACAACCTTGATGACACCATGTCATCAATCTTCAGTTGTCCTGCATCTGCATTCCAGATGCACTCTCTGTCTGCAGTTGCTCAACATTGGCTTTAGCTTCATCAGCCCGGACACCATCTCACTCGGTTTGTCAAAATGACAAACCTATCACTTCTTTATTCTTCCTTCTCTGTCTCGGTGGCACAACATGCCAACTCTAGCTGATCCGGTGCATATCTCTGATTTCATGCACCTGCGACATCTTTGTGAATCACCGGTTCATCCGATGTGAGCCTTCAATCTCCTACCTTCTAACTTCGTTGTTTTAAATCAGAGCATTATCACTTACTGGTGGGAGTAGATCCTTGTCATCATATACTGCTTTTGACATTGCATCAATATAGCTTCCCTGTTTGAGCAGACATATCTTCAACTAGGCACATATGATCCGGTTAGCAGACTCACTGTTAGTCTTCTCTTCAACCGATGGGTGTCCTGTTTTATGACAACAACCTGTATACTGGTTGTCTGCACTTCTTCATCTGCACAATCTTGCATTCTAACTGGTCACATGCTTGCCGGTTGGCAACCATACACTGCCAACCCATTACTTACCGGTCATCATACCATATCGGTCTCCAATACATGTCTTCAACACAAGTCAACACTAACTTGTGTACTGGTAACTTGCTATACTAGATGACAACAATGACACCATTTCCGGTATACATCAATGACAACACCACACTTCAATCTCCCATACCAGTTGCCATCCTATACCGATTGACATCAATGACAACACAATGCCAACAAAAGTCACTGATGAATTCGGAAGGAAGAGATAGTGGGATGGTAATCAATCTACAAAAATGGACCAGAGATCTGGATAGAGCTCTGAATCATCTTTCTTATGATATCTCGTTTGCGAATGCGGAGTCCAGGTGCACAAGATATGCCCCGGGGAGTGCAAACAACAACTTCTGAGTTCAACTGGAAAAAGGGCTTATGAAATGAAAAAATCAGAAAAATATACCTCCATATCTGGATAGGACTTGAAAAGAGCTTTCCAACGATATATGGTTTGTACAATTTCGACTCTGTATGCTCAAGTTATGAGCAAAATACCAACCCCCTCTTTTAGGGCACAAAGAGGGTCAAAGAGGGGCCATGCATGCTAACTGTACTGCTGACGTGAACATGATATCATGCTGATGTCAGCAACAAAAAATCAAAATCCTTGAAAAAAAATGAATTTTTTTTTGACACAAATACAAGTACGACTGTACGGGTTTTTGTGCCTCGTAAAACATGCCAATAAAAAATCATGCCCCAAATGCCTTTGTCACCAAAAATAGGCAAATTATATATCAAAATTCATGGAATCGACCTTCTAAATTTAACTGTTAGATCCTTTTGGACTCAAAACACTTCAAATTTTCAGGTACCCTCTGGAATAGAGAAAAACCCTCAAACTTCGAACCCTTACAAAATGGACTTTGTATATCAGATTTCTGCGAAAGGAAAGGTGATCTTGACTTCCTTGAGCCTTTTGAAACTAATTGTGCAATCCAAAGTAATCCAAGATGAACAATTTGTTGTGCATGCAAATAATCTCCAAAAAAAGCGAACATAAATCTTCAGATCTGGAGCTCTTATATCATGTTAGAATTCGTGAAATGCGAATCCCACAAGCCCGATTATCTTCTGCAAGAATACATGTCACACATAAAGAGAAAATTGAATAGAAAAATAGTTGAAGTCAAATAACAATAATTGAATTGTTTGTATTGCTTATTACCTATTGCTTAAGTTACAATGAAGGATATGCCATCCTTATAAAGAAATCTAACTCTAAAGATAGAAACCCTTAATGGTGGAGTCTACAAGATAGACTGAGAGTTTGAAACTCAATGCATGAATTAGTCATGTATGCACAAATAGCATAACAGACTGATTAATGCACGAAACTCTCGAAAATCTAAACATAGTTTGTACTTCCTAGATTGCATTATGCATGGAGATAAATATTAATTAATTATTCGTAATCAATTAATTATAAATTATTTAGTGAATTAATGCAATTAAGTTAATAATTAATGTATAAATTATTTATTCCAACATTCTTGTGAGTAAATAATTTTTAATAATCATTTCTTCTAATTCACCCTTTACTCTAATTGACTAACTCTACATCATCTAATCGTATCAATTAATTTTATTCTTTCAATAAATAATTGTTTAATTATTTAATCCCTAACTAATTATTCCTCTTTAATTAAAAAATTGATTTAATTATTTAATCCCTTAACTATTCCTCCTAGGTCAAATAGTTCTTTAATTATTTAATCTATCCTAATTTCTAAATCATATAATTAAATATTTATTTAATTATCCCTAACATGTGGGTGAGAATAAATATATTTTATTTATTTATTTCACTCCACCTAACTTTAACTTTCCTAAATTTTCATTCCATTTACCAAATTCTTTTCCTCACTTAACTCTTCCACCTTTCCAACTTAATTCCTCTCTTTCGCCTCTCTCTCTCTCTCTCTCTCTGTCTCCATTGATCTCTTGAAATCTGAATCAATTTTAAAATCCTTTATAAATTCAAATCTTTTCTCTGACATTGGAACAAGGACATCTTCAATAACATTTTCGAATTGTCGCCACATCACTTTGAGCTTTTGATTTTGCATTAGTGCACATTAAATAAGTCTGAGAGAATTATGATTATGCTAAGAAGAATAATGGAGGGTACATGAGATGGGTGCAATTGGATTTTGGTTTGCTTTTTGTTTTGATTGCATTTGATTTCATTCTCTTCATGGGTTGAGTAGGATTTAGCATCGAAATTTGAGATTGTTGTTGATTGTATGTTTCATTGCTTCTTTTTTATTTCCTATATGACACACATAATGAGCATGCGTTATTTCCTCCATCTCAGCTGGTGGACACCATTCAACTTAAAACTCCATTTCCATTGTTATAGGAATACTCGTTAGGTTGTAATTTTGCATGTTAAACCACTACATGTACACTCAACATACTTCCTCTAACTTAACCAAAGTATTATGTTATACCTATTTCTTGTAATCCCCATTCTTAAGATAAACTTAGCAGCCATAAATCCTTCACTTCAAATTTTAAAGTAAGTTGAGATTTCAAAGCATTGTTACTAACCAACATGTCATCCACATACAAGATGATAACAATCAACTAATGACCAACCTACTTAAAATATATATAATGATTTCATTTTGAATATGAATCAATTATGATACCAAATTCAAGGAAAATGTTTAAGACCATAAAGAGATTTTTTTAATCTTGGAAACTATTTTCCCTGTACTCTTCACCATGAAGTGCTCCAATTGTGTCATTAGATCTGTTTCTTTAGATCCTCATTCAACAAAGTTGCCTGAACATCTATTTGCTCAAAGTCAAAAAAAGCAGCAATAAATAAAATAAACATTTCTTCTTGAAAACTCATTTGCATCCAATAGGTTTCCTCCCCTCAAGCAATTGACAAGTCCCATTTGTTCCCTACTGCTGCCATCACCTCCTTCATGTCCATCTTCAAAAACTCACAATTACTTTCATCTTCATTCCCTCCTTCACATTTCTAGACTCATAATCATTTGTAGAGAAAAAAAATGTGTGGAAGAAATCAAGTTTGCAATACCAATCTGATTTTGTCGGTACAAGTTTGTAATAAGTGGATTGGAGTGGAATCAATTAACGGAATGAACTTGTTAGATTCAGAATAGATTTATACGTCATAAAAGACCCCTTTTTCATAGTATTTTAAATACACTCTCACACTGTGAAAATGAAACTCGTACATTTGAAAAAAAAACAAAACAATCAATCAAATCTTTCTACTATTTTTCATTTTTTAAAATTCTGTTAATCATTTTTCATTTTCTTTGTATATGCCTACCACAGGTATGCTTGTATCTCTCATGCAAAACATGGTTAAGAAACAATGATGTAGGTTTAACTTTTTAATATAATGACTAAAAAGATATTTGAGTTAATGTTTACTTGGAGCAGCTCACTGAGTCTAGAGGAATCTGATGGTATTTTTCCTGATTCTAAAGCATATTTTCTTTTACGTACTTTGAGTATGCTAAATAGTAGCACATCAATTAAAGCAGTGCTTAGAAAAATAACAAACTGACAGGCATGTAACTAGACACCATATCTAATTTAATGCACTACTATATGCTGTATTGACTGAAGATTCCAAGCTATGCTTCTTGAATGCCTCATCTCGAGGACACACTTTTGGTGGCTTTTTGTCACAAATTTTCAACCTATGGGCTGTTGCTTGACTTCTTTCCATTTTTAAATGATACATCGTTGCCTCTTTTTTCTTTCCTCCTCAAAAAATATCAAGACAAATACATAGTAGTTCTTGAAATGGTTTTATTGATCTTTATTATGCTAAAATAATGAACTTTACAGGATATGTTTGTCAGACGTGTTCTCTTTTATCCTCTCTTCGATTGTTCCCTTCAAGTCTTCCCTTTTCACAAGGAATAGATGATCACCATCTCTTATGACATTGATGTCATCTATTTCAGCATAATCACTATTAAAAACTTTTATAGGCTGGTAACCAAATCTTTGGCCTGCATTCAAGATCATCATTGATTAAAATTCATTAGAATTCCATATGTGCACGTCAAAACAAAAATTACAGTTTATTGTCCAAGATAAGCCAGAGAAACAATTATACTCACTAGCAATTTTAAGAAGGCCCTCCAATGATTCTGGTAACAATATCAGTTTTCCTGGTTGCCCAATTGATTTCATGGACTTTGGGTGACCACCATGAATTGTCACTCTAGGTGAATTATAAGGGTTCAGCCTCACGTGCTTGCTTTCACAGGTATTTATGCTGCCATCTGTAAGACTATTATGAGAATTCGCTATTATACCAAATAGAGTGTTCTCCAAATTATGCGTTCTTTTCTTTCTTTCATTTAGAACTGGTGTTGGTGAACTTGAGTGCTTAACAAGTGGTGTGCTAGTCTTTGCCATATGTTGAGGGAGATCTTTCATGCCTATATTCTCATCCTGATCTGCATGAGATTGGGAAAAGGGGTTTTCTATCTGTAAGTGAAACTCAGGACCGGTAGCCTGTGTTTCCTGGAATATGGCAGATATTTCCTCATGACCTTGTTGCTCTGCCAAATCCTTAGATGTCCACCCGTTGTTGTCAGTTTTATTCATGTTCGATCCATTTTGCAAGAGAATTTTCACCATGTCTAAGTTCCCATCAGTAACAGCCACATGAAGGGCTGTCCTGCCATCTTTACAAATTGAATTAGGATCTGCTCCATATTGGATTAGGTCATTTAATATATCAAGACTACCTTTCTCTACAGCCATGCACAAAAAACTGCCAGTATTGGAATCTAAAGATGCCCCATTCTCGGAAAGAAATTTTGCAACTAATTCATGTCTTCCAAGAATAGCCTCCCACAGTGGAAAGCTCCCATCTTCATCTGTTGTTTAAAACAAGTTGACATGTCAAGATTCTCTTTTTGAAATTACATTAATATTTTGAAGTCTGGAATTCGAATTTTTACTTTTGATAAATATATTTCCTGCAAAAATATCCTAAATTTCTAATAAAAAATATGATAATGAGCCTCTCTAAAAAGTTCCAGGTAAGGCCACAAAGTCCAAGTTCTAAAGACACAATACTAAGTTCAATTGAGTATGCAGAACATAGTTTCAAACCAATAAGTGAACAGAATGACCGTGCCTTTGCTATTGACATCTGCCCCAAAGCTCAAAAGAAGGCGCACGCAATCCATGAATCCTCTTGCTGCTGCTATGTGCTGTTTTCAAACACAACAGAAAGTATCATAGCAAAGGATTGTACATCACCAACAAGTAAAGACAGGAAAAACTAAATGAAAAGAAAAATGGTAATGTCTCTTAGCTGTAAATGTTGGTGAAAACAACATATAATAACTGCTCAGAGTAAAAAAGAATCCAGAAAGAAAACTTTTAATTCCAGCTTACGACACTTACTAGTGGAGTTCGACCGCTAAAGTCTGCTTCATTAGGATCTATTCCTCTGTTTAAGAGTTGTTCCATTATCTGTGCATCCCCTCTTGATGCAGCAAAACAAAGATTGATGGGTAAATCCAATCTTCCTCTTGACATTAACCACATCATCTCAGTTGCAAGTTCATTAAATGTTGGATCATTTGATTCCTTCAAATGCTGCAAGCTAAAAGGTAAACTTTGGTAAGCCAAGTGTGGCAAAGGCATAATTTCTTATCCAGGAACGAATTCATACTTGTTGAACTTGTTTCTTCATTTTTTCCTTATTTACAATTTAATTTGTGGAAAAGTATATCAATAGGTAGTGACGGCATATTTGACAGGTGGTCCTGAAAACACGAAAATGTCATAAATTTAATCGAGAAATTCTGTAAAACAACAATGGATTGTAACCTGAAGAAGGTTGTTCATAATGGTTGTCCCATCTCCAATATTTGTTTGTACAATGCTCATAAATGAACTTCTGTTTAAGCGCAAAATCTGAGAAAGTTTCTTTGTACGAACTGTGTAAGGCTGTGGTCTGTAACAGAGCGCACCAATTTCTCCAAACACATCCCCTCTCTCAGCAAATCCAATGATCTGAAATGGTAAACACCATCATGAGTAAATTCTAGACAGAAGCTAATTGCATGCAATATCACATGGCAGTTAGTTTCCAAGCAGTAGAGAGCTTAGGAGAATCAACAATTATATTCTGCTATGATGCATTTCAAACTTCCTTTTCATAAATTATGGCTGACTTTAGCATCTTCAAATAAATGAATCATTTTCTGAATGTCATCATGTAATGTCCCCAATTTGAAATACAATTTAATGATAAATGATAATAATAAAATTAAAATTAAAATATAAAAGAATACAATTAAATATAACTAAATTTTAATTAAGTTAATGAATGGTCAAAGACATGAAATGAAAAGTTGTGACTCCCTCAAAAATGAAATATAAAAGGGAGAAGAGAACCTCATTTGAGAGGATAATTTGGGGAATCAGAAGTGCAGATCTGAATGTGAAAGGTTGTGTTCCTTTCAAAAGGCAGAAATAATGAAGAGTTGCACTCTTTCAAAGGGTGCTAATGGTGGAAAGGATGTGTCTTTGGCCAAAGAGGCATACATGATGAAGAGGTGTGACCGCTCGTTCACATTGGAGGATATAAAAAGGATAAAGTCTCATTTGAAGACATCCAAGGGAGATCAATTTGAAGAATAATTTATTATTTTCAAAGGGCAGCAATGAACATTGAAGAGTAATGACTCATTTCTTATAAAGAGGTGGAACTTCCCACAAATGAAGATATAAAGAAGAGATTAATTCAATTGAGAAGGGGGAATTGGAGGAACCATCCATAAGATCAAAGAAGACAAGAAAGCCAATGGATCAATATCTAATATCAGAATTAATAAGGGTGAAAATTAGCAGACATTGATATTTACAAGGGCAACATTCAGGGCAATCCCAAAAGGGGACATTACACATCACATTTCTATATTCTTGCTTTTTGATAGTTTTGAAATTCAATTGAAGTGATTTATATGTGATCTCTTTTCTTGACCAAAAACCTCAACTTGCCTGCTCAGTTCCATCTTTGTATGTTATTAAGTCCTGGAAAAAATCAGAAACGATGGCATCAAATTGGTTAAATCATAACTAGGAGAAAGAAAATACTCAACATTAACCAAGTTTCTTCAAATTGAGAGACACATACCACAGACCCTGATACTAAGACATAGAAATCTGTAGGCGCTTCATTGTGCAAAATGATATCTTCTTTTGGAGGAAAGTATTCTGCCTTCATCTCTGACACCTTTGTATGGGGCAAGAAAAGTTAAGGGAATTTTAGTATGTGTTTACCTCTAGGTAGAAACTTGCTGCACTTCATTTCCAAGAGGAAGAACTTGAAAGAAACTTGAAAAGCTCAACCTCCTTACTATAAGGAGGTGCCTATTATTGTTAAAAATGTCCATGTAAGCCTGTCTGCCAGGTAATTCTCAAAAAAACTTAAGAGTGAAATCATAATTAATTCACTAATTGCATAAACTTCTAAAAGAAAAAAGAAACAATACAAAAAGTGTGTCGCTAGTTAAACTACCATCTGGAATATAAAGTCATATGAAACTCCACGGAATAGGTACACTTTTTCAACAAAGGAGAAAAAGAGATATTGTGCAATGCTGGAGCGGATTGCTTTTGGGAGATCATCCAAAGTTTCCTGCTGTTGCATGCCCTCTGTTCTGAATTTTAAGCATATATGTGAAAGCATTTGATCTTGCAAATGCAAAGGCAAGTGATTCCGAATAGCAAAATTTGAAGCTGCTTGAATTGTGTCTCTCTGTTAAGAATAGATTAAAATCAGTTCCCAGTATCTAAACAAACATATCAACAATACATAGTTTGACATACATAGTTCTTACATCTTTATCTGGTTAGCATCCATGGTAAAGATTGCAACTTACAAATTTTCTTGTTCGGCTTGTACCATGAACAACAAGATTTGTCATATTTCCAATCAGGTATGCAGTGAGGCCTAGATTAAATAACATGTAAAAAATATCAAAAATCATTTCTCTAGTGTTTTCAGCATGTAGATCTCCATATCCAACTGTTGTTAGAGTTGTTATAGACCAGTATATAGAAGTAACATAGCGGATCCAAAGGCTTTCTTCTCTAAATTTTGGAATAACTGCACCAATCCATGTCTTCCGTCCATCAGGGTATTGATCTGCAAGCAGATAATAACAGCAAGCAGCACAATGAACAGCAAACACTGTTACCTGCAAGCCAGTAGTTTAAAATGGTTAATAATTGGCAAATAATTATTCAATTTTACTGGCATTCTTAGTACTTCATGTTTCCGTTTGATCAGATAATGGATTAAGATAACTGTTCTAATCATCAGCATTATGTCCAATTAGATCCCTTACACAAAGAAGCTTTGCACAACGTGTCCAGAAATAGTTGAAACGAATATCCTTTTCAATTCTGAAAACAATTCAAGCAGCCAGTTATCTGATATACCATAGTCTCTAACTTGATTCAGATGAAACAAAGTATCAAATCTAAATATAGAATAACATCCTTCTTGCACGTACCTTGCAAAAAGAGAACTAACTCTTCTCAAACGCCAGAGACGTAACATATTCAATAAGCCAAAAAAAAGGCCTCTCCCAAGCTTCCCTGTAAATATAAAGGCTACCACCTCAAAGGGCATTGTTGAAGAGATATCGAAGACCAACCATGTAGACAAATACCTGGATTATCATGTTTTTCCCAGGTATATAGCACTGAGCTAAATGCTTTTGTGTGAAGATAATATAGCAGTTTTTGCAAAAACGTTAACATGGCTAACAATATCCATAAAAAATATCACTCAAATTTGAATAAAAAACATAGATGAAGATGATATGGTAAAATATTGGACTTTTTTCATTCTATGAATTGACTAATTGGTAATTACATTGACAAGTGGCATGTATATGAGTAACAAAAAGACTTTTACAAATTTGAAACATTACCTAATAGCAATATATTTGGGACTGTCTACGAGTAGATATGTCTTTTTGTCGAGATATGCTACAAAAAATGTAATGAATATGTCAACCGCAAAAAATCCATTTACAATGTTGTCAACTCCAAATAACCATCCTGATGGATTCTTAATAAATCCAAACTCAAATGGTGAAGCCCAGGCCGAATAAACTACCAGAAGAATCAAGAATAATTCCCAGGCCCTGCATAGACACATAAAGTTAAACAAGTTCAAAGTCGAAAAAATGTCCCTATAATTACTTGAATTTATTTAATTGTCCCATTTAGAGCTTCAATAAGTATTATTTCTTCCTGAATAGGAATCATCATTCATCATGTTTAGTAAGAAGTTGTCTGAAACTTACAGTCTATTCAAAACTTTTAAAACTTACAATATATACTTTCTCCATGTAGAGGGAAAGATTAAAATAGTTCATTACATTTTGTGGACAATTGTCAGAGACATGTTCTTTATGCTGATTATGCTACATATGCTATAAATTGTTCGAAAGAAAGTTCGACCTCAAAGATAGTTGACTGATACACCAGATTCTATATGTAGCATGCCCACCCCCTATCATAATATATGAAGGGTCAAAATAACAACTAGGTATTTGTAGATCTAACTGAAAATGCACAATAAAAGCAAGAACACTCCCAGTAATCAAACTGAAAGCTAAAAGAAGAAGTTGCAGCCAGATTACAAATATGTTTTAATAAAGTATGGAAAGTTATGATAATATTACTACAGGTAAATTCACTTACTACAAGCCTTACATATTTAGATTCCTAATGATTAAAAGTGGACTGAATGAAGTTATTAGAGATGCATATCCTTATCCTATAAGTTGTAATACATCAAGACATAGTTATAATTCTAGGATTGCAAATTAATGAATTGAGATCTTAGGCAGTACTACAATTTAACTATTGGCAGAGATGCAAAAAAAAAACAGATTCTATATTGTTCATTAAGACACAACCAATGGGAACTTGAAAGACGGTGATTGGAACTTAGAAGATTAAATATTTGAATGATTAGTGAAAAATTCCATCACAAAAATTGGAGAGGTTATATTGTATTGTGTGACATGAAAGAATTACAAGGTTGCAGACCTAGCCAACCAAATTGCTAAACTCAACAATGATTCAAGAATGAATACTGAACAATGTACCATGGAGGAGGATCTGTATAATCATACAAAAGGCATATCTAGTACATGATATAGATCATTTGTATTTGGCTTTCAACATGGAATCTTCAAGGGTTGTTTGATCATGGTAGTGTTGATGCTAAGTTTAACTGTCCTTTAGACTGAATTGCTCTCTAGGACCTTCTCTAACTGTCATTAAGTCTCCATGCTAAACCACAACACCTGAAACTCATTGCAACCTTCTCTAACTCATCACAACCTTCTACAACTCATCACAACTGTTTACTAGTCTATCAGACAACTGTCAGCATGAACATGGAACAAAATCCATTAACATCTTCCACCAAAAACCTTATTAGGACATGCCCATAACACACCAAAGCTTCAACAGCGTTGATATGTTAATCTTTCTGAGCTTGGCACCTCCATCCTCAAAATACTCCAATCGTTACAAGGATCTCGATGACACCCTAGGTTCGATAGTATGCCTATTCTTGGCACTTGAAACCTTACTTCAACAATTTGAATACTTCCTATTTGATGACAACAACTTGAAACACCTCAACATTGAAATCTAGCCAAAGACTGAATTGCTTTGAATATGAATGGTGAACGTCATCCTTATTGGTGTTTGAAACAAGCTTTTTTCATGTTTTTAACCTACTTTTTCCTTTCACTCAACTAAAAAATGGAAGACAAAACTTCCTAGTGGTTTTGCCACTCAAAAGTTGTGTTGGGGTGGAAGTATAAGTGACAAGGTCTTTATAAAAGTGTGCCTATATCTTTTTTATTTTAGCCATCTACTTCCTTGGGCGTGATTTCACTAGGCATTAGCCACCTTTTAAGGTCCTTGGGCAGAGTTTTTTAAGGTATTGCCACCCTAACATGGTGCTTAAACTTTGGTTATTCAGAACTTTTACTTGGGCGAATTTACTCATGTTTTAACCCTGTTTTTAAATGAGGTGGAACTTCATATATATTTACACCAATCTCTTCTTTTCATGACCTTTAAGCCGTAGAGAAGTTTTATCAGAAGTTTTCTATTTTTCATGAGTCCAAGAAAAAGTTTTAGGCGGCCAAACCATTGCAAATGTTTATGATTTCTCTTTTCCTTGGACAGACTTCTATCTTCCTTTTGCCACTTTTTAAGTGTCACCAATGATTCATAATGTTTTTGACACCATGAAACTTTGACATAGGTTTGTACCGACTTTGTCACCAACACAAGGTGACATGTTGATTAATTTCTTCCTCTTTCTTGCTTGGCATGAATCACTAAAAGTTTTTCCATATTGGGTGTGTTTTTACAAGGGGCAAGCCATCTCTTTTATGCACCAGCTTTTGACAATTTCAAACACCTAAAGATATGGTGTGTTTTCTTCATGATGTTTCCATCTTGCCTAATGCTTAGGAGAAAATTGAAGGCAGAATTACCACTTGAAAAGTGAGCTTGTCTTTTGTGCATGCCTTTGCATTTTTCCTTATTGTAGGTCTGCACTAACTTTTCTACTCAAATAAAGTGTTGCAGGAGTTCACCTTGCCATTGGCCAACCTTGGTTTCTAATCCTTATTCTTTTCCATTTCCTTTCTCTTCTTTCCAAGTCAAACCTACCATCAATTTGGGACCTTTTTCCAAACTTGATAGAAGGGGTGGTGGCAAGGGAGATGGGGTGGGCAGCGGGGAGGGCAGAACTTAATTGATATTGCTAACATGACAAGAATGCCTTGATTAATGACTATAAACTTCACTGATAACAAAGTTTTGTAGGAGTAGCAACAATTGTGTCATGCCCCTAAATTGGATTGCACCCACAAAAGCAATCATGACAGTACTTTGTGTTGAAGACAAACAACTATTAATAAAGGTGGCTGACTTTCTCAAGATTGCACAGCAATTTACAGTTATAATGAACAGCAAGTATGGGCAAGCAATTTACAAAGGAAGTGATTATATTGACAAGACAGTGCTCCCTTAAACAGCAATTAAAAGTAACGGTTTTTTTTATTAAAGAAACGTCTAATTACAAGTGATTTACGTTAAAACTAAAAACAACAATCAAACCTTGAATAGTATGTTAAGATATGCTAATATTCCATAAGTTAAAGTATACGACCTGTCTTTGGGTTATGATCATTGAGGAAAAGAGATAACTCTAAAGCATAGTTTTAAAACTCATGGACTCGCGAGTCCATGGGAGCCACGAGTTGACTCGCCAAGGACTCGTGAGGCGAGTCCATCTGAAAGACTCGTGAGTCTTTCAGATGGATTGCGCGACCCAGAAAGCTTTAAAAGTGAGTTTTGATTTTATTTTTTTGCCTTCATTTGCCTTTATTTTTATGATCAATTTGAATTATACAAAACCTTATTAGAACTATTTACTCATAATGCAAATATGTTTTTGACTAATCACTTTAGCCAAAGATATCCTTAGAGCTTAATCTAATTAAATGTAGTTTCCTAACATAATTTAAGTTTAATAAAGAATTCTCTAGAATATTATTGCTTGAACTAAGGGTTTCTTGACACAACACAAGGTATGCTTAAACTAGGTTTTATTTAGATTTGTCAAAATAATTGATGCTTGATGTAAAACTACTTCTATCTAACTATTCTTAAGAAAATTGACATTTTTCTTGGGTTTTTCTTATATGATTTAAGGTTAAACTAGGGTTATATCTAGGTAATAAAGATTCTTCCAAAATATTGTGTTCTTAGTGTAAACTTAAGTCATCTAATTAGCCTAAATCAAGGCCATTTTCAACTAGAAAATTATCTTTAAGGATAGCTACTAGGAGACTCATACCCTAGCCATTGATACTCAGGTCCCATACAAGAAACATGTCTCCATCTCAGAGTTCTATATGGAGATGTCTCTAGACATTAAGTGTTACAAGTGCGGTTGTCGTTGCACCAAAATATCGACCTGTTAATGCCCGATACAACCACTAGATTTATAGAATCCACAAGAGGTGGTCAAGCCATGTCACAAACCCAAGCGCTGCGCTGCATAGCGCAAGGAGACCAAGGGTGCACACCCCCCCTTGCCTAATGCTTAGGAGAAAATTGAAGGCAAAATTACCACTTGAAAAGTGAGCTTGTCTTTTGTGCATGCCTTTGCATTTTTCAGTATTGTAGGTCTGCACTAACTTTTCTACTCAAATAAAGTGTTGCAGGAGTTCACCTTGCCATTGGCCAACCTTGGTTTCTAATCCTTATTCTTTTCCATTTCCTTTCTCTTCTTTCCAAGTCAAACCTACCATCAATTTGGGACCTTTTTTCACACTTGATAGAAGGGGTGGTGGCAAGGGAGATGGGGTGGGCAGTGGGGAGGGCAGAACTTAATTGATATTGCTAACACGACAAGAATGCCTTGATTAATGACTATAAACTTCACTGATAACAAAGTTTTGTAGGAGTAGCAACAATTGTGTCATGCTCCTAAATTGGATTGCACCCACAAAAGCAATCATGACAGTACTTTGTGTTGAAGACAAACAACTATTAATAAAGGTGGCTGACTTTCTCAAGATTGCACAGCAATTTACAGTTATAATGAACAGCAAGTATGGGCAAGCAATTTACAAAGGAAGTGATTATATTGACAAGACAGTGCTCCCTTAAACAACAATTGAAAGTAACGGTTTTTTTTATTAAAGAAACGTCTAATTACAAGTGATTTACGTTAAAACTAAAAACAACAATCAAACCTTGAATAGTATGTTAAGATATGCTAATATTCCATAAGGTAAAGTATACAACCTGTCTTTGGGTTATGATCCTTGATGAAAAGAGATAACTCTAAAGCATAGTTTTAAAACTCGTGGACTCGCCACGGACTCGCGAGTCCATGGGAGCCACGAGTTGACTCGCCAAGGACTTGCGAGGCGAGTCCTGGTGAGTCCATCTGAAAGACTTGCGAGTCTTTTGCACGGACTCGCGAGTCTTTCAGATGGACTCGTGTGACCTAGAAAAAAACGTTATGCAAGCTTTAAAAGTGAGTTTTTATTTTTATTTTTTTGCCTTCATTTGGCGATGCCCCTTGACCCGAAGTTGGGGGCGCTGCCCCCAAACCCCCTTCGAAAAATATAGGGGGAAACTGCGCTGATGGAAGTAGTGAAAATTTAACCTCCGAGTCTGATTAGGCTCCATATAACAACATAATTAGCATTGAAGAAATCTGGGTATTTAGATTTAGTATTTCAAATTTCAAATATTGCGCGTTTGTAGATCATATGACATGTGTAA
The DNA here is from genome assembly GCF_030272615.1 of Cryptomeria japonica. Lineage (NCBI taxonomy): Eukaryota > Viridiplantae > Streptophyta > Pinopsida > Cupressales > Cupressaceae > Cryptomeria > Cryptomeria japonica. The sequence goes on along the minus strand of NC_081413.1, from coordinate 373,078,182 downwards.
TGTTTCAATTATGGTTCTTATGTTCTCTAAATGCATTAATTTCTTTATGTTTTTTTGTAAAACTACGGTTTTTTTTTTTTGCCGAGTCCTTGCTGAGTCTTTCGCGAGTCTTTCACGAGTCCGAGTCCGAGTCCAAATTTTTGGTTTGCCGAGTTCGTGGCGAGTCCGAGTTTTTAAACTTTTCTCTAAAAGAATCGTCCCTTTGGGGAAATATAAGAATATTATGGAGAGTTGAATGAGAGGGTAGTATGGAAGAGATCAGATCAGATTTGGTATTAATAATAAATTAAGCATACAGCAGTTCAATCATATGCTGGTTTTGGTATGAGTTCTTATACATAGCATGATGAATATTATTTATGTCTACTCACTTCTGATTAAAGTACATACAATTTAGAGTTATGATGTTTGTTTATGATTGCTCAATATATGTGTATATAGAATGCAGACCATGATATAAGTTTCTTTATATGTTTTGCTCAAATATTATAATCAGCCATGATAGGGGCAATGAGGAATTACGAGGGGAAACGACGTTGGGCTCCTCTTCTAAATATGCCATCTCATGGTTGTAGACTAGAGAGTCCCATGAGGCCAAGGGGATACAAGGGGTACCACTCTTGGGCTTGGAAGGGATAACTTCCGAGGCACCTAATTGTGAATACACCTCAACCTTCAATCATGGTGGATCAAATTACTAAGGAGTCCAATCACAGGAAGTGGAATTGGATGACATGATGAAGGGGAATGGTTATAGGACACCTCACTAGGTACAACACCTCATATGGATGGCATGGGCCACATGAGGCCAAGAGGGGTGGTGTTGTGCGTTTTGCACACACACCCCGATCTTGACAGGGATCCCCATGTCTGTCTGCCCTTGTAGGAGAAAGAGAGCAATGAAAAAGAAGTTGGGAAGGCTTCAAAATCGCAAATTCGGCCTTCAAGCCGAAAATGGATAGAAATGAAGTTCAAAAGCTCACAAATTGGCTCATAAGGCTGAAATGTAAGAAGGAAAAATCGCGTAAAACCTTTAGTTAAGCCAAAAGTGATTTTCGCGCATTTTGCTTAAACATCCCGAATTTGGCAATGAAGGGGGTGTCTGAGATAAAATCGTGCATTCTCATTGTAAAGCCCGAAAATCGCGAACCCCTAAGTTGCGCTTTTCTCCAAATGGCCGAGCTAGAAGCCGCGTCTCCTCTTTTTCTCCAAATCGCACGAATATAGCTTATTAGCCCAATAGTTCAAAACGCGCAGAGGGGTCTTCATTAAGCCAGAAATTTAAAAGGCTTAAAAATCTCACAAAATCGGCTTTTAGGCCAAAAACGACTCCAGGAATCAAATCATGCAAAATGGCTCTATGAGCCGAAAACCATAACAAAGCCCAAATTTGCAAATTCAACCTCTAAGGCCGAAAAACACTTAAACCACTCAAAATCGGCTTAAAATGCCGAAAAAGAACAAAGTTCGAAAACTCACAAAAAGCTTAAAAGGTGAATCGCGTAAAATCCCCATATAAGCCGAAAATGATAAGGAAGTTCTAAGTCGCGCATTTTTGCCTCATAGACCAAAAATGATAAAAATATCAATTCGCGCCAAGTCGAGCTCATACATATAACAAAGAAAGAGTCTAAATTGCGCAAGTAACCCAAAGAGCCCGAATTTCATCAAGGAGTTGGGGGTGTTTTTAAAATTCAGTGATTTAACACATATTGCAAGACTCCAATTGCCCAAACAAGGAATCACGCATTTCCACTTGAAAGGCTGAACTTTATAAAACACTTGAAGTGGCTGAATCTACGACTTAGGAGAAGGGTACTTTAAAGTTTGAAAATTGCCAACCAAAAGGTCATACATTTCACTAAACTGGCCAAGTTTGCTAGCAAGAGAAGTTCGCTTAAAACCCTAAATTCACAAAGGAGGGGACTTATATTGTTTTAAAGAAAACATCTTTCGTCTTCGTTCTTCGTCAGGACAAAGCCTGGCATCGCATAAAATTTGATATTTGTTAAATTAATTTATTTAATTTTTCAAACTGATTATTAAAAGTGGAGTTCATTGTTTGTAGGATGACGTCGGGAAGAGCTAAAGCGAAAACCTAAGCGCAAATCGAAGCATGATCGCGATCAATGCCGAGAAGCGAAAATGCAAAGAGCAAGATCAAAACGACAAAGCCAGGAACTGCTAAGCAAAGCGCGTTGCAGAGGATCAAAACGATGAAGCATGGGGAAACATACCACCACCAGACGACGAGTTGAAATCCACTAGCCAGACCAAAGACAAAGAACACAAAGTGCTACCAAATATGCATTCTCAGAAGGATATACAACTGGATTTAATTCCAGAAATTCAGTTTCTGAAAACTGAAATTGTTTATTGTAAAAAAACAACTGTCCATGGGCCCTACCTAATGTATTCAAAACAAGGGGACACAGATCAGTTATGTCCAACTACCTGATTGATCAGATTAAAGCCAAAAAGTTGTAGGTAGGTGAGAATGTGGTTGAAAGGATAACTGAGGATTAAATGGGCATGGGTTAAGGCTGCCAAGTTCTAGAAGGCAGATCAAGACTGTTGGATGAAGTCAATCCCGGCCTCTGATTCAGATTGTAAAATCTATAAAAGACAGGATGCCTCTTTTGTAAAGGGTTAGATTCTAGTTAGATTTTTAGAGTTGGATAGTTAGAGCAGGTTAGAGTTTTTTGTAGAAAGTTAGATTTTAGTAGTTAGGAATAGAGTAGAACTGCTGCAGAAATTGTTGTAATGACAGCCAAAATCAATATATGAACATTGAAATATGGTGTTTGTTATCTTGGTTTTCTTTTGTTTGCATGGTTTCCTTTAGCAGGTTTAGATAGATCCTTTTTGGTGTGCAGGTATTTAATGAATTCAGGTTCATACCATTGGGGATATGCTGATTGTGTATCCTTGTGTATGGTTAGTCTAACCTTTAAAATTGTGTTTAGTTCAATTGGAGGTGTCCGTGTGAGCTGCGCTAGAATTGGGTAATTAGGCATGCACCCGCAGTTTGAAAATCTTCTAAGTCTCCCTTGAAGATTGCACCGTTCTTGTGAGGTTGTAAGTTATTCTAGCCAAGCAGGGATTGGTTATGTTGAATCCGTCTACTTGCACACCCGTCTTGTTAATTTTAGGTCTCCTAAACCCTCCTCCTTTGCTTTTATTCCCCAACTTGAGAAATGCTACATCATTTTAGATGTAGATCATCTTGTTGCAAAGGTAAGGCCCCTTGTGCTCCCAGTAAAACAAATGAACTGTTGAGCTATCCTGCAGTCATGAACTGACATTTGGAACCTTGAGGTTGTCCCTTTTGATCAACTAAAACAGCATTAGGGATTCCTTATACAAGAGAGGATAGGATACTCATTGAGAACATTCTATTCTGCGTTGGCCGGATAGAGTTGTAGAATTACGATTTTAGCCACGTCAACAGGTGGTATATCCCATGTTGGGCCTAGGGTAGAGGATCTCTAGGACACCCTATCAAGTCACCTAAATTACCAATTCGGGTATGGATATGAATACGAAATTTGGTATGGATTTGCGAATTTGGCAAATTTTTTTTTCCTTGGGTATGGGTACGGGTACGTTCACAACTTCACACACATACACACATATATATGTTCAAACATCAAAATTATAAAATATAATTATATAATTTATAAACTATCACTACAATTATTGATTATTACAATGATACAATCCATACAAATATGAAATATACAATGTGACTTTCTGTAACGTCCCCTTCTCGTTGATGACCTTCCAGTGGTCCATTAGCCTATTCCTGAGACTCGTAGGCTAGGTGGAATGAAGAATGAGGGTCCAACATTGATGAGGTGAGAACTTACTATTTTTAGTAAGTCGGGGTTGGCCATTTTGGTGATACTGTCCTACTGAGCTCTCCATGCTCTGTCACTAGGTGCAAAGATCATGCTTTGCAGAGCAGTAGTTCATGACTTACTATTTTTAGTAAGTGGAAGTATGGCATATTTCTATTTCTGGCAGTGGATAGGGTCCTGATCCTACAACAGTTCAGTGGTCTTCCTGGCTCAGCTTCATCCTGGTTTTGACAATAATCAGTATTGGAGGCATAAGTGACATAATTAAATATTATTTCCTTATCCTAAGGTTTAATATTTAATTAATTTGATTAGTTACTACTGATTTACTGACTTTGGAAATATGCCTAATATCTCCTAAGTGCTAGGCAAATTTTATGTCTAGAAGGGGACGTCAAATTATTAATGGAGATATTATTTTATTTCATCTCAAGTGTTTGCTAAGTGAAAATCGTGGTCCTTGCTATTTGGCGTGAGGTTTGACTTGTGGAATGGCACCATCCTTGGGGTCCATGTGAGATGTAATGAAATGCAAATGGGGAAAGATGAATTTGAAGCATTTGCATTTGAATTTGGTGATGTGAGGTTATAAATAAGAGCCTTGGGCTCCCATTCTTGGTATCTTGAAAATTTGCATTGTTATGCTGCCGAATTGGCGTCAAAACTTTGAGGCTTCGGAGTGCGTCTCCCTAGTGCTTCCCAGTTTCGTACTTGAAACATAGTACCTAGCTGTGTGCTGTAATCTACCATATTCTCAGTGCGTATCTTAGTCCTTTTTGGTGTTTGGAGCGATTTTGGAATTTGCTGGTTTTATTGTGGCTGAAGTGCATTTTTGATCGTACCTCTTTGCTTGAGTGACTGACCGTTATGGGTATTGGCTCATTCATCCTTCCTAGTACTGGCGATATACATTGTAAGTTTGTGGCATCTTTGGTTGAGCTTTGAATTTATTAGACAAAATCGAAATTCCTTAGCTAGGCGTGGGGTTTTGAAGTGCATTGGGATGCATGCAAAATTAATAAGGGAGTTAAGATAGCTTGTCTTTGGTTGGTTGTCATCGTAGCTAGTCTAGTGTGGGTTTGGGACTGATTCTGGGTGTTTTGGATATGTATTGAGAGAGTTGTGAGCATTTTAGTGATTCCTTAGGCTGCTAGTTTTGCAATTCCAGCCTACACATTTGATGTTAGCAGAATTTCATATTCTTATTTGGATATTAAGCATTACTCTCTTCTCATATCATCTTTATTATTGTAAGGTTAAGTGGTAGTACTACTAACCAATTCTGATTTGTAATTCTCACCCAGCTGAAAAGTGGAAGAGGCTGGCTTGCTGCCTATTATCAAGTAAATTGTAATTTCAGTCCTCCCACTACATAAGTGGTCAAGTGATGTTTGAGTGTAATGGTCCTCCCGCTGCATAAGCGGTTGAGTTGAGATTGTTATGTAATTTTAGTCCTCTCGCTGAAATATTGCGGTTGAGTGATTCGTGCCTTTGTGTGTCTCTCTCGGCTGGTTCACCACCAAGTATCTTGCATTCCCGCTGGATAAGCGGAAGGGGCTGGCTTGCCGCTCAAGCATTGTATTGTTTCCAGTTATTTGAAGCTAACAATCCCCTCAACACTGTATGCTCTCACCTTCCCACATTGGGCACTTGGTGATCAAAAAGTGGAAGGGTTGCTTTTCGAGCATGTTTCAATTTATGCTTTCTAACCTTAACGGGTTATCTGTTTGTTGATGACTATTGTTGGCCTAAAAAACAAAAACAAAATAACTGGGATATTACACTTTCCATACATGAAGTAGTGTTGTTTATGCCAAAGTACCTTTGTAACTACCAAGTAATTACAAGAAGGAAACCATAGACACCAACTTATAAAATGAGGTCCTTGATGATGATCATGTAGTGCCTTTGAGTTTGAACCAAGTTTGTTACATAATTTTATGAATCTTCACATTAAGTGTGGACAAATTCTGCACAAAGGAAGAAAAATTATCATTCCCCCTAGATTGATGGGGCATATATAGAATTGAAGTAATCAAAATCCAATGGGTACCAAAGGTTGGAAAATCCATCACAAACTTTTGGAATCTTATAGGCATTAAATCTTAAAATATGGATAGACTGACAAAAAAAATGTTGAATAATATGCAGATAGTTGATCGATTGTTTGTTTCATTGTTGATAGTTGTAAAGAGCATAAGTACAGTGAGATTATCGACCTTGTTCTAGCCATTTGCTGATGAAACAAAGCAGACAAGTGCAATTAATAACCAAGAAGCTTCTGCAATGATAGCCATTTGGTCCGCCTGGGTTCCCCATGGATTCCTCCCGGGTCCTTCCCAGCCACCTGGGAAGGACCCGGGAGGAATCCACTCGGAATCAGGCTCGGACCAGGACCGGGGCAGAATCAGAATGAGGATCCAGGGTTTTCTGAGAAGAATCGGTAACTTACTCTAGCTTCTCTATGGTTAAATTTCGACAATAAATTAGAAATATCTTATGATTAAGTTAATGTTCCTAATCCTAGTAGGATTTTAGGGCAAAAACTAGGACATTTAAGAAGGGGGCATTACAAATGGTATTAGAGCATTCATGCCAACTTGCAGGGTAAGGATAAATTGATTATGCATTCTAATCAATGAGAAGGGATATATTAACTCAGTCCAAAAATATGGCAACAACTAAAAGACAATAGAAAGACAATATGAAAGATTGTTGAACATGTGTATTTGTGTTTATACTTCATGCCTACATATAGTCATGTGTATGCTTCATATCTTCAAATGTATGCTCAGTATTTGATTCATATTTGATGAATTTTAGTATGTTTACTCCATGAGTACCTATGATTATCGTAAACATATTTCTATCATCACGAAATTTCTATTTTTGGTTGATAAAAAATATGAGGATAACAAGATTGAACCAAAGAGATATGAATTTATTTAGTAAAGAGCATTGCATTTAAGGTCATAGATGTGTGTCATCCTTCTAATATCTTCTCAATGTAGGGGAATTCCGTCCTTGCTTTGTCTTAAAGAGAAATCCATAGGACCAACCAAGACAGTTCTTACGATTACAATTAATGAGAGAAAACTTGTCTTAAATTAAATCTTGCTAGTTTCCAACTATTGGTTATAACTCACATTTGCATTAAAGGAGAAAACATATGTCTTAATTCAAAGCCTATGATAATATCAGAATAATGCAGCAAAAGGTAGATTGCATGATCATTCAACTATTGCTTGAGGATGAGCAATTTAAGGGCGGACTATCATGCCCCTAAACTCGATTGCAGCCACAACAGTAATCATGATAGTAGTTTGTGTTCAAGACAAAAAATTATTAATAAAGGTGGCCAACTTTCTCAAGATTACACAACAATTTACAGTTATAATGAACAGCAAGTATGGGCAAGTAATTTATGAAGTGATTATATTGACATGACAGCGCTCCCTTAAACAACAATTAAAATAATTGGTTTGTTTTATTAAAGAAACATCTAATTAAGTGACTTATGTTAAAACTTAAAAAAAACAATTGAGCCTTGAATAGTATGTTAAGATGTGCTAATTTTGCATAAGTTAAAGGGTATGACCTGTCTTTGGGTTATGATCATTGATGAAAAGAGATGACTCTAAAGGAATTGTCCCTTTGGGGAAATATAAGATTATTTTGGAGAGTTGAATGAGAGGGGAGTATGGAAGGGATCAGATCAGATTTGGTATTATAAATAAATCAAGCATACAGCAGTTTGATCACACGCTGGTTTTGGTATGAGTTCTTATACATAGCATAATGAACATTATTTAGTCTGCTCACTGCTGATTAATGTACATAAAGTTTAGAATTATGATGTTTGTTTATAATATATAGAATACATGCCATGATATAGGTTTCTTTATATGTTTTGCATTAAGTTTATTATCAGCCATGATAGGGTCAATTAGAAATTATGAGGGGAAACGGCATTGGGGTCCTCTTCTAAGTATGCCACCTCATGGTAGCAGACCAGGGAGTCTCGTGAGGCCAAGGGGATACAAGGGGTACCGCTTTTGGGCTTGGAAGGGATGTACTTCCGGGGCATCCTATTGTAAATACACCTCAACCTTCTTGTTGACGTGTGTTTTGTGACCACACCCAACACAAAAATGTTTCCCAATGGTCAACTTATCCTCCCTTGATCAAAATCATGTGTATGCTAAGATTGCAAGAAGATCATACAATGACTCCAAGGTTCCAATTGCATACTGGCAACATTTTGATGGATATAGGCTCGTTTGGTTTTGATGTTTGTTGGTAATCCAAGGGGACTTACATTTGATCGTTCTTTCACGTCTTTGCTATTGTTGGAACTTCATCATCGGATATAGCAATTCTGTGAAGCTTCTACTTCGAATGAATTGAACTGGAATGGATTGAAATTAAAGGGGAAAGGGTTTAGGAAGACTAAGCTAAGACTAAAAACTCAATAGATTACAATACTTCAGATGAAATCTACCATTGTTTACTTCACCACTAATAGACAACTACACAAAACAGAAGCAATCTTCAAAGGCTGTGATTCTAAACCATAGATAAACACCATCAAAGAACAATGTTTATCCAACAATTCGGGTTAAGCATACACATAAAAATAGATCAGTCCAACCTTGTACTCTTGATAAAAATCATCTATCAACAAAAGGTACGAGCATTCGATCTTCACCTTAAAACATTGCAATCAATCTTGTTCATCTAAATGCTTGAAAATAAAATTCTACTCTAAGGGAGGAAGGTGAAACCATGCAAGTTTTGAAAAATAACTTAAGTGAACATCATCAGAGAACAATGCATCATAGTTATAATCTCAATAACTTATCGCAACAATTACATACAAATCTCCCTGCTCTACAAATGAAGGGGTCACCCCCTTCTATAGGCTTCCAGTCTTGATTACATGCAAACCTTAATTAAGGTTTGATCCAAAAGATTCCACACACATGATGCAACAAGGTGGGAATAAACATTAATGACCCATCATGTCCATTATCAATTAATTACATTCCTACCAAAAGTGGAGTCCATTGTGCATTAAATGCACCACTTCTTTCAAATTCGCCCAACGTGTTATAAATGCTCCATCAAGCTAAAAACCGCCCATTGTTATGAATGCTCCACCATCTCCAAAATCGTCCATATGCAATAAATTCTCCATTAAATCCAAAATCGATTACATGAAAAAGATGCTCCACTATCTCATTAAGTATGACTACCGCCATGCAATGAATTTGCCACCACTTGGTCAAACATTCTAGCAATGAATGCGCCACCATGCTACCATGCGTTCAATAGATTCTCGCCATGCAAGTGGACCCTGCTGTCATAGCAACTTCTATAATTTTTCAGGTTGTGCTTCATTAATATGGATTATTCTCTTTTCATGTCGCCAACTCATCCTTTACAAGTCTTTCCATTCTAGGCTCACAAAAGACATTTTGGAAGATTTTCTAACCTTAGAAGAATTTGAACAATATTTTCCACTTCTGAAGGAATCTTGTACGCTTGGAAATTTTGGAGAGGGAAAATCTTTCTAGAGAGAGATTTTTGTCCTGAAGGAAAGTTTCTATATTCCTATGCACACTTTGTCCTGTAGGGAGATTTTTCTAACCATTGACCATTTTTTCGTGTCTAAGGAATTTTGTCTTGTTCTGAGCTCTGGAGAGAGAAGATCCTCACACAGCCAATTTTTATCGTGCTTTGAAATTCATCATATTGCATGCAATTCCACCTTACGGAAGAAATCTTTTTGAATTTTGAACTTTTCTTCTTGAACCTTGATTTTCATGTCCTTCCAACCCTGGGCACATTTTGAGCTGGAGAAGAAATTTTGGAAATTTTGGGAATTTGTTCCTTGAGGAAAGAATTTCTTCATGCCTTAGACAAATTTTACGTTTTTTCATCTTCCTTAGGCATATTTGGAAAATTAAGAAAGTTCCCCCATACAGAGCTTTCCACATTTTATTTTGTCTTTGATCACATTTCAACTGAGGAGGAATTTTTTGAAATTTTGGATTTTTCCTCCTTGGCCATGAATTTCACATCAATTTTGACCTTGGACATTCTATCCTTGCCAAGGGCGAATTTCATCTTGGAGAAGGAATTTGGAAAATTTTGGAATTTCCTCTTTCACCAACTTCTAGCACTTTATCTCCTTCCATGGGCGCATTTCTTTGGATGTGTAGGAATTTTGTTCTAGGAGGAAATTTCTCCTGACCCTCTATTTGGCACCCATCATCATATTTGGGGGGATTTTCCTTATGAAGGAGGAAACTTGGATGTGGAGGAGAAATCCTTCAATACCCCTTTCTAGCACCCATTTTCATCCTAGAGTGCCATTCCACCTTGATAGAGTATTTTGCTCTCAACTTGGAAATTCCTCTTGCTCATCATTTTGATGCTTTCCCTCAGATTTGGGCACTATTTCTCAATGATGGAGGAAAAAAAATGTTTTAGGAAGAAATTCCACCTTGCCTTGGATTTGGTGCCCTGTCTTGTCCTTGGGCGCATTTGGCTATGTAGGAGGAATTTTGCACTTTGGAAGAAATTCCTCCATGACCCCCTTTTGGTGCCTGTTGTGAAATCCTATCTACCCTTTTCTATATTAATGATAACAAGAACAAAGTATGGCAGCACAAAGTCTGAAATATCTTATCCTTCTCTACATAAAACAACAAGAACTAGTGTGAGCTCAAAGTCTCACAAATATTCCTTATCACAAAATCTACTTGTAATTTATTTCAAGAACAAGTGTAGGCACAAAGTCCTACAACTTCTCTCAACGGAATATCTACTCTAACTAATAATAATCTCCAATACTTGCAACACAAAGTCTGCAAATCAAATTTGATTAAGCTCTTAAAGAAACACTAGCAAGAAAGATAATATTGAACACAAACTCAAAATATTTAGCACAAAGTCTCAATCCTTGAGCAATCTTCTTCTATTTCTTTTCAACTCCGATTTACACATAAAAGCACAAAGTCTTTCTTGCTGTAAATTTGATAGAGTTTACTTGCTTTCTTTCCAAAAAGATGGATTTTACAAAAGACCCTCTCAAGTATTTATAGGAGAGGAGTCTTGAGAAAAAGGTGGGAGGATCTCAACTAACTTGAGAAATTCTCTCAACCACCATGACTTATTCAACTATTAACTAAGACTTATTCAAAATTACAAGTCCTATTCTAAATTGACTTGTAATTAGCCTACTTGTAATTACAAAAATGCAAGTAATGACTTAACTTGCAATTTACAAAATTGATTTTACAAGTAAGCTTGTCAAAAAAAAAACTACAATACCGAAATTACAAGTTTGAAATTATAACTAAGCATTGAAAAACACTTATGTTGCAGCGTGTTTGGTCATGAATCCTTCGAACTTCTAGAAGATCATTTGCAGTTCATCGGGATTCGGTTCAGGAGTATTCTTCGCAACGATCATGGTTTTTACAACAACATTGATGCAACGAAGGATTGTAATGTTGTTCTTCTCAAGAGAAGACTAGATTTCCTGCAAGAAGATTTGGTATTTCACCAAAACTTGAATCGATTCAGCTGAAAATTGTTCATTCCTCAATTCATGATGAATCTTCATCTGCAGATTTGAGAGAACTTATTCTTCTGGAAACAACTCTCCATTTTGATCCATAATATTACAAGAAGCTTTCTCACAAAGAGAAACAACATATTGCAACACTTCGGTGCGTAATTTCATGGCATCCTCAATATCCTGAATGAGTGACTTGAGAACAAGGACTTTGTTCTCCAAGAGTTCTTCAAATTCTAGATATATGACTCTGGAAGGAATAATGTCATGTTCTTGAAGAACATCCAACTTTTCTCGAGGCATCTTGTGTCAAACCATCAAATTGCCTTCAACTCTTTCCAAGTTCTGTTTGAAAACCTTAGAAGCCCGATTCAATTTTTCTTCAATGGTCTCCAACTTGACCATTATTTGGAACACATCCTTCAACACTTGGGTACATAAATCATGAAGCTGATCTACCCAAGAATCCAACACTTGTACCTTTTGAGCAGCTCTTTTAACTCCTTGGACTGATTCTTTTGCATTTGACGAAGTTTAAGGATTGTTCCCTTCGTTAGAAGACTTGGTGATCTTTAGGATTGCTAAAACAAGTTGCAAATTTTCCTCTTCTAGCTTATCCTTCTTCGCTAGAAGTTCATCATACCGCTGCACCAATGAGGCTACCGAATGTTGAGAATTATGCTTGACTACTTCATGTGTTTGTTTGCCCAATTCCACCCTTGTGATCCTGTAATCAGCAGCTTGCATCTCTTCCTGTGGCTTGTCTACAATTGGTTCAATAATTTAAGCCACCTTCATTCTGTTACTATCCACTATTACCCTTCAAATCGTCTTAGCTCTTTTGGCAACCTTGGGTTTTGATTGCTTAAGATGCTGGAGATCAAAAATGTTAGGAGATATTTCTTACTTCTTTCATTTAGGAGTAAAAGAACTAAGCCATGGAGGTAAAGCCATCAATTCTCCTTGAGCAACAACTAAAAGTGAGAGAGAAGCAGTTTCTGTTTGAAAGACAGTCATCATCTTGGGAGAACTTACTGTCTGAACAACAACTATAGACTGCTCATTAACCAAAGGACCTGAAGACTGCATCATGAACTCATCAAAACTAGAAGTAGAAGTATCAATCTCTAACAAAGGGCCATACGCAGGATTATCCTCAAAGATATTTATCAAATTCACTGGAGGCTGATCAAGAGACGGTTGTGTTGCTGAAATCGGAATGACCCTTTGAGGAGATTCACCCGCTAAAACGGGAACAATATGAACAGTAGAAAAAGCATCCACATTCGCGTTGAGAGAAGACATAGGTATTTCTAAAGGAATCTGAGGAGGAAATTCATGAGGTGACTCCGAAGTGAGTGACTCGGGAGCATTATCTGATTGTAGTTCTTCCTCAAGATCTTCAGAATCAATTACATCAATATGAAGCTAAGGCTTTTTTTTCACTCGAACCGTCACTTCTTCAAGAGGAAGTACCATTGCTCTGCTAACTCTCAACTTGATTCTCGTACCTGAAGATGATGCACCTTCCTTGTTATCTATTTTGATTCCAGACTTGAGTCCGACAAGTCCTGTAGAATCATCTGCTTTTCCAATCTTGATCTTAATAAGTCTAAGACCGTTGCTCTTGAGTCAAGTATTGGTGTTAGCTAAGATAGGCTGAAATCTATCAAGAATGGAAGTGCATTCCTTATGTGACCATTGAATTGATGGAAGTGATACTTCATCAACTCTCTTTTCAACATATTCAGGATCAAGTACCACTCCATCATCAATCATTCCTTTAGGAATGTTCACCAAGTTCAAGTCAACAATCTTCTCAAGAGTGAGTCTGCAATAATCCATCTTACGAACCTCCTTTTTTGTACGGAGATCAACCCAGATGTCTTCTATCCGGTGCACATGCGTGAAAGACTTTTTGATCCTCTCCTTCATACCTCGGTAATCAAAATCTGCTCTTGGCTTAAACCTTTTGAGCTTTATTTCCTGCATTTCGGTCTCCATGGCCTTGGCTTTGGTGGATGTAACGAGGGAATAATGGCCAATTTTCAATAGGTTATTTGTACAAATTCCCATTCCAACCTTATGCTTAATAGATTGATGTGCATGAACAACCATGACCTGTCTTCCCAACTCCATAAGAATGATCTTATCAGTTGGATTATCTAGGAAGCATATATGGCCGGCCACTTTAATTTCCAACTCTCATGTAATTGAAAGTTGGGAATTGAAGGAATAAGCAACTTTAATGACCAAAGAAGGCGTCCTGGACCCTCCTCTAATGCAGTCTGTTGGGTTTCAAAGGCAGCTGGTCATAGTAATCCCACACGGGTATAAGCGAGCGATCACCCTTGGTAGAAAGACCAGGGAAGTGTCTGATTGATGTTGCTATATACACTAAATATGAGTTCATGTAGAACGTCATAGTGGAAGGAACTGCTGCAAGTTGTTCACAAAGGGTATCACTGATGATTTTGCCCCAAGAGATGTGTAGAGACTGCCTTATAAGCATGATGAACTTATACATCCATGGTTCAAAAGCATTAGAATGTTCCAAACCCATCATCTCGCTGAGAAGAGTGATTGTGTTTTCGATCTCCCACTTGAAATCACAACGGTACAACTTAGCCCACCATGTAAAAGTAGCCTGTGGCTCACTGATCCATCTATTGATATGGTGTTTGCAATCTTTCTCTCTTGAAGCATAGTACTCAGCTGGACTATCTTTAGAGATTTCTATGTACACAGGTGCTGGTGGTATTTTGAAAACCTTCTGAATAGTGTTCGCATCAAGATGGATTATCACTTCCCCATCATCATTCCTGATAGTTCTTGTCTCTTTGTCAAAATGGTTAGCACAAGCAAGAACGAACTCAAGTTCTAGGGCAGCCACTGGAAAGGAAGAAGCATGGTGAATGTGGCTGTCCAACAGGCGCTGCATATTGCTATCCTTGGGATCCTCCACCCTTTTAATGAACTCTGACATGTCAACATGCCCTATTTTTGTATCTTTGATGTGCTCCATGGTTCTGGAAACTCGGGAAGGAGATATCTCATTTTGATACTTATCATATTTGTACTTCATCTTCTTTTGAGAGGAAGATGGTGGTAAATCAGTCATTGAACAAAAGCCTGGCGCGCTGCGACGAAGATCTAGAAGTGTCAAAGCAACATCAAGATCTGCTGAATGAAACATTTTTCTTCTTCTCAATGGGGAAAAGCTCCATCCCTCTTGAGAGGAAAATGGTGAATAAATAGGAACACTTGAAACTTGGCTTTTGGCCAATTTCGGATCTTGGGAGGGTTTTTACAAGTATGCAAGTGAGGCAAAACATATTTGCAATCGGGTTTTCAAAACCCGAATGCAAATATACTTGTAATAAGAAAAATGAAGGAATGCGCGAAAATCAGATTTTGACATGAGAAAAATGATGGGAATGAAGTTTGTGAACAAGGTTAATAAATGCGGATGGATATGAATTGAATTTTTGGAAGACCAACTTCATTTTAACCACATGGGAATGGGAAAAACCTTTACTTGTAATCAGGTTTTTAAAACTCAACATTGGAAAGACAAGCCTTTTTACAACTTTGAAACTTGATGTTTTGGCAAAAGAGGATTAAATCTTTTCAACCAAAGGGGAAAAACTAACATGCCCATCTTACTTGCAATCGAATTTCAAAAACCCGAATGCAAGTAAAGAGGGAAAAATGTGTAGGGAAAGACAATGCAATTCTCAAATTGCATTCAAGACTTGGGAAAAAAAAAGGGAAGAACTCTCTCAAACCCGAATTGAAACAAGAACAAAACAAACAACTATCATGATCAATCAAGGAATTTCAAAACAAAATAAAATAGACAAAACTGAAAACAAAACATACCTTGCTTGATCAAGATGCCCTTCAAAGAGATGAAATTAACTTTGAAAGAAACAATCAACTCCTTAAATAGAAAACAAAATCAAAACGTTGGAACCCTTGCCACATCTTTAGCAAACTTGGATTGAACCTTTATGCACAAAAAACGACATGAAAGGAGGAACGAAAACGCCTTGGAATGATTTTGCAAACTGTTGACATGTCTGAAACTGCACTACTATGGTTCCATCTGGCCAACGCAGAATAGAATACTAAAAATCCTATCCTCTTGAAATAAGGAAATCCCTAGTGCTGTTTTTAATTGATCAATGGGGATTACCTCAATGTTTCGGGTGTCAGGTCTTGACTGCAGGATAACTTAGCGGTTTGATGTGTTTTGCTGGAAACACAAAGGGGACTTAAGGTTAGACGGACGGCTTCGAGCGAGTTCCCTAAAGTTTAACAGTCCTATATCATTTGATTTCACTTGGATTGATATTATCTCAGCTTGACTGTATGGTTTCTTCTTGATTAAAAAAAGGGGAAAAAGGAAAGGGGGAAAAGAGATAGAGAATATCTGATTTATTTATCTAAGACAACATATTCAGGAAAATAGACAGAAACTTCCAAAAAACCAGATTTAACATTATCAGCTAATAAAGCACAATGTTGTAAAATCTAGTGCAATCTTCAAAGGGAACTAAATTTCATGCTACTAAACATAAATGCAGAATTTGACATCCATTCACTTGATGTTTAACAACTGAACTAAGCACACAAATGGGTTTAGACTAACCATGCAGGGGGAGTGACAGTCAGCCAATCCTTAATGGTATGAACACCAAGGCTTCTATCAAATATTATCCTAAAAAGACTATCTGAAAACAAAAGACATAACAAGAATATTAAATGGTGAAGAAGGGGACCATGCACTCACAAAGAAATGAAACAACTTTAATTTCCATTAATTCTGTATGAATTTCGCCAGAGTTTCAACAACAATCTTAGACTTCTTACAAAAATAAGGGAAACCAACCCCTTTAGATAGAGTTTCAAAATTAGATGAATGGCCAAGATCAAAACAAAACAAGTGGCCCAGATTCATCCATACAATCATAGTACCCATGCCCATAAATAGGAGGCAAAATATCAACAACCACCCATGGAGGAATAATAACTACCTAAAAAGGCAATTAATAACTATGCAAAAGCAACTCAAAAAGTGCACATGCACGGAGCTCAAAATTTACAGCTGACTTGGCAATTAGACCTGAATTTTATGGCCAAAAGTGCCTTTTTAGATTTTAAAAGAATTATGCACTTTATGAAGGCACTTTTTCCTTTTCTGCTGCAGACCCCTTTTCTAGAAACTCATCCTAGGCGTGCAAATACTCTTTCCAGAGGTCCTGACCTGCTGCACGTTCTGCCCGAACATATTCTTGAAATCTGATGCACAGTTGGAACAACACCATGAACTGAGGCAAAGGAGGATGGCGTATTTTATATTGCATGCCCTCCAAATGACGATCTACATGCTTTAACCCATCCTTCCAGTCAGACCGATGAGCTTCAAAACACAAAATATCTGAATGCAATCTACTGGCAAAATCCAGGTCCTCCGTGGAGTAGGCGACCCTATCCATTCTCAATCTATCCTCCCAGTCTAGCTGTACTATGTCATCGGACAAACTATTTTTCCAGCCCAAAACTATTGATCGGAGGATCCTCCCACCAAGGTTCCTCATGTCTTTCAAGATTTCCTCACATTCCACCTGCTCTTTATTAATGGCATCTTTTGTTTCACTCTTCATGGTGGCAGTCCAGTACCATTCTTTAAAAATGCTGATGTCATAGGGATCTAGGATGGCAGACAATGTAGGAATCTGCGCATGGGTCCAGAAAAGAGCCCTCATGAGGGGAAGAGTTGTAGCAATGACCTCATGAACCTTGAGGCATTCCCTCTTTACCTCGAACAATTTGACCAAAATGGTCTCTCGGTGGTGGGCCATTTCCTTTACATCTTCAACGATCAGCTCTCCCCTTTCCTTAATGTCTCGAATCCATTCCTTGACAGCCTTCGCGGTATGCCGTACTCCTTCGAACTCTGTTGTAGTCCTTTGTGCCAATGCTGATGGGGGAACATGGGATTCGGGGGCATGGTGCAATAATCTCAACAAGTGATCAACGTACCCCTCGGCCTGTTCAGCACGAACTCAGTACATGTTTCTCTCAGCAGTTATCTCGTCAAGTTGCCTGAGCATATTTTGCACGGAGTCCTTGAACTCCTCCCTTTCTTGTTCTTTGGTGGCTCGCCCTATCGGGACGGTTGTAATGCTATAATCGACCAATGCAATTTGATCTGTTGGCTTATCGACAGGTGGGGTAGCGATATGGATGGTGCGGTTCCTCTGCTCGTCCTTGGTGATTCGGGAGTAGGTCTTAGGCTTTTTCTTCCCTTTGGACTTTGTTTCCCCTATGCGAGAGAAAATATCCTCCAAGTCGATAGGTGGCTTAGTGGCTGCCTTCCATTGTGCACGAGCAATTAACCAGTCTTGAGGTATGGTTTGCCTGGATGTAATGGCTAAATTTCCACTCTGCTCCTTAGAGGTTTCAGTTGGTTCATTGCATATCTGCAATTGATCTGTCATAGGAGGAGTAGAGGCAGTATCTAGCCCTTTGCTTATAGCTGAGTTCTCCCCTACCTCACTGAACAACTGTCGGGTATCCCCATGTGATGGTTGCTCCTCAGTTTTGTCGGGCTCGTTGGTCTCATCCGCCTTTCGTTCTCCTCCGACGGTGGTGTCATCTTTGCCGGTGCTATGCAGTTGCAACTCATGCCGACTCCCCTGGGTGAGTTCATGTACATCAGCTCTTTGATTGGACGAAATTTATCCTTCCTCAACTTGATTTTCAGGTTCACCAGAATCAATGATCCTCACCTCTATATTTAGCTTGTTTTGTGTCGGAGGATTATCAGCCTCGAATGCATCAACATCGCTTTGGGAGGGTGGAGCAGGTATATAATCAAGTTCAACTACATCATCATCGGAACTGGGGTCCTTGGATGATGAAGTGACTTCTGGTCTTCTAATAGGGATCTTCTCCCTTCTATTCCTTTTTGACACCTGAGTCCCTCTATTAGCTCTGGCTTTCTTCCTTTTTTCGGGTTTCTCAACCTCTTCTTTTGGTGCACTTGAGGTTCCCGCATCTTCCGAGGACTGAGAATCAAGACTACCCATCATGTGGTATGTGAATTGAACTCCCTCATGGATTAGTCGCTCAATCTGCTGGTGTAACCAATGATTGGTGTACGTTCCTGGGGCCGCCATAACTGCCTCAAAATTCGTAATTGGATCTTGAGACCAATCAATGCCCGACAAGAGGTGCCTTACTGCCTCAAACTCCAGAACCTGCAAGCAATCTCCAGAATTTGTCACTTGATCCGAGACCCGACGGTATTCATAAAGTCGCATTTGTTGCACACTTAACCTTGACTATTCACGCCGTCGGACCTCATAGTCATCAGAACAATTCTTCCAATAGTCTTCAATTGATTCCTTTGCTCTGTAGCGCCTGCCATAGGCTCTCTTTGCCAAATTGTCATGATCAAAACATTTCCTTGGGAAATGTTCTTGTGGGCCATAAGAGGCTAATTCAGCAAGTGACTCATCGGCGTGTGCTGCATTCTTTAAATGGACATCAAGGTTACCCAAAATCATAGGGAAGGTGAATCCGGATTGCTTCTTGTCTCTGAGTAAGCTGCCTGCCGGACGTGCTTGCCTTGCAACTTCCAGAAGAATTACTGTCTGTTGGATAGCATGGAAGTCGGAATGAAGCACCTTCAAAGCTAGCTATCCGGATATAGGAGAACCTAGGAAATTGAATAAACCAGGCGCCGTACCTTTGTACCAAAATGGTAGCCTGCTCTGAGAGCCTTATGTGTAATCCCCCCTGCATCAGCCTGACTAGGCGCATTGTGAAAGCGTCATTGACACGCTCATACTGACCAATAGCATAAGAGGGTTGTTCTTTTCCCTCTGAGCTATATCATAGTAATGTAGCTCAGGATAGCAGTCGTACACCTTTACCTAGATTGGGCCCATTCCCGATTTCACCCTTCTTGATCAACCCTGTCAGTGGCTGGTGTCGGGCGAACATATAAACTAGGTAAGAGGTCATGGTGAAGTACTTTTTCTCTTCAAGTCGACCAACTGGGTATGCATATTATCACTGATGATCTGGGCCCAGTCAAACTTGGATTTCCCGGCGAAGACCTGCTCCGTAAAGTAGAACATCCACTCTTCAAAAAGGTTAGACTGAGGGAGACCCATAACCCGACTGAGCAAGGTGACCATATCTCCATGCTCATTGTGAAAGTCACTTTTGGGGGTCTTTTTCCCAATTCTAATACTCGAAGGCCTTCTCTCCTTATACCATTCCTCGTTTATCAATGTCCTGCATTTAGCACTTTAGCAGGGTTCATGTCATATGCAACTTGTGCTTCATCTATGGTTGTCACAATGGCGTTATCTAGGAACGGGATGTCGAATGCGTCGCCCATGGCCTCAGGAGTGAAGTCAGCTAGGACCGCATTTTACAGAACCACTAATCTGGTCTCTGGCTGATAATGTCGGGCAGCCTCAACTACTAGCTCATAATTCTGCACTGATGAAGGAAATCCTGCTGCCTGGGCGATACCACTTTCCATCATCCGCCTAGGCCTGCCATAGGCGTTAGGGAAAAATACCCGGTCTCTAAAGTCCTGAATGCCGATGTGGCCCAAGTCAATATCGCCTACTTTTTCCCATATGCTTTGGACCTTTGACTCCCTCAATCCTCCTCTCTGGTACCGGTATTTCATCTTCTCGCCTTTGCGGGGGATGTTTGATTTAGAAGCCCGAGATGTTTCGGCTGCACTAGGCGTCTTTGAGGATTCTACCGCAGATTTAGGCATTTATCCTGCACAACCGGATGCGGATTACGAGACGAGATGAAGGAAATAAAACAGGTTAGTTTAAAAAGGATACGTTAGCACATAAGGATCAAAGGAAAACTGAAATGAAGAAAGAATGACGCCTCAGCAAAAGAGCCTGATTAATTTGGATATGAAATGTTATTAAGCTCTCCGTTTAAAACTTACTACTCGGCTGCGATTCAAGGGCTTGGGTGTTTAATGATCGCTAAATTTGCACTCAAAGTCTTTAAGTTCAGTTTTTAAAAAATGAATGAGGTTCAAAACTACCTAAGTCTGAAATTTGCATTTGTGGTTCAATTTTAGACAGACTCTGATTTTAACTGCTTTGTTTGATGCCTTTCGAAAGGGAAAAAATGCGGTCTACAGGATTTTATCATTTAATCAAATTTAACATCTGCCTAAACACATCTAACCAATATTGCATATATTTCAAGTGATTTCAAGGGAGACAAAGTGAGCTTACCTGGCAAACAAGGTGTCAATCCCGTGGTTTCCCCAAACTTCGGGTTAAAAAGGCTTTGTGCAAACTCGGCCTGCAGGGTTGATTTAAAAACTTGGAAAATGCCCTTCCCCTTAACTCACGTGATTTTCAAACTGCCCAATTTTCGGGCTGGGGAAACATGCGCAACCCTAAGACACCGCCTAGGCTCGACTTCGCAACTTTGATGCCTGAAGGGTCTGCAAATTTCAAATCGCAAAAACTCTTAACTTCCTCTTGCGACCTCCTGATCACTGGCGATTTTTGGACGCTTTACCTCTGCTGGAAATTGGGCGAAATGAAGCTCCTTTGCAAACTCCTATCTTCTTGCGTTTTACCTCTACCCCGAAATTGGGCGCTTTGGCCCTTTTTGCAAACTTCCAATTTTTTAAAGTACTTTACTCCATATCGCCGAAATTCGGGAGTTTTATGATTTTTGCAAGTTAAACGCTTTTAAAACACTTTGCTCTATATCGCTGAAGTTCGGGCTTCAACGCGATTTTGCAAGTTTTTACTTTTGGGCACTTTTCAATCTATATCGTGAAGTTCGGCAGATATGGAGCCTTCGCGATTTTTTTTTTTTAGTTTTTAACTTTTTCCCATATTACTCCCTAACGCCGAATTTCGGGGGTTTTCCTCTATTTGCAAACCTTTTACACTTTGACATTTCACTTAGTAAAGCTGAAGTTCGGCACTTCAACGACTTTTGCTAAGCTTAACTTTTTCGCATTTTTATTCCTTTTGGCAAAATTTGGGGGTTTGGCGAGATTTCAAAGTTTTAAACGCTTTTGCATTTTACATGTTTAACGTTGAAGTTCGGCATTTTAACCACTTTCACAAAGTTTTGGTATTTTAATGTTTTACCATTTGGTGTGAATTTCGGCGATATTGCTCCTTTTGCGAACTTTAACTTTTTAATGGTTTAACTCCATTTCGCCGAAAATTGGGCCTTAAGGAGATTTTGCAAGTCTTTTAAACTTTTTAACACTTTGCCTTATATCGCCAAAGTTCGGGGTTTCTCCTTTATTTAACAAGTTTGACTTTTTCGCATTTCTCCTTTATTTGCCAATTTCGGTGAAAATGGAGCTTTTGCAAAGTTTTCACATTTTGACATTTTACCCTTTACTTGCTAAAATTCGGCATTTTAGCGATTTTTACAAAGCTTTAACTTCTTAAGTTTAACGTGCACTTGCCAATTTCGGCGAAAATAGACATTTTGCAATGCTTTTGACACTTAGCTTAGTTTAGGTGATTTTGGCAAAAAAGGACATTCTGCAAGGCTTGAACCTTAAGCGTTAAACTCATCTTGCAGATTCCAGGCCTACGCTTATGACAACATCGTCCTTAGACTGATTTTGGGCACTCAAAAATGACGCGAGACTCTCCGCACAGAACTCACTAGGACGAAGGCTGAAAACCAAAAGAGGGGGACTCTGTCGGCGATAGGGAGTGTGTGCAATGCACAACACAAACCCACGCTTGGAAAGAGGAAGACAAAACGTCTTGTAATGGAGATCAAATCACCCTAAAACGTGCTGTAAAAACGGCCATGAAGGGGAAAAACGTGGCTCCAAAATAGTAAAAATGCCTCCCTAATAGGAAAAAACGTGGTCCATAAACCAGCAAAAGAGGGATAAGAAACATCACGCCTCCTTCATTCAATGCATTCCTCCATAAAAATTGGATTCAAACCATGAAAATTGGATTCAAAGGAACAAAAATGCAGATCGGATTCTTGAAGTGCAAATGCAAGTCAAAAATGCTCTCCAAGAGATGAAATTGGGTTTTCAAATCCCCTCTACAAGTTTTAATTGTTTCACTTTTTCAACTCCTAAGGAAAATTCAGGTTTGTGAGATGAAAGAGCAAAAACAAATGTCATAATAACTTGTAATAGGTAAATAAAATCCCCTTTACAAGTTTTAAATGACTTAAAGGACATAAAACATGTAATAGGGAAATAAAATCCCTATTACAAGTAAAAAGAACATTTAAAACTTGTAATAGAGAAATAGAATCCCTACCACAACTTAAAATCACTTAAGTAGGAACTTTTATAAGAAATTACAAGTTCTTTTAAACTTATAATTTTAAATTCACTTGTAATTCGTCCAAAAAGTTCCGAAAACAACTTAAAAGACATAAAAAGCAAGGGGGAAATAAAAAGTAAATTACAAGTGACAAGTTTAAAATAAAGTGCACTTGTAAATATTTTAAAATTTCCCTACAACACTAAAACAAGAGAAAAATAAAACTTGCAATCAAAGGAAAATTTCCCACCTGCAGTCAGGAAGAAAAAAACCAAAATTGAAGAAAAAATATAGCAAACGAACTCGAAACACAATGAAATTTGAAACGTGGATTGAGGATGGACTGAGGATTAATCCACTCGAGGGGCAAAGCAAAATTTTGCCTCAGGAAGCATGCCTTAGAGTAAAAATTTTCATTTTTTAACAAAATTTTTAAAGGGGTTGTCTATTTTTGTGAATACAAAAATACAGACAACACTATTTTTTAGGAATTTCACTGCCTCTCGGATTGTCTTTATTTCACCAAAAATCAAACTTACTAATTTTAGCAGTTTCTATTTTTAGCAAGTGTTGTCTCACCTGTTTTGCCCTAATTCTGACATTTTGGAAGTACTTACTATTTATAGTAAGTCTATTTTCGGTAGTTTCATCAACAGACAGGGCTCCTAGCACTAAACACTGAATTCCTAAAAAAATTTAAATCCAGAAAGTTTGGAAAGGTAGGTTACTAATCGAAAAGTGGCTAAGTGTGGAACTCATTCCAGAAATGGAAGGCATTGAAAATCCTCTAAGTCTGGCATAAAGTCACTTCAATTCGAAATATGACATCTCAATTTGGCAATTGATCAATAAATGGCTAAGTTTGGATAAAAACCAAGTAAGAATCCCTCACCAAAGGAAGGCATCCAAGTCAAGGATGAGCGCTGAATTGAGGTCAAGATGGAAAAACTAGAAAATCCATCATTCCTTGACCATATGGAAATGGCGCTCATGTTGGGAGTTGGGCACTAAACTGGAGTGGTGGAGTAATTTTCCTCCACCCCCAAAATTCCATGACAATGCCTAATTAGTGCCCAAGTTGGTAAAAGGACGCCAAAATGGGGGTGTGGAGGAATTTTCCTCCACACCCAAAATTCCACCATCATGCCTTAACAATGCCCAAGTCTGGTATAGAGCGCCAAAAGTCAATGAAAGAAGAATTCCTCCCCTGCATGGAAATTCCACCCAATCAGGTCCTTGGGCGCCAAATGAAGGGTGTCATGGAAAAGTCGTCAAGGTCAAAATTTCTTCACTACATGGAAGCGTAGTCTAGAGTTGGAGCACTGGAGAGGGGGTGTTAAGGAAAAGAAAAAAAATTGAAAATTCCTCCAAGGCATGTGTTTAGTGCTCTAGCATGTAGGTTGGGAGTTGAATAGAGGGGGTCATAGATTTTTCCTCCTCAAGCATTTTTCCTCCACACTATCAAATTAGCACCCAAGTGTGCATCATGGCGCCAAAGTAAGGAAGGAAAGGAATTTTCCTTCCAAGGAGGAATTCCTCCATAGGGTCATTCTAGCGGCCAAGATTGAAGGTTGAATTCCAAGGCATAAAAATTTGAAGACAAGGATAAGAATGAGTAAGAAAAATCCCCTCAGGAAAGAAAATCAAGAAATTCTCCTCAGGCATTGAAAATTGCCCAAAAGTTGAAGAAATTTCAAGGCAACGACAAAATTGGTCAAGGGAGAGTATTTTCTCTCCTAAGCTCTAAATCTCAAAATGGAAAAAATTCCTAAAAAATAGGAAAGGTGATTAATTGATCAAAAATTTCTTCCCAAGGAGAAAATTACACCCAAGATGAAGAAATTCTTGGAAAATGTGAAATTTGGCTGATGGAAGAAATTCCTTCCTCAGGGAAGAAATGTGCCAAAGGTGAAGAATTTCAAGGCACAAGGAAAATTGGCCAAGTAAGAAGATTTTGTCTCTCCAGAGCTCAGAACAAGACAAAATTCCTTAAGCATGGAAAATGGTCAGTGGTCAGGAAAATCTTCCTTTAGGACGAAGTGTGCACATAAATTTTCCTCAAGGACAAAATTCTCTCTTCAAAGATTTTCTCACTCAAATTTTCAGACGAACAAGATTCCTACAGAAGCGGATAAATTTGCTAAAATTCTTCAAGGCAGGAAAATCTTCCAAAATGCCTTTTGTGGGCCCGGTATAGAAGGATTCTTGTAAAGGATGAGTTAGCGACATGCAAAGAGAATATTCCGTATTGATGAAACACAACCAAGAAAATTATAAATGATGGCGGGGTCCATTTGCATGGCAAGAATCTATTGAATACATGAAGGCATAGTGGCGCATTCATTGCTAGAATATCTTGACCAAGTGGCAGCCAGGTCAGCACATGCTGAGGTAGTGGAGCATCTTTTTGCATGTAGCCACCACATTTAAGGCATTATGGCTGATTCTTTTTGCATGCAGCCATCGCATGTGGAGATTATGGTGCATTCATGACATAATGGGGTGATTTTTGCATCGAAGAATATTCAGTGCATGTTGGACAAATTTAGTAAAGAGTGGTGCATTTAATGCATTTTGGATACCAATTGTAATGGGCTGGAATTAATTGTATATGGGCATAATGGGCATTTTATGTTTACTCCCACCTTGTTGCATCATGTGTGTGGATTCTTTTGGGTCAAACCCAAATTAGGGTTTGCATGTAATCAAGGCTTGAGGCCTATATAAAGGGGTGATCCCCTCATTTGTAAAGGGAGGAGAGATTGCTTTGAGATCGTTGCGATAAGTTGTTGAAGCAGTTAGCTTAATACATTGTTCAAATTGATGGTGTATGCTTGTGCTTGTTCTATTTTATAACTTGCATGGTCTAGCTCTCTTCACTCAGAGTAGATTTGGTTTTAGAATTCAGATGAACGGGATTGATGAGTTTGTTTGCAGTGAAACCCTTGCTCATACCTTTTGTTAGTAGCTGATTATTATTTTGCAAGGTTAGTCTGAGCCTTTTATATGTGGAAAGTTAACTTAGATCATTGGGTGGACAGTGTTCAATGATGGTGTTCATTGGTGGTATGAAAAGCTTTTGCACAACCTTTGAAGATTGCACCGTCTTTGTGTAGTTGTACGGAGTTGGCGAAGCAAAGTGCGGTTTGGTTTCACCCAAGCAATCATTGTCTCTTTGTTCTTAGATTTAGACTAGATTTTCCTAAACCCTTGCCTTTTACTTTCAGCATATTTAAATCCAAAAAATCCTAAAAAAGAGCTTCCCATTGATAAATCATTCGTGGGTAAATTCCTTGAAAGTAACAAATTGCAATTTTTTTTTTCAATTGGATTACCGGCATATCACATCAACCAACTAAGTCACGTCCATTGCGAATAGGAACCTTGGAGTCAATTGTTTGAACTTACAGCAATCTTAGCATACAATTGTACTTTGATCAAGAGAGAGTAAATTGACCGTTGATAAAATTTATTCTATGTTAGGTGTTGTCATAAAAAACATGTCAACAGTGCCCAAGCTCAATCACTTCCCATTGCCATCTCGCACCCTCCACTCTAACCTTCCACTTCCATTCCCTTCCATCTCCCCTCATTTCCATTTTCTTCCCTTCCCTAAACCTCTCCTTCCATTCACCCTACCTTCCCCATCACCCCACTTCCTACCTTTCTTACTACCTCCCATATCTATCACTTCCTACACCCTCTAACGCTCATCCCATTTTTCTTACCCCTTTATTTCCTTAACATTCCCTTCTAATACCTGTTGTCATTTTATGACACCCTTGGTCCATTAGTGAGAACCAATCAGAGATATGTTCCATGGACCAACGCGGCCCCAGTTGATCAAAAAAAGATAAGAATCATGAAGTGTGAAGTGTTGCCTTGTCTGGAGGAAGTTCCTCCCTTGGCCTTTTCTTCTTCCCCAGAACTCCGGAACCCCGAGGTTCCGAAGTTCTTTTCTCTTTGCCCTTGTCTCTTTCCTTCTTCCTTTTCCGGAACTTCGTAACCTCAAGGTTCCGAAGTTCTTTGCCTTAGTAGCTTTCTTTCCTTCTCCGTAACTCTGGAACCCCGAGGTTCCGAAGTTCTTTCCTAGCTTAGCCCCTCCTCTCCTTAGCCTTTCTCTCTTTTCCCCCAGAACTCAGGAACTCCAAGGTTCCGAAGTTCCTTGTCCCTTTTCTCCTTCCCTCTTTGGAACTCCGGAACCCCGAGGTTCCGAAGTTCCTAGCCTTCCTTTCCTTTGCCTCTTCTCTTAAGCTTCTCCTTTGCCCAGAACTCCGGACCCCCGAGGTTCCGAAGTTCCCCTTCTCTCTTTAGCCCTTTCCCTTTCTTCTTCAGAACTCCGGAACCCCGAGGTTCCGAAGTTCCCTTGCCTTCCCCGGAACTTCGGAACCCCGAGGTTCCGAAGTTCCCTCCTAGCCCTTCTTCCTTCTTTTCTTCGGAACTCCGGAACCCCGAGGTTCTGAAGTCCTCTTCCTCGCTTCCCCTTCTTCTCCCTGGAACTCCGAGGTTCTGAAGTTCCTTCCCCTTTTGCCTTCTCTCCCTAGTTCCTCTGGAACCCCGAGGTTCCGAAGTTCTTTCCTTAGCCTTTTTTTGAAGTTCCTTGCTCCTTCCCTTGTCTTCTTCACTTCGGGAGTCCGAGCTTCCGAAGTCTCTGAGCTTCCTTCCGACTGGCGACACTTCTGGATGGCGTGATCGACACCAAGGCTTTAAATGCTCCGACAGTTTTGGTGACTCGTGCACTTTCTTTTGTGGAGCCACAAGGGTGAATTAAGTGTTTTTGACAGGATTTCTATCAAGGAGGTACGGGGCCATGCTTGGTGACTTATGTCATATCTGACTTTGGAAGGTTAGTCAGTCCACCTTCCTCAGAGTTGCCTTTGGTGGTATGGCTAGGTTTCTTTCATGTACAAGCCTAGTGCATGCACTTCCCTGCACTTCCAGACTGACATGTAGGGGTCATGATCACCATTGTAACCCATTTTTTCTAAATAAGGCTGTTAAGCCTCATTGTAAAGGGTTCTCTCTCTGTTGGCTTGAACTATTCCATGCTCTCCCACTTCTCTTGTATTTATCTTGTATTTATGCAAGTGTAAGTTTGGCCATTGGCCTTATGATTAATTGAAATCACCATTCTTGCCTACTTTCAACTTATGTATGTTGTGTATGCTTTCTTACCTCCATCATAGGTGTATGTCTTGTGGCTTTTTTCTCTCCATATATGCTGTGTTAATTGGTTTTTTGAGTGTGACTTGTGGGAATCCTTCTCCCCTCTTGGCATTCAGTGAATTCTAACCTTCATACATGCATTGGGGTCACTTGTACAACTGAAGTTGTGCATCTTCTGGGTGTTTTCAGTTGATTTTATTTGTGTCATTTCGGTGGGGAGAGAAACAGTCTCTTCTTGGTGCATCACCTCCTTTTATTTCAAGCATTTCTCTCTTCCCTTTACCTCTGCAAATTTTTAGGATAGGCTGAGTTAGTTTTGAAGTGTTGAGTTGGTTCAACACTTGCACCTAGATAGAGAAGGAAGTCCACCTTCTCTGGAGATTCAACCCCCTTGCGCAAGGTCCCACACTTCGGGGTTGTTTCCATGTTTCACAAGGTTGCTGAGTTGATAGCTCAGCAAGGGTGCGAGCTTTTGTGATAACAATACCCATTCATCCTCTAGCCTCACCTCATATCCCAACACCCTTTACTCCCCTTAACTTACACCTCCACTACCTATACCTCCTTTAATACCCTTCATAACCCCTACCTCCTCACCTACCATCCCTACATCTTCTAACCTGCATCCCATATCTCACACTCTCCTACCTCTTATACCTCCTAATTAATTATCCAAACCCACAACTTACCTCATTTAACCCCAACCTCATCTTAACCTACCCTTATTCTATCCTATCCACTCTACACCCTATCCCTTACTATCTCCTTATAATTCCCCATCACTCAACACCTCCCTTATCACCTTCCCCAAAATCCCATTTCCTAATTCCTAACCCACCGCAGCTCCTAACTTTCTCTACCCCCCTTACCGCCTTCCTTACCTCTTTATTCCCTATCTTAACCCCTTATGACTCCCACCCAAGCTCTAAGATGGAGAGTTTAAAAAGTTTTTTTTTAAAGAACTCTTTTGCTCCCGTGGCATGCTTGGGCCCCACCAAAACTTTGGAGAGAAGAAAAGTTTTTAAGGCATTTAAAAAAAAAAAGAGGAGCATCCACCTCACCGTCCCCAGCACATGCCTAATCCCCTTTAATCCACGATGAACCATGAGGCAAGGTGTGGCTCTAAGGAGATAGAAAGCCGGCCTTTGAAGTAAAAGATGTGTCACTTAAACAAAACCATTTGGAATTTAAATTCAAAACCAGATCATACAAAGAGCAGATTGTGAATTCCAGTTACAGCAGTAAAGGGAAGAGTCCAAACAATTATTTCACGGTATGATAAAAATCAAGACAGATGCAAATACTAGCAGATAGAGGTGAATGTGAAGCAAGGCAATATGATTTTTCTACTCCATATTACATGAATCTCCTCAAATTTCCATCATTCTATACACAGCCTCTCCAAAATCTGAAAATGCATTCAGAAGTGAATCAGAGAAGCAGGTTACAGCAAAGACACAAATAAATCATAGCAGATTCTGAGACAAGGATATAAGATTTCAGAAAAATTAGATTCAATAGAAGAGCAGCAGATGTGAAACTTTACCATAGATCAGACTCAGGAGGAGGGGAATGGAAATTGGGTTTCAATAGGAGGGGTTTATAAAGAAGTTTGTTATTAATGATTTTGGGTAGACAATGATGGTCATGAATGTTGTTAAGCTATGAACTAACATTTCTCTTGTCTCAGTTACTTGTATCTTAATTTCATTCTCAAGATTTGATTTGGGATGTTCTCTTTTGTGTGATACAAGGAATACAAGATGATGACAAACTAAGAATGGAGACTCCTCAACACAAGGGAAAAGATCTACATACTCAAGAGGAGTTGAACGGTGAATAAAAAGAAGAAGGCCATTGCAATATACGAGATTTTCTCAATAAGACAACATGAAAGGAAGGACCTCTCTAACTTAGCGATACAATCACAACAAGGATTAATCAACAATGCAATGAGGAAGTTGAGATTCACAAGCAAAACGAGGTTTTGTTCAAAACAAAGGTGAAAGATGCCACTTTGTGCAAATAAAGCACAAAACACCGATTTGTCTGAGTGTAATAAAGTGAGCAATATTGGATCAAATAGACTTGCTTCTTCAAATGAAACCCAAAGTACCGCCACATCAAATGAAGGCTATAATGACGATTGTGCAAATGGGTGATCGAAAACCAAGTTCCTCATACAAATGAAGCCATGAAGGCTAAATTGATCATTCATAAACACCGCCATGTTTTGATGAAGAAAGGCAACCAGAAGTTAATCAAACACAAAAAGACTGATGCAAATGAATGACAGAATACTGGCTTGCTGGAAGCATAGTCATGCGAATGAAGGATGAAACACCGCCCAAGCAAGGTCAATCATATATGAGTAAGTCTACGGCCAAATTCATGGAGTATGCGAATGGATCACTTATGCTTGCAATGGTTGAGTTTGAACGATTCTCCTTCAAAATTGAAAAAATAAAAAATTTGGCTCGAGGCATGAGAATGAGCTAGGTTGTCATTGCTTTCAATCACCTTGACATTGCTTGCAATCACCTTGTCATTGCTTTCAATGCCTTGTGTGGTTGCCTAGAACAACCCGTCCTTTGACCACAATGAGTTGTGAATGAAAGCAACCTTGCTTAGCAAGCCCAGTTCGATTTGAGGTGGAGTAGGAGGACATCGCCTTGGACTTCAAAATGATGCAATTCATTTAACGAATGCGATGGGCAAGGAGGAAGGCTTTTTTTAAGTCAGTAACATGTGCACGATGAAGCATTTGATTTTGGCGGGCTCATATTGATCTATGTGTGATAATGTGTGGCACCTTTTACAAAATTTGATTTCACCACGATGCAATCTGGATATACATGTTGAATGAAAGTTATTAAGAAACTCAAGATCAATCTCAAAGTAAACAAGGGCAATATATGTAATATGAATCGCTGTCTGGGAGAAAGATATTCAAGTTAAAGACAACGAACTGATACGGTCAATGCAACATATTAAAAATCATGGAGCCAAGCGGTTGCACTTAGTGACTTAATTGCAAAACTCAAGATCCTTTATGGGAATCGATTGCAATACATTTAACGATCAAGGATTGCATTTCATGAGGTAATGGTAATACATTCAATATGAATGACAAAATAAAATTCATTCCCCAATACACCATGATTTTGAGGGAGGATACTCTCATTTAAAAATTGAAAGTAAAGATCACAAGTTATCTAATGGATGCACTCAATTTGCCTCATTACTTTAAATCAGAGAAATGAGAATCGCCCGGAGTCCGCGTCCGAGTCATGCCTCCCGAGTCTGCAGAGCTTGGACTCGGACTCGCTGAGTCCACGAGGCAAACTCGCCAGACTCGCCGAGTTGGCGAGTTTGGCCTAAAGTCGCCAAACTCGGCGAGTCCCGTGCCTGAAACTCGGCCGTTGGCTGGATTAAACAAAATGACTAAAAAAAAAACATTTTAAAAAGTTTTTTTAACTTCTTTTTTTTTTGTTATTTATCCTTAGCCCTTAAAAGTGAACTCCATTTCATTCACTTGCAAAAATAGGAGTAAAGTGAGTTGTGAAGAAAAATAAGGGTGCATTGAAGAAAAACCAGCAAGGAGGAAGCTCAAGATTTCTTCCATTTATCACATTGGGGTTGCATTGTGTTTGGATTTGGTGCATCAAGAGTTGGATAGGAAGAGTTTGCAGCTCATTTCAAGCTTGTTGTAAGAGGTAAGATTGTTTTTTTTAGGTTTTTTTGTTTCTTGTATGCAAAAATTCCATTTTCTATTCATTTATTTTGAAAGTTTTACATTTTCTTCCAAAATATTTTGTATGTTACTATGTAGGGTTGTATGTAGGGTTTGTAAAAAAACATTTTAAAAAGTAGGGTTTGACAAATCCTACAATTTTTTATTTTTTTTTAAATTTACAAACCCTACGTTATTTTTTTTGAAAAAAATGTTCAATGAGAATGAATGCACAACAAAGAATGAATGTATTAATTTTTTTTTGTATTTGTAATGTTTTATTGCAGCAACCTTCACTTTCTTATTTGCCTCAAGTTTCACAAAACTATCATACAATGTCTTCTAGTTCTTCTAGACCCCCCATTAGAAAGGACCCTACTTGGAAATTTCATGAGGATTTTCTAGGGCAAAAAAAAGGGACAGACAAAATGTTTTTTTTGCAAAACAATATTCCATGGAGCAACGACTAAGGCCATACACGAGTGCTATGTGATGGTTGAAGCAATTGAAAACAAAAAAGAAGCAAAAGGATGATTTCGCGGCCATTGGAAGTGGGACAACTTTAGGTTGTGTTGGAGGGCCTTCTTCCATGCCTCCATATCATCCCACTCACCATGCTACTGCTGGTGCTAGTGCTTCTGCTTCTGCAGGTGCCACTACTCATGTTCCTAGCACTGCCAGTGGTAGTGGGAGTGTTAGCATTGGACCTAGCATTCGTAAATCTAAGTTGGATACCTTCTTTGTGCCTCGCACTACTCCTGGGTCCCAACAGTCGCTTGAGAGCATTGGTTGGAACAAGGAGGTCCATGATACCGCTAAAATGGCAATTGGCAGGTTTTGGGTCTACGGCAGTGTTCCACAGGGATATGTTTCCCCCCTTTTGGGCCATGTCTCAGAGATGGGGACATTTCCGGGACGGGGACGGGGATGTGACGTCTCTTGCCGTCCCGCCACCACCACCGGAGACGGGGAAACGTCTCCGTGTTTCCAAGTTTTCTTGGGAGATGTCTCGACGTCTCCAAGTTTCCTTGGGAGACGTCTCAGCGTCTCCAAGTCTCCTTGGGAGACTCCTAGGCGTCTCCAAGTCTCTTGGGGGGACTCCCAGGAGTCTCTTGAGGGGAGAGAAGACTTGTAGGAATCTCCCATCCGACGTCTCCAAGACTCTTTGGGAGACTCCCATACGTCTCTTGAGGGGCAAGGAGACTTGCAGGAGTCTCCCGTTCGAACACATCAAACTCAAATTTTGCTATTTTGTAATTTTACTAATTTCCTATAGTTCAGTTGAAATGTAATTCTTATACTGTAAGTATATGTATAATTATATCAGCACCACTACCCTGCCACCCGCCTCGTCGCCGTCCCCCCGCTGTCCCCAAACATAGACCCTTTGTCCCCCCGTCCCCAACAACCGTGGAACACTGATCTATTCTTTACAGCGAGGTGAATGCTTTCTGTTTGATTGTTTTAATTTTGATACTTTGATTCTTCATTTTATTTTTTCCCGTACATACATAGTACATACTTAACTTATCTCATTTAATTTATTTGTGACAGGTCTCCTTATTGGCAAGAAATGGTTGATGCCCTTACCATATGCGGGGCGGGGTTCAAAGCCCCTTCTGAGTCTGATTTGAGGAGACCCATTTTGAGTCAATTGGTGAATGATGTGAAGAAGGAATTAGGTGAACAACGCCAGATATGGAGCACTAAAGGTTGCACCATCATGATTGATGGTTGGACGGATAGGAGAAATACAACTCTCCTTAATTAAATTGTTTCATTTAGTCATTAATGTTTTATTTTTCATTTAGTGATCATTGATCTTGCTTTATTTTTTGATTTGAGGGGGCACCGTTTTCATCAAGTCCATTGATGCCTCTGCCCATTGCAAGAATGCCACCTACCTATGTGAGCAGATAGAGGAGGTGATTGATGAGGTGGGTGAGGAGAACGTGGTACAAGTGGTGACCGACAATGCAACAAATTATGTTGTTGCAGGTAAACTTTTGATTACAAACTAATTTTGTTTGCAAATTAATTACTATTTTGTAACTTCATTGATTACAATGCAACAAATTATGTTGTTGCAGGTAGACTATTGATGGAGAAGCACCCATCTATAGTTTGGACTCCATGTGCTGCCCATTGCATTGACCTCATGTTGGAGGATATTGGAAAACTCCCATGGGTCAAGAGATGTGTAGAAAGAGCGACAAATGTGTGCAAATGTGTATGTTATTCATGGGTGTTGGCTCTTATGAGACAATACACAGAGCAAAAGGAGTTAGCTCGTCCAGGAATCACAAGATTTGCCACAAACTTTATCACATTGCAGTGTATGCTTCGTTGTAAGTCGGCCTTGAGACGTACGATTGTTGGTGAGGAGTGGTCTTCCTCATCCTATGAGGCCACCCCTGCAGGGAAAGATATGGCATACTGCATTTTTGATGAGCGAGACTTTTGGGCCCTTGTGATGAGATAGTGAAAGTAATTTTTTTATAAATTCTACAATTTAACTTTCTGTTTCATAACTTATTCATCATATTCTCTTATTTGCTCATTTTTCTAAATTACACAATATTTTCAATTTTGCAGTTTGTTAAGCCCTTGGTGGTTCTGTTGCGAGTTGCGGATGGAGAAAAGCCCGCAATGGGCTACATATATGAGGGCATGGATAGGGCGAAGGAGGGCATCAAATCCGTCTATGGAGGAGATGAGAGAAAGTATGGTCCCATTTGGGAGATCATTGATAGGAGATGGCATCATCAACTTCATAGGCCCATCCATGCAACAACCTATTATCTGAATCCGGCATTCCATTTTAGCCCTACTTTCAAGGCTGATGTGGAGGTCCTTAATGGGCTATATTCAATCATGGAGAAGATGGCACCTGCTGGTTCTACTCAGACAGAGCTTATTTGAGAGCTACAGTTGTTCTCAAATGCACAAGGGGAGACCTCTTGTCCTATCGCCAAAGAAAGTAGGACAACTATGATGCCAAGTAAAAATAAATTGTAAGGCTTAATTTTAGTTTTATTGTATATTGTTAAATGAGTTTATGAGTGAGACTGATTTTATTTATTTTTCTCATTTCAAACTCAAATAATTGGTGGAGCTTTTTTGGCCCAATGACACCAAATCTTCAAAAGTTGGCCATTCGCATCTTGAGCCAACCATGCAGCGCATTTGGTTGTGAGTGCAATTGGAGTATGTTTGAGCACATACACTCCAAGAGGTGCAATAGATTATTTGTGGAGAAGATGAATGATTTCGTTTTTGTTCACTACAACCTCCGCTTGAGAATGAGAAAGAATGCATTTGCTGACATCTCCCCTATCATTCTAGATGAGGTTGATCCTGATACAAAGTGGGCCACTGAGACAGATCCTGTGGCTGTCTTCAGTGATGATGACACTAATTGGATCGACCAGGTAGATATAGAGGCTGAGGCTGTAGCCATGGCAGAGGAGGAGTGGAGAGCACGAGCAGAGACAGGAGATTCAGAGGCAGATAGTGACACAAATGTTCTTGATGTTGGTGAGCATGGCATGGTGTCACAGGGAGCGGCTATGGCTGCCGAATCATCCAGGACCTACCTTAGACACCTTCGTAGGGGGTCGGGGCCAGAGGGTGCACACTTCTCTGAGCCATAGGCTTGTAGTTGTATCTACCTTTGGTATTTGTATGGAACATTTGATGAAGATCATATGTGTTAATTTTAGCAATCAGATATAACAGAATTCAATGTAAACTGAAAAATGTAATGAAAACACAATGCTCATAAACACAACAAAGCAATACCCTGGAAAAACCTCCCTCTTGGAGATGAAAAACCCAGCCTTAAAATCCAATTATATTATGTCAAATATGAAGGCAATTACAAGACATGAAACTTATCTCCAACATCAGATCAGTTTGCTGTCACAAGAATGAGGTTCGCAGATCCTAGAATGGTGTTGACAGCCTTCAAGGATGATTTGCTGATCTTCAATGATGACTACTGCCACACAGTAATATTCGCTGCCTTCAAGAAGGATGTTCGCTGATGGTGTTGACAGCCTTAAGGATGATTCGCTGATCTTCAAAAGGAATTCGCTGAGTACATAGGAGAAGTAATTTGCGCTGTATGATTTATTGATTATGCCATGCAAATGACTTGCTTAAGTGACTTGTGGTGTCAAGTCTCAAGTCGGCCTGCCTTATTAATTTCATAATAATATTATGTATACCGCTCAAATAGGTCTTGACCTATTAAGACGTTATTGCTTGATACTCATTTACAAGCTACATGAGTTTGGGCCCAGCCCAATTACATAAATGATCGCTAAAATGCATATTTGATTTTACCGCCTGTTGTGACCATTTCACACATCGCCCCATCGCAAATGGGGACCCCCTCTTTTTGCTTGTTTGTCGCTTGTTTTCGCTTTCGTTTTTAGGGTTTTGTTAGTCCGTTAGTTGTCTGGATTTAGGGCTAAGCCTTAGGGTTTTAAATCTTGCCTTTTCAAGCCAAAATCCAGTCATTTTTGAGAGCTTTTGAGCTTTCTTTTCTAGAATGCAAATTTTGAATGCAATGATTTCGCTAAAAATGGTCTAATTTTCAATTGGGATGTTCATGCAGAGCTTAAACTTGTTTAAATGATGACCGTCAATGTGAATTTTTGTCTGACTGAATATTTTGACCAAATTTTGACTTTTTTTGAAGTTTGATCCTGAGCATTGGAATTGATTTGTTTTCGCCTCGTGAAGTGTTAAAATGTGAAAAATCTTGTTATTTTGGCCTGTAGGAGCAAAATCGCTCCTGTCCCTCAGTGAAGGACGGGAGCTCATTTTCAGATATCTCATCATTCTTGCAGAGTCCGGACAAATTTTACGTTTGAAGTGATAGAGAACGACAAGATCTTTCATTTGAATATAAATTGAAGATTTTCATGAGCGCAGAAAGGCCTCCAGGAGGAAAATCGCTCCTGTCCCTCAGTGAAGGACCGGAGCTACGATTCAAATTTCGCCTTGTCCTTGCAAGATTTTGAAAACTTAATGATTTGAGGACGTCCGAAGGAAGATACTTTGCCAAATGAATATAATTTGAGATGCAAAAAACGAAGGAAAATGACCTATATTGACTAAATCGCTCCTGTCCCTCTCCAAGGGACCAGGGCGAGGTACCTTGTAGCTCTCGTCCCTCTCCCAGGGACCAGAGCGATTTCCTTCATTTTGCAAAATCCAGACAAGGGTCGAGGCAAGTTTACGTTCAAAAACAAAGGAGAACATGAGATGAGCACATTGAATATAATTTGAAGATTTTTTGGACGTCCATACCAGTGCTAAATGCCTAGTTCGCTCCTGTCCCTCAGGAAGGGACCAGAGCGATTTTTGATATAACTACCTTTTTTGCAAAATTACAAACAATGTCAAGGCATGGGCGGATAGAGTAAAGAAGGACGAATCCGTTGAATATAAACTTAGCGCATGGCAAAGTGAGATGAAAGCCGCAAGGGAAGGATCGCTCCTGTCCCTCTCCAAGGGTCCAGGGCGATACAATGGTGATGATGCGTCCCTCCAAAGTTCAAGGTCGTCCCTCCAAGGTTCAAGGCCGGTCCAAGTCAGGACGAAGGATGGCGAGGACATTTCAAGGCATTTCCATCAAGCACAACGTTGCAAAGGTCATCACATGGAAGGATTTGCACTCTAAAGACCTAGATCGCTCCTGTCCCTCTCCAAGGGACCAGAGCGATATCTACATAATGGCGTAAATTTCAAAAGCCAAACAAGTTTCAAGTTACCAAGAGGGTCGAAAGGACATCATTCCACGCAATGAAGATAATTGCAAGTTGGTACAAACAAGAACAAGCATGTTATGATGAACTTCGCTCCTGTCCCTCAGGAAGGGACTAGAGCGATATTGATATATTGGATTAATCCATGCAAGATTTACGTAAAGACAAAGATACACAAGGTTACATATGCTCCAGGACATCGTTTGAAGACAATTTGCAAGAGTTTTAAACGTCCAAACATTGCTAATCAAGGTAAAAGTCTCCCATCGCTCCTGTCCTTTGGACAAGGACCAAAGCGATACTATTAAAACACTCCCGTTCCTTCAAAGATCAAGGCGAGGCGAGGTTAGGAAGTGCGAAGGACGACATTTGGAGGACATTGCAAAGAGGATCAAAGTTTAAAAGTCACCAAGATCAAGGAGAAATAATGGATCGCTCCTGTCCCTCTCCAAGGGACAAGGGCGATGGTCCCTTTAATGCATCCAAACACATGATAAAAGCGAATGGGAATAAGCGCAAAGGACACAGGCAATGATATTTCGAAGGTCAAAGATACAAGGTGAACGTGAAAACATGGAGATCGCTCCTGTCCCTCTCCAAGGGACAAGGGCGATGTTAGACAAAACACACGATATTCTTTGAAAATCAAGGACGCACAGGGTTTTAAATAACATTCAAAAGATGATGCAAGGAAAGGATCGTACCAAAATGAAGAATTTCAAGCAAAAACATGGAGATCGCTCCTGTCCCTCTCCAAGGGACCAGGGCGATAATGGTCATGGGATGTATTTGCTCGCACAAGAAAAGAAATCCAAGTTCGAAGGACCACCAGATGATCGATTTGGGACGTGGAAATGAAGGAGTTGAACGTTGAAAACGCAAGAATCTAGACCAAAATCATGGATCGCTCCTGTCCCTCTCCAAGGGACCAGAGCGATGAGGTACGTCCCTTTATTTTCCAGTTTTGGCGCCAAATTAAACAATTCGAATTTACTTTAAATGCTAAATCAATTTAAAAATTAAAAATCCATTTTTTATTGGCATTTAATGTGGCGTTAAACATTTATTAGTTATTTTTGCCTTATTTAAAAATCGAAATTTGCAATTTAAAAAACGCAAGGCATTAAATAATTAATTATTTAATTAATAAAAAATCGATTTTAAGCGCTCATATATGGAGGTCGGCCTTGTTATGTCATTGCAAATCATTTAAAAAATGGTTTTATTTTTATTAAGTCGGCCTAAGGGGTAAAGGATGCAAGCGCTATATAAGGGGGGTAGAATTGTCATTTTCTACATCATTATTTTACCTTCCTTTATGCGAAGTTACCAAGAGGCGAATATAGTGCGAGTTTCATTTATCCAAGGTGGCGAAGACATTCCAAAGGTGGTGCGA
Organism: Cryptomeria japonica; assembly: GCF_030272615.1. Lineage (NCBI taxonomy): Eukaryota > Viridiplantae > Streptophyta > Pinopsida > Cupressales > Cupressaceae > Cryptomeria > Cryptomeria japonica. The sequence goes on along the minus strand of NC_081413.1, from coordinate 373,039,326 downwards.
TTTCAATTAAAGACCAAGGGTGGCGCGCTTAGACATTCCAAAGGTGGTGCGACTTCAAATCATGGTGGCGTAGACACTCCCAAGGTGGTGTGAGGCGTGCGAAGTGTGTTTGAAGAGGTGCGAATCGCATTGAAGATCAAAGGTGGTGCGAATTCGAAGACCACACCAAAAGCGAATTTGAAGATCCATCCAAGACCACGCCTAGGGCGAATTTGCTAAGGCACTTGGTGTTTTATTTGTGCGAAATTGAAGATCACATTCTCTCCAGAGGTGGCGAAATCAAATTTGAGGGGATCATATTGAAGATTATCTTTATATCTCAATTTTGCCTAGGCAAATTTTGTTTTTGCATTCTAGAGTTAGCTCTCTATCGAGGTATGGCGATTTAATTATTATTGTTTTATTCATTCATCGTCATATTTCAAATTTTGAATTGTAAATCTCTTAGCTCAATCGTTGTATTTTAGGAAATGATAACTCTAGAGACTTATCATGAGGTTTCCTAAAATCTATCTCTCTTATCTACGTTATTTATTGCAAAATCTATTTCTTATAATGAAATGTTGTGTAGGTATGGCGACCCCAAAGGCGGGAGCATCCACCAGTCGCTCGGCTCTCATAAAAGAAGATCAGAAGACCGAAGAAGTGGAGACCAAGATCGTGTCCAAGTGGAGCAACATTGGAGATACAAACTTGGGAAACTTTAGCACGAAGAAGTTCCGAGAGGTCCCTTACATCGGCAAGCCATCACCTGTCGCCCGGAGAATAATAGAGAGTGGCATCATTAAGGCGGCCGGTTTTCCTCCAGCCATTCAGTGTCACGAGTTGATGATCGAGTGTGCCCGTCATTACAATCCACAGTCCAGGACAATTGTGTCCAATGAGGGAAACACTTTGGCGTACCTTTCAGAGGAGGCCATAAGTGAAGCCTTCCATCTTCCAGAGCACAGGGACATGATATACAAGAGCATTGAAGGAGCCAGATCAGTGTACGATGATGATCCAGATGCTTGCCTAAGCATAATCAACAAGAACTGGCTACTTAAGAGTCGTCCTCGTCTGAGCAAAGTACCGAACACACCACACCGGATTGATTTCCAAGAGGAGTACAGAGATTTGATTACTATGCTCAACAGAGTTACAGGAGCACCTCATGCCTTCTATTTTGAGAAATGGATGTTTTATTTCATCCAGGTGATTGTTCAAGGAAAGGGTACAATACATTGGGCTAGGATAATTAGCCATTGCTTAGACGTACAATTGAGAAGACTCAGGGCTACTAAGTCCTTCCACATGAGTTCATACGTCATCTATGCCTTAATCAGGAGCGTCGAGTACGCAGGACTACCTCACAGAGGAGTGATTGGAAGAGGACCCGGCGAGGTCAGAGTTTGTGAATCCTATACCTACTTGCATCATCCACCAGGGAAGAACTACAAGTTAATCAATGATACTTTCACGATGAACATCACCAGGACGTTGCAAGGAGGGATTCACAACAGATTATCTCAGGATGCCCAGGAGTTAATCAAGAGGTACGGTGCTTGGTTCATTCAGTTTCCCAAGTTCACTTACATTAGAGTGTATGGATGTCCTTTACCTCCATACATGTTGCCGAGGTACCCGACAGATAGAATTGTGTTACTTGAAGTAACAAGGCAGTTGGCAGCATATGTGAAGGCATTCAGACACAGACATCAGAATGGAGTTCAGGTACCTATTATTTTGGGTAATTCAGTTGAGGTATGTCCCAATGTCTCAGCCATGGATGACGCAGAGAGGGAGTTAGCCTTGTATCCTTTTTCATCTTTTGCTTGGAGGAATAGTTTTGATCCTCATGGACATTTAGAGGAGACGGTCGGTAGAAGATTTAGACATGAGTACCAGATTGAAGATTTTATGATGAATCTCCTAGATGATCTTGAAGTGAAACGCAAGATACATTCTAGATTGCCTTTGGATTTCATCAGGAAATGTAAGATTTACAGAGTGGCCGACCAAGCTCAGGACAACGGCAGGCACATCCAATCTTTATATGATAGAGAGAGCAAAACAATAAGTTTGGATTGGAATGAGCCCGAAGCCGTGGATTTAGATGATTTGATGGCACCAGTCTTGTCTTGTACTCGCAGATGGGTAGACGTTCAACATCAGAAGTTGAGAGAACAAGGCATAGCCATGTCTTTTACTTTGGAAGAAAAGCCAGCCGAAGGTGGAGCCAGTGTTAGTGAAGGCAATCCTAATCCTAGGAATTCAGGAGAAGGTAACCTTCGATGTGCCAGTGAGGGCAATCTCCATCCGAGAGGTTCAAAGAGAAAGGAAAGATCAGAAAAGAAAGAGCCTTCCAAGAAGAAGCAAGGTGCTAACAAAGATCAAACACCAGGTACTTCTTCCAGGCCAGAAGATAGAACAGTTCGAATGGAAGAATCCATGGAATCGATGGTACAGAATGACAGACAGGAGGAAGAACAGGCACAGCATGTTTCATCCGATGGATCTCTCCAAGACTATGATTTAGATAATGATAATGAAGTAACATCTCCTCCCAGACAAGAAGTAGTACACAAAGAAATTCAAGTTCAAGAGACAAGATCAAATATCCCAGATTGGTTGAAGGAGAGATTGACTAAGGTGATCGTAATTGAGGACGAGGACAGTGCTATTGATTTAGAGAGCCTTGTTGGACGCTCACACATGACAACAGAGAAGAAGAAGGCTACAAAGATGTCCAAGATGATTCGAGATGAGACTGGATCTAGAAAACTGCAGATAGCTACACCGGCAGCAGACAAATATGAGGGTGAGATCCTAGCAGAAGACTATCATATACAGACTATTGAGTTAGGACCATCCACAGCAGAGCAGACTTTAGATGATACCACCGACACATTTGAGGCATTGAAGGATAAGTTTAGAGAAGAAGTAGAAAAGAATAGAAAGCTTGAGAGAGAGGTCGGTGCATGGAGGACATATTTCAGTCACATCAATGAACCTTTGGGACGTCAGGATCCAGTTAGATCACCATTGCAGGCATTGCCCCTTCAATCAATCAATGAAGCAGAAAGATTCAGGAATATGGTTCAGCGTACATGTAATTGGATGGATAGATCTCACACGGTGGCCATTGAGTTTATTACAAGGATGTCGAAGATCACCCATCAGGCTATCCAAGTTCTTGAGATAATCCACAGATTGATGGCAACAGTAGCTGCATTTGCCCATACCAAGGACGTTGTCATCCCTGTCTTGAAAGTTATAAGACATACATCTAGAAGAATTTTAGCACAAGAGAGGATCTTAGAAGGTGATTCTCACAGTTTGTTTCAGTGGTCAACCTTACTCCATATAAAGAGTGTTCTCTTTGAGGACATCAGTGTTAGATGTGGTCAAGTCGAGGAGGTGATCAATCCGATCCAGGACAGAGTATTTGAGGTACTTCGTACCATTCTTGGCAGGAGGATCGAGGTCGAGACAGATGTGGATTTACAAGAGTTTGAGGATAGAATCACTATCATCTTTCGCAAGGACGCAGATGTTACAGATGAACAGTATGATCAAATGTATGCCACCATGCTCCTGATTGATAGAACAAAGGAACTTGAACCTACTTGGGACACAGCTCTTCTAGATGCATTTGATCAGGTTATCCACTTAGAAGAGAGTATCAAGAATCTTCCCGAGATTCCAATCACAGAAATCGAAGGAATCGTGACGAAATTCATTGCATATGCTAAGAAAGAAAATTGGAAAGGGAATAAGATTCTAGATGAAAGGTTGTTACAGATGACATGACATCTTATTTCTCATTGGTTGATACCTCCTAGATTTTTGTGCCAAATTTAATATTTGGCTATGTATTTAATATTGTTCAGTAAAAAGGAGGTCATTTGTAACAAACCCTAATTAGGGTTTAGGTGTCATGATCTTGTCCGTTGATTTACTTTCAATCTGGACCTTTCATTGTAATTGGGGATGCTATTTATACCCCCATTTTCATTTCATTTGTAATAGTCAGTTAATAGAGAATAGAGTTAAGAGTGAAATAGAGAGATTAGAATTGTAAGCAATTTTTATTTTGTAGCAAGATTGAGTCTTGAAGAGAGAAGTTCAAGCAATTGTTGTATATGATGACTTGGAAATCAATAAAATATTGAAGTTATGGTGTTTTGTTGCAAGTTTCTTGAGTTATCTTCATGGTTGTTGGATGTACTTGAATCACGCTCAATCAAAGTAGTTTGTTAATTAGAAAGACTAAGTGTGAGATTTGATATTTGGTAGGATTCGCAATCCAAACCACTAGCTTCTTGCTGATTGTAGGAACGCCTTGTGTGGTCGACTGGAAAACACCTTGAGTCCTTAACCTTCAAGCATTTTCGCATCTAGGATATGTACCTTCGTAGTAGTGTCCTTGGTCTTTGATGCATTGAACATCATTATTACCTTAGAAGATCGCACTAATTTCAGTTGAGTTGTTGTCTTATGGCGAAATTGAAATTGGTTGAGTCTTGCCAAATCTCATCCATGCTAAGTCGTTCATAGGGTTAGGCTAGATTAGACCTCTTAAGCCCTATCTTTTTCCATTTTTTGAAAGTTCTTTTTAGATTAGTGAAATCTTCGAACTATTGAATCCGTAAGAAGCCTTGAAGGAAACAGCAAATCACATCATACCACTAAAAGCTTGTCCACACGTGGAGACCCCACTAAAAGAACCTTGGAGTCCATCTAACTGATCCTTTTTGCAGATCTTCAGCAGTTAGAGACTATTTTCTCAAGAGAGGATAAGATGCCTTTAGGTATTTTATTCTGTGTATGATTGTGTACAAAATACACGTCAACAGAATTGGCGCTAGAAGGAGGGCTCTCTTTAGTTTCAAAGTTCGAAGTCCGAAGATTTTGAAAAGAGAAAAACATTGCGAACATGATCATGAAGTACGATGGTGTTGCCAGATGAAGGACGGAATCAAGTAGTGCAACCCAATTTGCAAATAGACAATACCCAAGAAGACATCATTTCCGAATTGAATCAAGTAGCTTGGAACGCAAGGAGAAGTCAAGTCGAATATAACAGAGTCAGAATCATCTTAGAGCAAGAGGAAGATAGAGCCGAAGAACATCAAAGGGTCATAGCTAGAGATCTTCGCAATCAAAGGAACCCACAATAATCCTTGCAAGACTTCACGCTGGATCGCATTGGTTCATTCTCGCCCGAGAAACATCAAAGGTTGTTGAGGTCCACACCAGGCATCAAGGATCTAAGTGAACTTCAGTTTACTTCCAAAGCAAAGCGAGTTAAGAGAGAAGACACTCCCAAGGAGTTCGAACTAAGATTGGAAGGATCTCCTGAGTCATCACAAGTTCTTCAAGAACAAGTGCAAGCGGCGATCCAATCTAGTATCCAGGCAATTTCACAAACAAAGAGCCAAGCTAGTTCATCAAGTTCAGTTTCAAGGAATACGATGGCTCATCGCGCTCCACCTCCACCTCCTCCTCCTCATGTACTTAATGGTGCGACGTGGCTAGTCAACAATCCATCACCGTTGGAATTTGCAGTTTATCATGATATGCCAAAGAATCCAGAACACTTTTGTTCCAAGTTCAATGTTAGTGATTTCCATCGCACAGCAGAGGATCACATCAAGATGTTCGAGGACCTTCTTCGTAACAGACAAATTGAATATGGAGATGTGGCATGTAGGCTTTTTCCCTACTCATTGGGAGAAGAGGCATACTTTTGGTTTATTCATTTGCCTACAGGATCCATCAGGACTTGGGACGCGATGAAAGACGCATTCATTGCTAAATTTGGCATCCCAACTACACCAGCAGAGTTATACAGACAGTTTGTTGAGGTTCGAAGGAGAGAACATGAACCTATTACCTCCTTCAATGACAGATTTCACCGAGCATACACAATGCTACGTCCTCCTTATCTTATTGCAGATCCAAGGGAAATTTACTATGGAGCCTTAGATCATCTCACAGCTATGTTCGTAAGGACACATCCAGCTCCGAATGATCTAAATGCGGCATATACAAGAGCCATTGAAGTGAGTAAGCACATGGGACAAAACATCACTGGACCACTACTACACATGGGATCCGTCGCAGCACCTAACCAGATGCAGGCAGTTGGCACGGCTTTGGCCAACCAAACTCCAGTCATGAATCCAATTCCGCAAGCGACCTATCCAAGCATCCAGCCGGCAAATCAGTTGGTCCTTCACCCAGGAGCTCCAATTTCTCAAGCCCCACCCGCTCAACCTGTGTACCTGCAAAACGCTACAAATTCGTCAAGGACACAAGAAGAGAAAGATGAAATGAAAGAGCTGATTGAGCAAGTCAAGAAGTTATCAACTGAGGTCACCCATTTGAGGAACCAGAATAATCAACTCCAGAGCATGCAGAGGGCCAACCATGGCCAACACGCGAACAATCAGAATTTCCAAGGGAATAATAATCAAGGATTCAGAAACAATTATCAAGGAAATAACAATCAAGGTTTCCAAAGAAGACCATGGAATACAGCTCCCAACAATGGAAATGTGGTGACGCCCTTGGACAATCCACCAAATGCGCAAAGTCAAGAGAACCCCTCTTCAAGCAAAGTGTTTTTAGCCGAAGCAGCCTTGTCCAGTTGGTGCAGACTCCACAACACGAACCAACATTCCGAGTTGCAGTGTCCTGAATTCAAAATTGCGGCCGACATTTTCCAACAAGAGATGCGTACTACCAATCCGCCTGAAAACCCTCCCACCACAGGGTACGAAATTGTTCCAACCACGCAGTATGGTCAAGCCATGATCGTTGAAACCTGCAGATATTCGCAAGAAGAAATTAGTCAAGTACAAAATGGGAGATTTCCTCCAGAATCGGCCAATGGACCGATGGTACCACCAGGATCTCAATTCCCGCCAGCATCTGCAAATGGACCTGTAGAGGATTCAGAATACTATTTCCCACCATTAAACGACAATGTCCTAGTAGAGGGAATCAAGGAAGTATTCCACCAATCATCAGGAGGTGCAAACCAAAGAGTTTATCACAGGAATCAGAGAAATCCCGAACCATTAACAACATCGATTCCTCCAAACAATTTTTCGACTCCGCCAGATCCCCAAGCCAGCAACGTCCCTGAATATCCACAAAACACTCAAGAATACAGACAAAGAAGAAATATTTCACCTCCTGCGGGAAATGAAATGAAAAGATTGGCCGCCTTGGTGTTAGATGAACTCAAGAAAGTCAAGGTAAGTTTACCACTCTATGAGTTGCTCAAAGTGTCTGAAATTAAAGAGGCGGTGATCAACAGTTTGAGTGAACCTAGTGCAACAAGGTCAAATGTTCAAGCCACTATCAATGTGACTCAAGAGGAAGCCGATTCTCAAGAACAACCCGAGCAAAATGAGTGCATGGTTCAAACTATAACCTTCCCAGCTAAAAAGGAAGATATGTTGGAAGGAAAAGTATTACTCAAAAGAGGCGAAGCAAAGAAAGCTCAGCCTACAGTCAAAGAGAACCTCACTACTAACTTGGTTCTTCCCGAAAAGGAAGTCGCAATTAAGAAAGATGTGATCAAAAAGGATAAAGTTACAAGCAAAGCCAGTCACTCGAAAGAGGAGAGCCCAGCGAAGGAAGATCACTCGAAGATTAATCAAGTTAAACATCAAGAATCAAGTGAAGGAAATTCAGTGCCTTCTCAAGGAAAGGACGAACCGGCCCCGTTCCTGTTATCAGTCAGAATATTTGGAAAGCTATTACACAATTGCCTTTATGATTCCGGAGCCTCAAGCAATGTCATGCCTTTAGCCGTTTGTCAAAGACTGGGAATAACTCCCGCACCTACCAAGAGGAAAGTCACTCAGCTTGACAAGACAGAAGTTCCAGTCATGGGAGAATTGAACAATATTCACATGCAATTGGCCGCAGACCCAAGGGTCCAGAATTTTATAGATATATCAGTAGTGGATATTCCAGATTCATATGGAATGCTCCTGAGTCGAGATTGGTCCCGAAAGTTGAATGGATATGTATCGACCGATTTCGCACACATGTGGCTACCATGGAGAGGAGTCCCGAACCAGATTAAAATTGATAGCACCCCAAGGTTGAGATTGATGATAACTGAATATGGAGAGGACAACGAAGTTCTATTTTTAGAATCCGACCTAGGAACATATAAACCAAAAGTAGAAGAGATCTTAATGATACAAGACATACAAGATGAAGATACCCAACAAGAGGTCATGGAGTCAACTGAGATCGTCATTGAAAGCGATCAAGGATCCGACCAAGAGGACGAAGGGATGTTTGAAAACTTCAGAAGGTTCGTGCAAAGAAACATCCAGCAAAGTGTACAACTTGGCAATATAGCATCCGTCCGAGATCTGCTTCTTCCGAATTGGTGTAGAATTCACAATGCCGTCCACTCAGAATTATCTTGTGCTTTATGCCAGACCGCATTGGAGCAAGTGAACAAAAGAATCCCGCAGACACTAATTGTAGAGGAAATTCAAGATTCAGAGAATGAAAGCTCTACAAACACCGAAAGTTCTGTGGAAGATAAAGTTTCGTCCGATATAACAAATAAAAGTCATGAAAGTCCAGAAACGGACAATCAAGAAAATCAAATATGGACACTAAGGTTCGACGGATCTAAGTCCAAACAAGGATCCGGAGCTGGATATGAATTAATTAGTCCAAAAGGAGAAACATACCTTGCCGCTCACAGATTGCAGTTCCCTTGCACCAACAACGTAGCAGAATATGAATCTTTGGTTCATGGATTACTGTTAGCCATCCAAAAGGGGGCAAAGATACTACAAGTATACGGAGACTCAGAAATCGCAATAAGGCAAATCAGGAAGCAATATGTTTGCCATGACAAAAGGCTAACTAAGTATAGAAATCGAGTCTGGGATCTAATGGAAAGTTTTGAAGCTTTCAATATCAATTCAATTTATAGACATCAGAATCAAGTGGCCAATTCACTTGCACAGGCCGCGAGCTCATTGATTCCATTAGCAATGGAAGGATTAAAGAAGTTTACCATCGAGTTAATATCAGTCCCTTCAGTCCCAGATAACATCACCAATTTCCAAGTTTTCGAAGACGACAAGCACATTCTAGACTTCCTAACCAGCACGGATGTTTTCTTAACACAGATCATAGATGAAGATGAAGTGGGTGAAGCTGAGTTCGATGCCGAAGGAGTCCTGAACTTAAAGACAAACACTATTCCGAAAGGAATGGTTGAATTAGAAAGGATTTTTGATCCTGACAAGTTGAAAGAAAAGAAGAATCACAGCGTAGAAGGCAATATGTGCGACGCGATCAATCTAGGTGACGAGACACAAGTTAAGAATGTTTTCATTGGAAAGTCCTGCACAGCGGCTGAAAAGGATGGAATCCTAAAGAACATGAGGGACTTCCCAGATGTCATTGCATGGAGCTATGAAGATCTCAAGACCTACGACACTGCGATTATCACTCACACAATCCCGTTGAAGCCAGGAAGCAAGCCATTCAGGCAAAGACAAAGACCCGTCAATCCTTTGTTAGAACCACTGATATACCAGGAAGTGAAGAAGTTACTCACAGCTAAAATCATCTTCCCAGTAAGACACTCGACGTGGGTCGCCAACCTGGTACCTGTTAGAAAGAAAAATGGAGAGATCAGATTGTGTGTGGATTTCAGAAATCTTAATAGAGCGTCAGAGAAAGATAACTATCCGCTCCCATCATTAGATGAAGTATTGCAGATCGTCAATGGATCGCAGATGATGTCCTTCCTAGACGGATATTCAGGATACAATCAAGTCCTAGTCGAACCTGAAGATCGAATAAAGACTGCTTTCACCACCAAATGGGGAACATTTGCCTATAAGAGAATGCCTTTTGGACTCATAAACGCCGGGGCCACATTCCAGAGAGCTATGGATATCGCTTTCAGAGATTTGATTGGCAAAAGCATTATTATATATATGGATGATATCACAGTTTTCTCTAGGCAGAGAGAAGATCATGTGGACGATTTGAGAAAGGTTTTCCAAAGATGTAGAAGATACGGTGTCTCCCTTAATCCGAAGAAATGCATATTTGGAGTCACAGAAGGAAAGCTTTTAGGACATGTCATTTCAGAGAAAGGAATATCTATTGATCCTGAAAGGGTGAGGGCCATATCTACTATCAATTTGCCAGCAAGCAAGAAAGAGCTCAAATCATTTTTCGGCAAAATCAACTTCGTCCGAAAATTCATTACCGGATTTGCCGAGATTGTCAGACCATTGAATGAAATGTTAAAGAAAGATACAAAGGTCGAATGGACTCCACAAGCCAGAAGGGCATTTGAAGAAATAAAGACCGCAATCATGGAAGCACCAGTTTTGATTAGCCCTGATTATCTCAAACCATTTTATTTATATTCCTTCGCTTCCGAATACACTTGTGCCGCCATTCTCACCCAAAGAAGTGAAGAGAGGGATGAAAACCCGATTGCTTTCATGAGCACCCCATTGAAAGATGCAGAATTGAGATATCCAAACATTGAAAAGCAAGCATACGCATTAGTAAAGGCAGTAAAGAAGTTCAGACATTACCTCCTGAGAGCCAAGATTTATGCAATAGTGCCTGATGCGGCAGTCAAGACTCTTCTCATGCAAAACGAATTAGGAGAGAGAAGAGGAAAGTGGGTCGCCATTATCCAAGAATTTGATATTGAGATACAGCCCATGAAACTTGTCCGAGGACAAGCTTTGGCGCAGACATTGGCAATAGATGGGCCAGGATTAGTCCAACAAATTTATGAATTAGAGGATGTCACGCCTGATGAATGGTACAAAGACATTGTGACATATTTGCTTAATCACAGATGTCCTGCTCATATGACACCTACACAAAAGAGAGCATTAAGATTAAAGTGTCAACATTACATGCTTCAAGGATCTGTTTTATACCGCAAGAATTATGAAGGAGTATACCTGAGATGTGTTGGCAAAGGCGAAGCAAAGCAGATAATTGAACATTTCCATTCCAAGTTTGGAACCGGACATGGAGCCAACCTCGCCACAGCTCACCAGATCCTAAGAGCAGGATATTACTGGCCTACGCTTTTTAAAGATACATTCAATCACATTAAGACGTGCCACACATGTCAAGTCGCAGCTATTAGAGAAAGAAATCCTGCCATGCCACTGAATCCCGTGATTGAAGCCAGACCATTTGCTAAATGGGGAATGGACTTTATTGGTGTCATCAACCCCGCATCCTCAGCACAACATAAGTACATCATTACAGCTACAGATTATTGTACCAGATGGTCAGAGGCACAGGCACTTAAGGTTTGTTCTACTGAAGTTGTAATCAAGTTTCTAGAGGAGAACATAATCACGAGGTTTGGATGCCCCTATGCGTTGGTTTGCGACAATGGATCGGCATTCACATCATTGAGATTCTCAAATTGGGCTTTTGAGTACGGGGTAACCCTCAAGTTCTCATCGAATTATTATCCTCAGGGTAATGGATTAGCAGAATCCACAAACAAAAATTTGCTCAGCGTAATCAAGAAATTATTAGAGAGAAGTCCAAGAGAATGGCACACCCAGTTGAGATTTGCTTTGTGGGCAGACAGAATCAGAACAAAGAACGCATTAGGCATTTCGCCTTATTTTCTAGTCTATGGCCAAGACCCAGTCTTCCCCATGCAACTCAGGATTCCAACCTTGAGATTCATTCAGGAGTACATGGAAGACACTGATGCAGTGCAGGCCAGGTTGACACAGTTGATGAATTTAGAAGAGAAACGAGATCAAGCACTAGAGACCTTTGCTAAACACCAAGGAGTGGTGAAGAGATGGTTTGATCGACAAGCAAGAGTCAAGGCGTTCCGAATTTCAGATCTCGTCCTGTATTGGGACAAAGCACATGAGAAAAGAGGAGAACATGATAAGTTTGATAGGCTTTGGAAAGGCCCTTATCAAATTTCAGAGATATTGGGAGAGAACGCATTTAGGTTGCAGACTTTAACTGGAGAGGACATCCCGTTGCCTGTCAACGGGAGATATCTCAAACATTATTTCCAATCCTAAAATGCCAAGGCCTTCCCTTGTACATAGTTAGTTTAGTTTGCTTTCGTCGTTTTCGGTTTGTTTGTTTTTCTCGCGTTGGTTTGCCTTTTGTTTTTTGTTGTAGTTTAGGTGCTTTTGTTTTTAGGTTAGTTGTTTTGTCCTGAGGGGTATCCATTTGACATTGGGTGATTTTGTTATATAACGCTCTGACTTCCTGCCGGATTGTTGGATGCATTTGGAAAATCATGAGGTCTTTTGGAATTACCAAGGGAGTTTCTTTTAATAAAGCTTTGAGTCAGGACATATTTGCATTGAAGTAGATTAGCTTATTGAACTCACGTATTTTTTGTCCTCCAGTTATTATATTTTCACATACTTATAATCTCCGAGTCATTATGGTTTACAGGCGAAGCTGTGATCAGTGAAAAATCTAAAGTTTAGCTTCAGCGCCACCGCAATCCTCAAACCCTAGTGAGTTTCACTACTCACGAGCCAAAGAATTGACAGAACTGAAAAGCAGTATCAAAAGAAAGTTGAAAAAAAATGAGAAAATCAAAAGAAAAGAAATGAGCTAAAGGGAAATATCAAATTGGCTAAAGGGAATTTTCGAATAACTCCATCGGGGCTATAGACGCCTGACTGGCAATGGAGCAATGTTCGTGAGCTTGCGGCGATAACCTCGTCGGGACTATGGACGTCTGACTGGCAGCGAGGCTCTATCTAGGATGCTTTTGGAGTTTAGACGAATTACGTAGCTTATCACAGGGGAACCTGAAGATCATGATTGTCTTGTTGAGGGGAATTAACGCATTTGCACACACATGGGTAACTGTGGACTTGATACTTTGTCTCAATATGATGGTCTCTTCTTGTAAGTGTTTCTTAACTCTTGGATTTGTTGAGGGAGGTTTTCTGGGTCTTCTTTTAGAAAGATTGATTCCCAAATGTTTTGCAACATTTCTCAGTGGTGTCGCCAGATGTTGTGACCATTTCACACATCGCCCCATCGCAAATGGGGACCCCCTCTTTTTGCTTGTTTGTCGCTTGTTTTCGCTTTCGTTTTTAGGGTTTTGTTAGTCCGTTAGTTGTCTGGATTTAGGGCTAAGCCTTAGGGTTTTAAATCTTGCCTTTTCAAGCCAAAATCCAGTCATTTTTGAGAGCTTTTGAGCTTTCTTTTCTAGAATGCAAATTTTGAATGCAATGATTTCGCTAAAAATGGTCTAATTTTCAATTGGGATGTTCATGCAGAGCTTAAACTTGTTTAAATGATGACTGTCAATGTGAATTTTTGTCTGACTGAATATTTTGACCAAATTTTGACTTTTTTTGAAGTTTGATCCTGAGCATTGGAATTGATTTGTTTTCGCCTCGTGAAGTGTTAAAATGTGAAAAATCTTGTTATTTTGGCCTGTAGGAGCAAAATCGCTCCTGTCCCTCAGTGAAGGACGGGAGCTCATTTTCAGATATCTCATCATTCTTGCAGAGTCCGGACAAATTTTACGTTTGAAGTGATAGAGAACGACAAGATCTTTCATTTGAATATAAATTGAAGATTTTCATGAGCGCAGAAAGGCCTCCAGGAGGAAAATCGCTCCTGTCCCTCAGTGAAGGACCGGAGCTACGATTCAAATTTCGCCTTGTCCTTGCAAGATTTTGAAAACTTAATGATTTGAGGACGTCCGAAGGAAGATACTTTGCCAAATGAATATAATTTGAGATGCAAAAAACGAAGGAAAATGACCTATATTGACTAAATCGCTCCTGTCCCTCTCCAAGGGACCAGGGCGAGGTACCTTGTAGCTCTCGTCCCTCTCCCAGGGACCAGAGCGATTTCCTTCATTTTGCAAAATCCAGACAAGGGTCGAGGCAAGTTTACGTTCAAAAACAAAGGAGAACATGAGATGAGCACATTGAATATAATTTGAAGATTTTTTGGACGTCCATACCAGTGCTAAATGCCTAGTTCGCTCCTGTCCCTCAGGAAGGGACCAGAGCGATTTTTGATATAACTACCTTTTTTGCAAAATTACAAACAATGTCAAGGCATGGGCGGATAGAGTAAAGAAGGACGAATCCGTTGAATATAAACTTAGCGCATGGCAAAGTGAGATGAAAGCCGCAAGGGAAGGATCGCTCCTGTCCCTCTCCAAGGGTCCAGGGCGATACAATGGTGATGATGCGTCCCTCCAAAGTTCAAGGTCGTCCCTCCAAGGTTCAAGGCCGGTCCAAGTCAGGACGAAGGATGGCGAGGACATTTCAAGGCATTTCCATCAAGCACAACGTTGCAAAGGTCATCACATGGAAGGATTTGCACTCTAAAGACCTAGATCGCTCCTGTCCCTCTCCAAGGGACCAGAGCGATATCTACATAATGGCGTAAATTTCAAAAGCCAAACAAGTTTCAAGTTACCAAGAGGGTCGAAAGGACATCATTCCACGCAATGAAGATAATTGCAAGTTGGTACAAACAAGAACAAGCATGTTATGATGAACTTCGCTCCTGTCCCTCAGGAAGGGACTAGAGCGATATTGATATATTGGATTAATCCATGCAAGATTTACGTAAAGACAAAGATACACAAGGTTACATATGCTCCAGGACATCGTTTGAAGACAATTTGCAAGAGTTTTAAACGTCCAAACATTGCTAATCAAGGTAAAAGTCTCCCATCGCTCCTGTCCTTTGGACAAGGACCAAAGCGATACTATTAAAACACTCCCGTTCCTTCAAAGATCAAGGCGAGGCGAGGTTAGGAAGTGCGAAGGACGACATTTGGAGGACATTGCAAAGAGGATCAAAGTTTAAAAGTCACCAAGATCAAGGAGAAATAATGGATCGCTCCTGTCCCTCTCCAAGGGACAAGGGCGATGGTCCCTTTAATGCATCCAAACACATGATAAAAGCGAATGGGAATAAGCGCAAAGGACACAGGCAATGATATTTCGAAGGTCAAAGATACAAGGTGAACGTGAAAACATGGAGATCGCTCCTGTCCCTCTCCAAGGGACAAGGGCGATGTTAGACAAAACACACGATATTCTTTGAAAATCAAGGACGCACAGGGTTTTAAATAACATTCAAAAGATGATGCAAGGAAAGGATCGTACCAAAATGAAGAATTTCAAGCAAAAACATGGAGATCGCTCCTGTCCCTCTCCAAGGGACCAGGGCGATAATGGTCATGGGATGTATTTGCTCGCACAAGAAAAGAAATCCAAGTTCGAAGGACCACCAGATGATCGATTTGGGACGTGGAAATGAAGGAGTTGAACGTTGAAAACGCAAGAATCTAGACCAAAATCATGGATCGCTCCTGTCCCTCTCCAAGGGACCAGAGCGATGAGGTACGTCCCTTTATTTTCCAGTTTTGGCGCCAAATTAAACAATTCGAATTTACTTTAAATGCTAAATCAATTTAAAAATTAAAAATCCATTTTTTATTGGCATTTAATGTGGCGTTAAACATTTATTAGTTATTTTTGCCTTATTTAAAAATCGAAATTTGCAATTTAAAAAACGCAAGGCATTAAATAATTAATTATTTAATTAATAAAAAATCGATTTTAAGCGCTCATATATGGAGGTCGGCCTTGTTATGTCATTGCAAATCATTTAAAAAATGGTTTTATTTTTATTAAGTCGGCCTAAGGGGTAAAGGATGCAAGCGCTATATAAGGGGGGTAGAATTGTCATTTTCTACATCATTATTTTACCTTCCTTTATGCGAAGTTACCAAGAGGCGAATATAGTGCGAGTTTCATTTATCCAAGGTGGCGAAGACATTCCAAAGGTGGTGCGATTTCAATTAAAGACCAAGGGTGGCGCGCTTAGACATTCCAAAGGTGGTGCGACTTCAAATCATGGTGGCGTAGACACTCCCAAGGTGGTGTGAGGCGTGCGAAGTGTGTTTGAAGAGGTGCGAATCGCATTGAAGATCAAAGGTGGTGCGAATTCGAAGACCACACCAAAAGCGAATTTGAAGATCCATCCAAGACCACGCCTAGGGCGAATTTGCTAAGGCACTTGGTGTTTTATTTGTGCGAAATTGAAGATCACATTCTCTCCAGAGGTGGCGAAATCAAATTTGAGGGGATCATATTGAAGATTATCTTTATATCTCAATTTTGCCTAGGCAAATTTTGTTTTTGCATTCTAGAGTTAGCTCTCTATCGAGGTATGGCGATTTAATTATTATTGTTTTATTCATTCATCGTCATATTTCAAATTTTGAATTGTAAATCTCTTAGCTCAATCGTTGTATTTTAGGAAATGATAACTCTAGAGACTTATCATGAGGTTTCCTAAAATCTATCTCTCTTATCTACGTTATTTATTGCAAAATCTATTTCTTATAATGAAATGTTGTGTAGGTATGGCGACCCCAAAGGCGGGAGCATCCACCAGTCGCTCGGCTCTCATAAAAGAAGATCAGAAGACCGAAGAAGTGGAGACCAAGATCGTGTCCAAGTGGAGCAACATTGGAGATACAAACTTGGGAAACTTTAGCACGAAGAAGTTCCGAGAGGTCCCTTACATCGGCAAGCCATCACCTGTCGCCCGGAGAATAATAGAGAGTGGCATCATTAAGGCGGCCGGTTTTCCTCCAGCCATTCAGTGTCACGAGTTGATGATCGAGTGTGCCCGTCATTACAATCCACAGTCCAGGACAATTGTGTCCAATGAGGGAAACACTTTGGCGTACCTTTCAGAGGAGGCCATAAGTGAAGCCTTCCATCTTCCAGAGCACAGGGACATGATATACAAGAGCATTGAAGGAGCCAGATCAGTGTACGATGATGATCCAGATGCTTGCCTAAGCATAATCAACAAGAACTGGCTACTTAAGAGTCGTCCTCGTCTGAGCAAAGTACCGAACACACCACACCGGATTGATTTCCAAGAGGAGTACAGAGATTTGATTACTATGCTCAACAGAGTTACAGGAGCACCTCATGCCTTCTATTTTGAGAAATGGATGTTTTATTTCATCCAGGTGATTGTTCAAGGAAAGGGTACAATACATTGGGCTAGGATAATTAGCCATTGCTTAGACGTACAATTGAGAAGACTCAGGGCTACTAAGTCCTTCCACATGAGTTCATACGTCATCTATGCCTTAATCAGGAGCGTCGAGTACGCAGGACTACCTCACAGAGGAGTGATTGGAAGAGGACCCGGCGAGGTCAGAGTTTGTGAATCCTATACCTACTTGCATCATCCACCAGGGAAGAACTACAAGTTAATCAATGATACTTTCACGATGAACATCACCAGGACGTTGCAAGGAGGGATTCACAACAGATTATCTCAGGATGCCCAGGAGTTAATCAAGAGGTACGGTGCTTGGTTCATTCAGTTTCCCAAGTTCACTTACATTAGAGTGTATGGATGTCCTTTACCTCCATACATGTTGCCGAGGTACCCGACAGATAGAATTGTGTTACTTGAAGTAACAAGGCAGTTGGCAGCATATGTGAAGGCATTCAGACACAGACATCAGAATGGAGTTCAGGTACCTATTATTTTGGGTAATTCAGTTGAGGTATGTCCCAATGTCTCAGCCATGGATGACGCAGAGAGGGAGTTAGCCTTGTATCCTTTTTCATCTTTTGCTTGGAGGAATAGTTTTGATCCTCATGGACATTTAGAGGAGACGGTCGGTAGAAGATTTAGACATGAGTACCAGATTGAAGATTTTATGATGAATCTCCTAGATGATCTTGAAGTGAAACGCAAGATACATTCTAGATTGCCTTTGGATTTCATCAGGAAATGTAAGATTTACAGAGTGGCCGACCAAGCTCAGGACAACGGCAGGCACATCCAATCTTTATATGATAGAGAGAGCAAAACAATAAGTTTGGATTGGAATGAGCCCGAAGCCGTGGATTTAGATGATTTGATGGCACCAGTCTTGTCTTGTACTCGCAGATGGGTAGACGTTCAACATCAGAAGTTGAGAGAACAAGGCATAGCCATGTCTTTTACTTTGGAAGAAAAGCCAGCCGAAGGTGGAGCCAGTGTTAGTGAAGGCAATCCTAATCCTAGGAATTCAGGAGAAGGTAACCTTCGATGTGCCAGTGAGGGCAATCTCCATCCGAGAGGTTCAAAGAGAAAGGAAAGATCAGAAAAGAAAGAGCCTTCCAAGAAGAAGCAAGGTGCTAACAAAGATCAAACACCAGGTACTTCTTCCAGGCCAGAAGATAGAACAGTTCGAATGGAAGAATCCATGGAATCGATGGTACAGAATGACAGACAGGAGGAAGAACAGGCACAGCATGTTTCATCCGATGGATCTCTCCAAGACTATGATTTAGATAATGATAATGAAGTAACATCTCCTCCCAGACAAGAAGTAGTACACAAAGAAATTCAAGTTCAAGAGACAAGATCAAATATCCCAGATTGGTTGAAGGAGAGATTGACTAAGGTGATCGTAATTGAGGACGAGGACAGTGCTATTGATTTAGAGAGCCTTGTTGGACGCTCACACATGACAACAGAGAAGAAGAAGGCTACAAAGATGTCCAAGATGATTCGAGATGAGACTGGATCTAGAAAACTGCAGATAGCTACACCGGCAGCAGACAAATATGAGGGTGAGATCCTAGCAGAAGACTATCATATACAGACTATTGAGTTAGGACCATCCACAGCAGAGCAGACTTTAGATGATACCACCGACACATTTGAGGCATTGAAGGATAAGTTTAGAGAAGAAGTAGAAAAGAATAGAAAGCTTGAGAGAGAGGTCGGTGCATGGAGGACATATTTCAGTCACATCAATGAACCTTTGGGACGTCAGGATCCAGTTAGATCACCATTGCAGGCATTGCCCCTTCAATCAATCAATGAAGCAGAAAGATTCAGGAATATGGTTCAGCGTACATGTAATTGGATGGATAGATCTCACACGGTGGCCATTGAGTTTATTACAAGGATGTCGAAGATCACCCATCAGGCTATCCAAGTTCTTGAGATAATCCACAGATTGATGGCAACAGTAGCTGCATTTGCCCATACCAAGGACGTTGTCATCCCTGTCTTGAAAGTTATAAGACATACATCTAGAAGAATTTTAGCACAAGAGAGGATCTTAGAAGGTGATTCTCACAGTTTGTTTCAGTGGTCAACCTTACTCCATATAAAGAGTGTTCTCTTTGAGGACATCAGTGTTAGATGTGGTCAAGTCGAGGAGGTGATCAATCCGATCCAGGACAGAGTATTTGAGGTACTTCGTACCATTCTTGGCAGGAGGATCGAGGTCGAGACAGATGTGGATTTACAAGAGTTTGAGGATAGAATCACTATCATCTTTCGCAAGGACGCAGATGTTACAGATGAACAGTATGATCAAATGTATGCCACCATGCTCCTGATTGATAGAACAAAGGAACTTGAACCTACTTGGGACACAGCTCTTCTAGATGCATTTGATCAGGTTATCCACTTAGAAGAGAGTATCAAGAATCTTCCCGAGATTCCAATCACAGAAATCGAAGGAATCGTGACGAAATTCATTGCATATGCTAAGAAAGAAAATTGGAAAGGGAATAAGATTCTAGATGAAAGGTTGTTACAGATGACATGACATCTTATTTCTCATTGGTTGATACCTCCTAGATTTTTGTGCCAAATTTAATATTTGGCTATGTATTTAATATTGTTCAGTAAAAAGGAGGTCATTTGTAACAAACCCTAATTAGGGTTTAGGTGTCATGATCTTGTCCGTTGATTTACTTTCAATCTGGACCTTTCATTGTAATTGGGGATGCTATTTATACCCCCATTTTCATTTCATTTGTAATAGTCAGTTAATAGAGAATAGAGTTAAGAGTGAAATAGAGAGATTAGAATTGTAAGCAATTTTTATTTTGTAGCAAGATTGAGTCTTGAAGAGAGAAGTTCAAGCAATTGTTGTATATGATGACTTGGAAATCAATAAAATATTGAAGTTATGGTGTTTTGTTGCAAGTTTCTTGAGTTATCTTCATGGTTGTTGGATGTACTTGAATCACGCTCAATCAAAGTAGTTTGTTAATTAGAAAGACTAAGTGTGAGATTTGATATTTGGTAGGATTCGCAATCCAAACCACTAGCTTCTTGCTGATTGTAGGAACGCCTTGTGTGGTCGACTGGAAAACACCTTGAGTCCTTAACCTTCAAGCATTTTCGCATCTAGGATATGTACCTTCGTAGTAGTGTCCTTGGTCTTTGATGCATTGAACATCATTATTACCTTAGAAGATCGCACTAATTTCAGTTGAGTTGTTGTCTTATGGCGAAATTGAAATTGGTTGAGTCTTGCCAAATCTCATCCATGCTAAGTCGTTCATAGGGTTAGGCTAGATTAGACCTCTTAAGCCCTATCTTTTTCCATTTTTTGAAAGTTCTTTTTAGATTAGTGAAATCTTCGAACTATTGAATCCGTAAGAAGCCTTGAAGGAAACAGCAAATCACATCATACCACTAAAAGCTTGTCCACACGTGGAGACCCCACTAAAAGAACCTTGGAGTCCATCTAACTGATCCTTTTTGCAGATCTTCAGCAGTTAGAGACTATTTTCTCAAGAGAGGATAAGATGCCTTTAGGTATTTTATTCTGTGTATGATTGTGTACAAAATACACGTCAACACCGCCCAAATTGGGCCTACCCTATTTACAAGTTACAATAAACAATTTTGGGCCCAGCAAAATGTAGATACATTTGTTCATATTTATTTGCTTATATAATCCGATCTAGCTATCGGTTTTCAACAATATGATGACATGGATTTTTTATTCCATGAGTTTTGTAATATTGTATACATTTGACAATATTTATATATCTACGTTTGTTATTTCCTTTAGCTACAATTTGCATTTATGCTTATGTGATTGATGTATACTTGTGTATGTAATCAATGAGCCGAGTTTGATGATGTTATTGTGTCTTTAAGGTGTATTCAATAAAGGGTGCATGAAACAAGTTTTAAATCTTTAAAAATCTCTATATTTCTTGATTTTTTCACTTTCCCGAGTCCAGCCGAGTCTGACTCCGAGTCTCGAGTCCAAGTCCGAGTCCGAGTCCGAGTCTCGTTTCTTTTCTTTAAATACATCATGTTGAATGGAGGCCCACCAGCTGCCTGTGATGAGGTATTGTAAATGATTTTATATTGATCATTTGATTTGATCAATATTACCTTTGAGCTAAAGAGCAGCGATCCAACCTTCAAGTGCAATATCAGCAAAAGGACAACGAATTCATCTTTCACAGGCAGTAATTCATGTTGTGGACAGCGATTTGAGATCATTATCAGGGACAGCGATTCAACTTTCAAGTTTCTCATTAGCGAATGTGCCATTGGTTTCATCCAGTTATGGCCACGATTCTGATTATGAATAGATGCAATCACTATGCGATCATTTCCCAACAGCAAATTTGACAAAGCGATTCATCTTATTTCAGGTGATAGTGATTTTGATCAGCGATTTTGATTTTGAAGGCAGTAAATCATGTTGAAAACAGCGAATTGAGCTTAGACGATTCTTCAAATACACCGAACTCACCTTGTTCACAAGCGCATGGGCATCATTATAATCAGCGAACATGATATTAGAGGCGGCAATAGTGAGGTTGCTGGAAGGCAATAGAGGTCCCAGCAAGTTTCATTTTCTTTGTCTCAAGATTAATGTGTCTTAACAGTGATCTCTGATTGGGAGATAGGAGGTGAATTTGTTCTTTGAAGATCAGCAACTGTGTCAAGCAACATTTACAAACAACCAACAGTAGCGAATTCATCTCTAATGGCAACAATTCTGATTTTGATCAGATACAGTCATCACTGCCATTTATGATCGCAGTAGATTACCAGCAAGATGATTTTGGTGAGATAATATAGTGAATACGTTGAATGCAGCTACAAATTTGATAAAGGTTCTAACATCAATCAAAAGATTCATTCATTCCAAGGTGAAGGATGGTAGCGTATGCAAGGAACATGTTAGTACACCTCAATGCTTCAGGTCTCAAAGATCACATGCACTTCAGGCATCCTAGACAAGAACACAATCAGTCCAAGACAAGAACAGGGTTTGTCCTAGGCAATGACCGAGATTGATGCAAGCAATCAGTGTAAGGAGCAGTTATCAACATCAAGCATTCAAGGATGAAATTTTCACAATCTTGAATTTCCTTTGGCCTTCGGAAATCCAAGAATCATGGCTAGTATAGCCAAGTGGAAGCTCCAAGTTAGAAGTGATCAAGACAAGAGACAGTTTTAGAAGAGTTAATCAAAGTCAGAGGATCGACTTGAGCAAAGCCATCAACACATTAAGAGCTTGGATATGTTGAGTATCAAGAGATATGCCTCATTCATTCATCTACAAGTTGTGATGAGTCACAAAGATCAAGCAAGCTGAGGTGGTGCCCAGTCATCATTTATCCAATCATATCATTTCATGATAAGGCGTCCAAATTCAATGAACCCGACTCATCCTACAAAGAAGATAACTACCACATGGGCATAGAGTTCGATATACCTACCCTCCTCATCAATTGGTTGAATTTTCAAAGGACATGGGTCCCATCAAATGTAATTGTATCATTGGTTAAGCATTAAATGCTTTGTAATGGGTTCAACAAACCCTAATTAGGGTTTCATCTTTTGTTCTTGGCCATTGATCTCAAATTGATCTGGGCCATTGAAATGTAATGAGAGCACTATATAAGGCTCCACTTCTTCATTTGTAAAAGTTAATAGCAAAGAGACAAAAAATAGTAGTAGTTCAAGTACAGTTAGGAGCTAGAGTAGAATAGGAAGAGAAGGCAAAAATTGTTGCCAAAGTTGTAAATAAACTTCCTTTTTATTGAAGTTATGGTGGAACGTGTTGTTTCTTCTACAATTGCATGGTTTCTTGTTGGATCTTCATGTTAGATATTATTATTTAGATGAATGGAAGAACTTTGTGCATGATCAATGGTGAAATTCATATATCCATACTACTAACACCTTGCTGATGGTAAAATCCCCTGTGTAGTCAATTGGATCCATATTAGCCAAGCTTAACTTCAATTATTGTTTCTTCATTGATATGCATCAACTTGATGGTGTCTATGTTTGTGGTGATGATTTGAAAATCATAAAGCTATCCTTAGGAGATTCCACTAGCCTTGTGGAGATGCTCGTTGCATGTTGAAGCAAGACTTAGTTGAATTCTACCGAAGATTGTCCTTTGCTCTTACATTCTTAGTTGAAATCCTACCTTCTAACATCATTCGAGCATTCAAAGCATTCAACGTAAGTCCACCTTGTGATTCCAGCAATATCACATCATATACAACTGAGTCTATCCAAGAGCACATCAAGACTTGACATTCGAGAACCTTGGACTCATCCCACTTGATCACGCAACTTAGCATTTAGGAGTCTTTGTTCAAGAGAGGATCATATGCTTAGTATTTTATTTTTTGTTGCATAGTGCGTAAAAACACCATCAAAAGCGCCTTAACCTGGATTTGGGCGGAAATTTCATGCTCTGTAGGAATGTTTGCTTGAGAGAAGAATTCCTTCCCTGCCCCTATTTAGCACCATGACTCCAACTTGGGTGCTATTTGGACCCTGTGCAGGAATTTTGTACTTGTAGGAAAATTCCTACACAACCTAGTTTTGGTGCCCATCTTGCCTCTTGGATAGAGTTCATACAATGTGGAGGATTTTCTAGCATGGAAGAAAATTCCTCCATCTCCTCAGTTTGGCGCCCTCCTTCCAGTTTGGGCAGAAATTTGCTTAGGTGAAGGAATTTCCCTTGGAGGAGGAAATTCCTCCTATGCTTCACTTTGGTGACTTGACCCTTGCTAGAGTGCCATTTCCATATGATGGAGGATTATTTTCTTGAGAACTTTAAGATTCCTCCATGATCTCAAATTGGCGCCCATCCCGACCTTGATGTGCATTTTGATCCGGATGAAGGAGAACTTTGTACAAACTTAGAAATTCTTCACTGCCTTAGACATTTTTTCACCTTTCCAGATTTGGATGCCATTTTTGGATTTGAAGTGGATTTCTCTAGCTTGGAATGATTTTCAATGCTTTTTTCAATTCAGGAAAGAGCTTCACACTTGACCGTTTCTTTAATCAACTGCCTGCTTTTCCAACTTTCCAAATTTAGACTTGGATTTTTAGGAATGCTCTGCCTTCAGTGTCTTGACCACTGCTTAAGATGAACCTGCCAAAAATAGACTTACTAAAAATTGAAAGTACTTCAAAACATCATATTAGGGCAAACTGGGATAGGGTGACACTAAAAATAGACTTACTAATAATAGAAACTGCTAAAAATAGTAAGTTTGATTTTGTGCAAAATTAGGCCAATCCGAGATGCAATGAAACTTACTAAAAATAGTAAGTGCTCAAAATTTGCTCAAATTTCACTAGTAGCTTCCTTGAAGGGATCTGATTACATTGCAATGTTCAGATTTTCCAAAACCCTAAGGAAAAGACCTTAAACCTAAATTTGAAGGGCAAAACCCTAAAATAAGCAAACCAAGTTCCAGACTTAGCCAAATTCGCTCCAACAACTTGCAAACTTGATCAAATTTCACCAAAACACTTGCAAACCAAGGAAATCAAAAGAATTGCTGCGAAAAGCCCTAAAGAACAAAAACCAAAAGACCAAGAGGGCCCAAAAAGTAAGGGCTCCCCATTTGCAATGGGGCGATGTGTGAAAACGTCACAACACTTCTATCATGGTGGATCAACATAATAAGGAGTCCAATCATAGGAAGTGGAATTGGATGACATGATAAAGGCAAACGGTTATAGGACAACTCACTAGGTACATCACCTCACAAGGATGGCACAGGGCACATGAGGCCAAGAGGGTGGTATATCTGCTCTTGGGCCTAGGGTAGAGGATCTCTACGACACCCTATCAAGTCACCTTATTCTAGCTTCCCTATGGTTGAATTTCACCAATAAATTAAAAATATCTTACGATTAAGTTAATCTTCTTAATCCTAGTAGAATTTTAGGGCAAAAACTAGGGCACTTAAAAAGGGGACATTAGAAATTGGCTCTTTCAAAGGACCATACCCACATACCGACAAATAAAAAGGAACATATTAACTAGACAAAACCATTAATGGGCTAGAAAAAAGAAACAATCCTTTTGTTTGAGACAAGGCTCCAACCATGGTAAATCACAACTTGAAAACTTCTACAAAAAAAATTCATTAAGAGCCAAGGTTTAGGGAAATAGGAATGCAACAAAAAATTCAGCACAAACTAATTGATGTGCATCAATCCTGGATGGTCTTCTTCCATAATGAAATATCCCTCCAGTAGGTGGAGACTGAGATACCTCTTGAGTATTTGTCATTGATGTCAAGATCGCTCTCAAGTGTCAGAGATTTTAAGTGTTTGACAAACTTGAGCTATTTTTGCCACATCTTCAAGTGCTATGCTTGACAGAGTTTTAGAACAAATTTTGGTTGTGTTGGATGCTATGTACAACTATCGGTTCATCTGAAGTATTATTTCTTTTTGTCTTCAACATTGGATCCATCTCTTTTCCAAAGTCAATTGATGTAAATTTGAATGGTAATGTCTTCTTGTTCATTTTCTTTTGGTCGAAGTTTACTGAGTCGGAACATGCGTTTTGCAAGTTACTTATTATGTGGCAGACAAACATCCGTTACGAGTGTGCAGCCTCCTAAACGTAATGAGTTATTTTTTTTGTAACGCATGATTACCAAACAATTCTTAGGCAAATCTGCACATGTTTGGTGTAACGAAAATAATTTTTTTTATAGCTGGGTTATCTAGGCTTTGATAGTTCTTATTCGATCATTTTTTTAATTAAATCAACGGTTTTTATATTTCCTATTGTGCGACAGTTTTGAGGTGAGAAGTTATGCTTTGAAGCTTCTGTGCATTTTCTCTACACGTTGGAATTTTGTAGAAAGGAGGATGTAGCGTTTTTGGTGTTGCCCGCTCATGGAAAATGACTTTCCACGTGTTGTCTCATTTGAAAGATTTAGTGTAATGTTCTTTTGATGAATAATATTCTTTCTGATTGGAAACTATGAGTTTCCGTTTTCTAAAGTGTTGTAGCAGCAGCCAGATTTAAGAAATATTTTTATGGAAAACATATGACTGGGTCAAGATAAGTGAAGGTAGTGAAATGAAGTGTTTGCCCTCCAAATCCACAATCACGAAGTGATGATCAATCAACCAAGATGAAGTGCTTGATGAAGATGATTCAATACTTTGAATGATTATGAGAAGCAATGGAACACCAAGTCAACCTTACAATGATGCTATCTCCCACTTGGTGAAAACAGTGAACTTGAGAAGTGAGAGTAAGTTTGTCCACCACCTCAAGGAATCCACACCTAGCCAAATCCACGCCTAGGCAGAATCCATGACATGGGGACCTTAAGGGTGATGTTGAGTGAAGGTGGCACTAAATGAATTCATCCTTAGAATCTTTCGAGTTTGCAAGCATAAGTCCTAGTTGGTCAACTTGAGCAAGTAATAACGAAAGCAACTTGAGGTGGAAGTGATTGAGCTTGTCCATGAGTGGAGAAAAAAAAACGACTCATGAAAATCCACGACCTAAGAGGGTAAGTGAGCAAGTTTGTCCATGAGTTGCCAAAATCCATGACCTAAGGGAGTCTATGGCTTGAAGATCTTTGTAGGCAATAATGAGGAGTAGGAGTTGTGCTATCCCTAAGTCTTGATGAATGATGTTAAGCTTGTCTTGAGGAAGGTTGAATGAAGAAATCATGATGATGAGGGTGAATGACGATGATCAAGCCATGACTTGAGCACATCCATGAGGTGCGAAAATCCACAACTCAAGCATGAAAATGGCATGATTGATCCATGAAATCAAGGAGAAACAATGAACTAACTCAATCTTTGACGTGGAGAATGAAGATCAATAACATGAGGAACGTGGATTAATTGACTAAATGTTGGAGTTTACAAGGTTGAATGATGATGACTATCCATGGACTCAAGGAATCCACACCTCACCAAAATCCACGAATTGCTAGAATCCACGACCCTCCAAAATCCATGCCCTTCCAAAATTATTGACCTTCCAAAATCCACGCCTAAAGCAAATCCACGATCTAGAAAAATCCACGACTTTGGTAGATTGGACCTAAAACATAAAAAGATCAGAAACTCAAATCAGGCCTCAAGCCTTAAGACATTACAAAATCAGACACAAAGATCAAAGATCCAATCACCATTTTATCATCATTTAGGATGCATATTTGATTAAGGGCTGGTCAAATCTGTCAATATCATATGTGTTTGATGCTATTTTTGTTTGTTTTGTAGGTGACTAAGGAAGAGGGTGAAGGAGCAGGCTGCAAGCATTTCAAGGACAAATTGCAACAAAGAAGGAAAGCTCTCCACAACACTTCAACAAGGCAAGGAGGATTGAACAATGCAA
Source organism: Cryptomeria japonica (assembly GCF_030272615.1). NCBI lineage: Eukaryota > Viridiplantae > Streptophyta > Pinopsida > Cupressales > Cupressaceae > Cryptomeria > Cryptomeria japonica. The sequence continues at coordinate 373,011,815 of NC_081413.1, read as the reverse complement.
GAGAGAGAACTTCACAATTGGAGAGATCAAGCTAAGTAAGGAAGCAGATTGCTCTACATGAAGAACACTCCAATATTCATCAAGATTGCAAGGGAATAATAAGGACTCATCATCACAAGGTGAAGATCAACCTCATCAATGAGCAAACACAAGTGAAAGAATTGTATTTCAAGGATGAATGATTAATTCTTTCAAGGATGTCGTTGAATGAAAGATGAAGAAGATAGCAATGAGCATACAAGATCAAGAGTTGTAGATATTCAAGACATCATGATAAGGAAGGAAATGATATAACAATCTTGAATTTCCTCTAGAAATCCAAGATTAAAGTTAGCATGTCAAGGAAATTCCAAGACTAGGTATACATTCCAAAGTTGAAAGGTGAAACACATCATAGGGCGGAATTCCCAAATACGATAGGTGAAAGTGATCAACTCAGATAAGATGATGCAATTAGGGGATATCTCCCACCATCATCTCATCCTTCACATCATGGACCAATTGAAAATGTTGAGTATCAAGAGATATTGCTCAACCACAAACACTTGTGATGATCTACAAGATGAGCAAGCTGAGGTGGCGCCTAGTCATCATCAATCCAATCGCATCAATCCAAGTTAAAGCATCTATATTCAATGTACTTAACTCATCCAAAAAAGAGGATAACTACCAAATATGGAGGCACAAACTTCAATGTACCTAACCTCGTCACTCATTGGTCGGCATTCAAGGAAGGACATGTGTCCTATTTATTGTAATTATTTCATTGGTCAAAAAGATGTTAGTTGTTTTCATCTTGTAATCTTGGCCATTTATTTGTATTTGATCCTGGCCATTCATTTGTAAAGGGAAGTGTATATAAGATTTTGCTCTCTTCATTTGAAAGGTTAATAGACAATGGCTAGAAGTTAGAAGTAGAAGTAGAGTAGGTGGAGAAGGTAGAAATTGTTGCCAAGGCATGTAAATGAACATATGTTTCATTGAAGATATGGTGGAATGTGTTGTTTCTTCTACATGTTGCATGGTATCTTGTTATATCCTCAAATTAGATAGAGTTCATTGATTATGGTGGATGCTTATGATGAATTATTTGGTTCATAGTTTTTGCGGTTTGCTGATTGTAAGTCACAGTGTAAAGTGTTGATGGCGAAAATCGTACTGCTACTCTTTCAATCAACACAGAATAGAATATCGAGATAATCCCATTATCTCTTGCATAAGGAGGTTTCTAATGCTATTGAGATGATCACAAGAAGACGATCTCAAGGTTTAAACTGCCAATTCTTGACTGCGGGTCAACTCAACGGTTCATGTGTTTTGCTGGTAAATACAAAGGGACTTAAGTTTATGGTTAGGATTGGCCTCAAAGGTTCTATAGGGCGTCCCTAAGACTTTACACGTCTTATTTTCATCAGATTTACATTAAACATGATGCTATTTGGCAGATATTAACTTCAGATTTATAAAGAAATAGAAAAATAGAATAGGGAAGAGAGACTAAACTATTCTAACTAAAACAACATATTTGGGCAAATAGACAAAAACTTTTAACAACCATGCTCTGCTTTGCCATTTGAACATAAAATTCCTATAAAATATCTACCCAAACGAACCATCTATAAATCAAATACATAACAAAAATTTAAATATGGAAGAAGGGAACCATGCACTCACAAGAAAATAGATACAACTTGAAATGCCATTAATCCTATATATATTTTGGCAGAGTTTCAGCAACAATTCTTGACTTCTTACCAAAATAGGAGAAAAACAGTCCCCTTTATATAGAGTTTCAAAATTTGGATAAATGGCCAAGATTAAACTAAACGAGTGGCCTAGAATCATCCATACAATATGTCTACCCATGCCTAGTTAATATGGAGCATACCTCCCAACTAACTTAACAACCACCAGCCATAAAGCTGTCCCAAAAAGTGCACAACACGGAGCTCAAAAAACTGAAACTGTACTTTGGTAGTTGGGGAGAAATTACTAACTTTGGGGACTGCACTTTTTTCATCCCAAAGTAGATATTTTCCCCTTTTACAATAAAAATTCATTTTCACCTTCTAACTACCCTTTCTAAAAATATCTTGGCCCGCAGTTTGCTCTACCCAAATATACTCTTGGAAATTGAGGCAGATGGAACATGCTTCTTTAAGAGGAGGAGGAGGTGGATTATTCATTTGGAAGTCAATCTCTACACAATGACTGTCTATCCTACCATTGATCAACCAGTATTGACTCTTGTACTCATCCTCTTAATGTCTAACCCTTTTGCAATGTCCCGTATTAGGACTTAATTTTCCCTAGAATTCCTAATTGAAGCCGGATTGATGCCTTGATTTTAATCCCACAACCAGGTTAATCATCCATAGGAAATTAAACATATATTTCAATGATGTCCCAAAGAGAATTCTACCCATCATTGTAATACTCTTAATGTATATGAGATTCCCTTAGGGCTTTTCCCAACATTCCATTTACACTATGAAGCACCTGGGAGATCATATTGGTGCATTGAGCCTATCCATCAAGCCTAGGAGCTCATTAATGGCATCCACCGTTCAGCCTCCCAGCCCCATTCGGGGTTACCACTACTTGAATGGACCTTTTTGCTGCTTGCCCTCCTCATATGTCCTACGTCCCTTGCATAATGGGATGGTGGATTGACCATAAGCTTAAAGGAACCTTATCCACATTAATTATGCATATACTCTTGCTTCATTATTAATTATGTACATGTATGCATTCCTACTTCCTATCAAATTGGAGACCAATAACAAATCACATCATATTGCTATGCATTGTCCTCCATACCACAATAGTCAATAAGTATGTAAGCTGTTGTATATATATATATATATATAATATATATATACATGTATGTATATGTATATGTATATGTATATGTATATGTCTTGAATCTGCAATCTCGTATTAGATTTAATGGTTATCTCTTTGGATGCTGTTCACTTGATGTTTACATTGCTTCTTTCATATATTCAGAAAATTGTGCAGTCTTATACATAAGACAATTTTCCGAATATATGAATGTCTGACATCTTACCATTCTTACCTTGTACTTCTATTTTTTCCCTTTTCTATATCTACATTTCTGCTCCACACATCTGCTTGTGTATGTATGTTATGTTCTCCTTTATTCTCCAAAAAACACATATATTTTGATATCATTATACCTCCATGAAGTGAGGCATCTCTTAGAAGAAAGACAACCCTTTAAGAAGACATAACTCTTGGTTATGCCAACCGCTGCCCTTTGAGACATAATTAATTTCTGTCTTTAATAAATCTTAATCGTTGCCTTCTATAAATCTTAATTGTTGCCTTAATACTTCAATATTAATTGCTGTTTCTATTAATCAGTGCATATCATAAATTCCTTGGGAATTGCTGCCTTGTAATGATATATCGGTTGTTGCTTAATTAATCAATCCCCGCTCCTTTATCTTGGCAATTAAATCTTTTATTTATATATGCTTTGGATCATATGCCAATGTGAGGTTGGCCAATATGTGTGGTCAGTCCAAAAACAAATAATAAGGTAATGTTAATTTGCATATAGCAAAGGGAGTTGGCTTAAGATATATTTATTTCTTGGGCAATTTACCTAACAAAGTGGTCGGCCAGCAGACAATGCAGATTAAAATATGATAAATATTCTTCACATAGTCAGCCAGCTGTTAATCATATGTAATTCCCTCATTTCGTTTGCAATGGAATGACCTAATCTCTAGGTGGGGCATTACACCTTTACGCCACAATCCTCCATGAGCAATCCTTGTCTATACTATACATTCTGTGCCCTATCCCATTTCCTTCTGTAGTTTGAAAATCAATTGGCTTTTCTTGACCCTACTTGACATGATTGTGCTGAAGTCCATCACAACATGCCTATGACCATCCATACCATTCGCAATGTGAGAAGTATATGTCATATGCTCAACTACAGTGATCACTGTGGTGATACCTCTAGTAACACACAAGCAACCTAACACTATCAACAATTGTTGACACCACACAGAACTATACCAACAAGTCACTTCACCGCACCATTAAGTCAACCAAAAATATCACAAGTACAATAAGAAACTACTTGCAAAGTGATTATTAAAACCTACCTTCCCCTCCAATCAAGAGATGGGGAAAAAAATGAATTTACTACTCTCTAGAATACTGCTCCTCTGTAATGTGCACCCCTGGACTAATGCAGATTTTATTTCTTTTCCCTAATATTTTATGAAGGACTTTTGGCAAACAGTTTTCATGCCTTTTAACTTGCAGAGTTTCAGATTCTAGACTGATATATTTGTGAAAGTTGCCGTTTGTCATAAAATTTGATTCAGCATACAAAATAGAATTATCTATTGATATTGTAATCAACAATTTCAACTAAACCAAGTCTGCTAACAGACCGTTACATTCTGCTGTAGAAAAGGGGCAGATTAAAAGTAAATAAATATGAATTTCTGACCTAAAAACAAGCACTGATCATCCTTGAAGGAAGCTGGAAATTGTGACCCAAATACCATGCCCCCTTCCTTTGAACAGCAGCAACTTAAGTCTGAACTGTAATGCAAATCCTTTTATGCCAAGTCTGTAATGCCATCTCATGCTCGATTGAGTTCCTTTCAAGGTTAATGCCAACTCTCCATCTGTGATCAGTTGCCTGACACCATCTTAATATCTATCCCAGCCAGCAAATAGGAAGGAATTCTTTTCCACGTCAAACACCTTGTTGGAATTAAGATTCACGCTAACCAAACTGTGTATCTTATCCAGTCCGATTAAGTCTATTATCAGCACCTGAATATATGAGAAGTACAGCCATCTTTTCTTGAACTCCCCAATTTGTGTCCAGAGGCTCACACCAACTGTGGCAACAAACTCCTATGTAATAGTACATGAGATTTTGTCCCTAAATCTTGAAGCACTTAGCAAAACATGTCAACTAAGCCACAAATTTACTTGCCCAGCAAAACACTATAATCTTAATGAAATGCGGCAGTCAAAGCAAGTCATTAAATTGCAAAAAGATACAAATGCAATGCCCCCCATTGTTCCACATGCCTCATACAGAGACCAACACTAGCATCAAAATTCTTTTTTAAGGCTTACACCAGTACTTGAGTAAATTGATGACTTTGTCTAGCTTATTCATAATTCGTCCTCCTTTCGTTTTTTGTCTTCTTATCAGGTGCAACTACTTCAAAGGTGCATCCAATTTGAAGTTCAAAGGTGTTTAAATTTTTTTTTCAGTTAAACTCACATAGCTGGTGACTAAAATTCTCCTTAAATATGTGCTAGGAAAAGAGAAGGCTTAAGCTTTTGAATTATTAATCTCCCTTCTTCGGTTCCCTCTAGGAGCTATATGGCTTTTTCAATTACCATAAAATGGTACATCTGGACTAGTGAGCATAAAGTAAAACATCTATTTTCTTTCATCTCTTTTGTTATAGTGCACGAAAAACTTTGTTTCTTCTCCACGTTTGTACACACAACACCAAAAGGCGTGTTTCTTAGTTGTTTGACTTTGTTCTTTCTTGAAGCTAGCATGATTTCATGATAGGTGTTGGATTGTCACTTAGATGAGTTGATTTCCTTAGTTGCATTTTTAAGATGGTTGTGCCATGTCAAAAACACAACATTCTTTTTATTTTAAGATTTGATTAGGCATGTTTCATTAATGTTTATGCATTAAATTACGGTTTTGGACTGGCTTCTCCACTTTAAAAGGCTGATTTCTTCTTATTTCCTTTCACCTTAGATAATAGTCACAATTTCACTAATCATTTGTCACTTCATTTTCATGATTTTATAATAGCATAGCCACTAGAAAAGCATGATTCCTAGTTGTTTGACTTCGTTCTTCCTTGAAGCTAGCATGATTTCATTAGATGGTTGCCACTTTAAGTAACATTGGTAGCTTTTTAGATTGGCCTCGACAATACCAAAATGCATCATTTGCACTTAGATACATTTCCTCCTAGGTGTAGTTTACTCATCTTTTTGCCACTTTGATCACCATTTTTTGCTAGCCTTTCCTTTTGGAGGATTCAACACCTACTTTATGTCTTCAATTACTTTCTCTTTTGTGTGGATCACTTAAAGGTTTACCATCCTTATGTGTGATTCTATGCTGGTGGAACCACTTGAAAAGTGGAACATCTTCTTAATGTCTTTAAGTTCTTTCTCGTGGGTTTTGATCGCTTAGAGTTTTGCTATCTTGGGCTTGATTTTGTGACGGTGGAGCCACTTGAAAAGCAATGACATTCCTTGACAATTTTTACACATTTTAAACTTTGGCGGAGTTTCCTTAACTCTATACCATTTTTAACTCAAGATTTGGCATAGATTTGGGTTATCTTTGTCACAAGTATCAATTGCTTTCAAAAGTAGAGTTCACATGATCTATTGTTAATGTTATTGTGTGTTTATTTGTTCTTTCTTCTCCAATCCTATCTTTGCTACTACTATCGGTTGCTTTCAAAGGTAGAGTTCACATGATCTATTGCTAATGTTATTGTGTGTTGATTTGTTTTTTTTATTTCAATCCATCCTTGAACACCACCATTGTTTATTCCTTATTAGTATCGAGGAAATCATCTTGACCTTGTAAAATTGTTAGTAAAATAGACCATGAAATGACAAAATTTTATGAGGACTAATTGGAAGGACAATAGTTGACTTGGACATGAGGCTAACTCAAGGATTTATTCATAACCGATTAGCAAAAAGAGGCCTGAAAATGAAGTTTCCTGTGTTTTATAATTCTCAACCTGATTTGAAAATCCCCATTTTCATTGCCCACACAAGCAAGCTCTTTTCCAAATTAGATAATATGCATATATATAAACAATGAATACAAAATGCCCTTTTCTTATCATGCAAATAATTTATTTAAATTATTTTAAATGATGCACAATTATCATTAAGGCATATCGGTATATAAAAATATCCTTTTAATAATTTAATTTCATATTTGCATTTGATCATTTTGAATGACTAATAAACTTATTCCGAAATCAACCAAACCAAAATGCTTGCAAAAATTAAATTAATAACATTCGAAGGAAAAAACACTTTATATGTTTGAACATAGCTGGGAAATTCAAAATTGTAAGCAATTCAAATAAATAGTGCATTGGTTAAAACAAGGTAGGTCCTATTACTTGAAACCAGGTAAGATGGAACAAACAAACACATGTATCTATTATGATCAACTTTGAATTAACCAATGTTTGGATAACCTATGCTTGAACACTTAGTTCAAACATCAATCATAATTCCACAATGCAGTGATGGCCAAAGCACAATATATAAACTTAACCACCCTGCATATATTCACAAATTGACATCATATAGTCAATGAAAAACAATGAAGCTAAACAAATTGTACAAGGTCAATAAAAAAAGAGCATCATACGTCACTAGACATGATTATTGACTATTATCAATCAAACTTTGAATCTTAATTATGACATCGCTCAAGACATTAAACACAATTGGATCCGCAATGACTCCATAGATACTCCATTTATTATACAAGTCCTAGAACATGCTTTAACATTGATAAAGATAAAGACATGGTGTAAGTCAATCATGGGTGGTCCTTACATTCTGACTTGGATTGGATGTCAAAAGAAGCTTTAATAAAAGAAAATGCTGACAAGGAATTGCAAGTACATGGTTCATCATTGACACCAATTGTGGACTTGGAAAGTCAAGAGTAGGCAGTTTTAAATTTTCAACATCTTCAACCTTTCGTAGATTGAGGATGCTTTAACTAAGTTTAGGATTGAGTATGGGAGGGATGGTATTGAAAAACAAGGGGGGTGGGGGGGGGGGGGTGAAACAGTATTTCAAGAGAATTGAACTAAATGTGAACTGAATTGAAAGACAAAATACTTAGAGAGACTATTTGAATATTGTAATGTTTCTTTAATAGTCATCTTAGTCATCTTTAGTTAGTTTTTATTTTCAGCTTCAGTTTACAATCGTTTCTTTTAGAAACATCGTCGCTTGTAAACTCTTTATATAGAGCTTTCGTCCCTATTGTTAATAACATTGAATATTTTAACATGGTATCAGTCTATTAGAGCTGAAAGTTGCAGAGAATTGCGCGAAAGTGAAGAGAAAACACAAATAGATAAATCACGATTTTGTACAGAAGATGGATCACTATTTTGCAAAGGTCAAAAACGGAAATCGTGAACAGAAAGGATGTTGCATGACCACAAGCAATGAATGAAAAATATAGTTAAAGCCTAAAAACGAACGCGAACCCAAAGCCGCGGAAACCTAGAAAATAAACAGACACAAAATCGTGTTTTTCAAGGTTATAGGAAAACAACCACGATCAAGAGCTGAGACCTGGACATAGGTAGGAGAAAAAATTTCCTCAAGGAAGACCCATAGAGCAAGAACAAGAAGAAATTATGAAAAAACTTATGAAAAAAATTGACTACAAAATTTTCGAATGAAAAAATTTTAGAATTATAAATTTTTCAAAAATTTAAAATTCCTGCTCTAATACCACCATATTACGAGGGTAATTGGTAAAAATTGAATGTTTGAAGTGTATAATCACATGAGGGTTGAATAATGTAAAGTTTCCAAGTGTGTAAATGTGTTTGGGTCTTCAAAACAAGCAGTAGATAGAGTGCATGAAAATTTCTATGGTAGAAATGAGATCAAATGTGACTTTGATACCATAACAGTGGTTGTGTGGATGTGTTTTGTTGTTGCTTGTTTATTAAAATATTCAATGTTATTAACAAAGACAACACAAGTTTTATCTCGTGGAAAACCCTCTCGAGTAAAAAACCACAACACAAAATAACTTCCATTAAAGAAGAATGGGCTTCAACCCCCAATAATACAAAAAGAGTACCAACTTTTAAATGAGCACCTTCTTAAAACACCAGAGGCTCCAACCTCTATCTGAACACCAACTCAATAAGGACCATTTTTCATTTTTTTAGAAAATTACAGAAGTAAGCTCGATGCTTTATACAACAGTGTATAAAACTCTTAAGATACAATACACAACATAACAATCATCTCATATATTTTTACAATGATTCGAACCTAGACATGATCATTGACACTGAACTGACTCCTCACATTTAGAGTATAATAGCTTCAAAAATCTAACCCGTGACGAAGAAATTGAAAGACCACACACTTCTGATTCATAACCCCTTTTTTAAATTTTTTTAGAGAAATCTCTTTGCAAAATGTGCAAAGAGAGCAACTCCACAACACAACACACCCTCTTCTCTAAACACCCTGCAACCAAACTTCGAATTATTTAGACGAAACAATCTGAACCTATAATTCTGAGAAAACCCCAACCAATTTTCTGTCAAACACACACATACACTCAGAAGAAACTCACGCAGTGCCAGCTGTAAATACTCTCATACGCAGCCATTTTTAATTTCACCAAAAACATTTCAATCACATTCTTATATCTTGTATGATTGCTCTTTGCTCTTCATGCCGAAAAAACGATGCCTTAAAAATGCATCTCTACTTCAAACTTCTTCAATCTTATATTGAAGAAAAAATTTCTCCATTTTTCAACATATATATTCACACAACCATAATCGTATAACTTTTCGAACATATTTTTTTTAACTCTGGCTGCTACTACAACACTTCAAAAAATATAAATTCCTCAGTTTCCAACTAGAAAGAATATGATTCATCAAAAGAACATACACTAAATCTTTGAAATGAGACAATGCATGGAAAATCATTTTCCATGGTTGGGCAACATCAAAAACGCCACATCCTCCTTTCTACAAAATTCCACCATGTAGAGAAAACGCACAAAAGCTTCAAAGCATAACTTCTCACCACAAAACCATTGCACAACAAGAAATAGTTCTTTTAAAAACTGTCGATTTAATTAAAAAAATGATCGAATAAAAACTATGAAAGCCCAGATAACCTAGCTGTAAAAAATAACGGTTGTCTTTACACCAAACATGCTGCCTAGATTTGCCAACGAATTGTTTGGTATGATATGTTACAAAAAAACGACTCATTACATTTAGGAGGTTACCATTTAGATTAACATCAACTAACTTTGCAAAAGAGAAGGATCCAACGTTGAAGACAAAAAGAAATAATACTTAAAATGAATGGACAAATGAACCAACAACTGTACATAGCATCCAACGCAACCAAAATTCATTCCAAAACTCTGTCAAGCACAACACTTGAAGATGTGGCAAAAACAACTCAAGTTCGTCAAACACTTAAAATCTTTGACAGTTGAGAACAATCTTGACATCAATGACAAATACTCAACAAACTCCCCCTTTGTCATTGATGGCAACCCAAACAGACTCTTATTCAAAACAAACCAGCATTGAAGCAATTTGAACCAAAATACTCCCCCTGTCTCATTGCTCCCCCTTTGACATCAATGATTGAGCCAAAACAGTATAGCTGAAACCAAATGAAATACCTAAACTGGGGCATGATTTGTATCAGTAAGAACTCCCCCTGAGACCAACCTGCAAACTACCATGGAAGTGAAATCACTCCTACCTTCTACCCTAGAAATTCAAATGTCTCTTTGGCAAGCGGCTTGGTAAATATATCAGCAATCTTCTCTCATACATTACTGATTAGTAACTTGCTCTCGCAAAAAATGATATTTGATTGGAATATGTTTAGTTCTAGAATGTAAAACTGGATTTTTTGAAATATTGATAGCATTCGTATTATCACAGAAAATAGAAATAGGATGAACATTTTGAACCTTAAAGTCCTACAAAGTGTGCTTCATCCAAATTACATGTGTACAACATGATACAACTGCAATGTACTCTGCTTCATTTATAGACAAGGAAATAGAAGCCTTTTTTTTGCTTCGCCAAGAAACAAGATAGCCACCAAGAAAGAAAGCACCACCACTCGTGCTCTTTCTATCATCTACAAAACCTCCCCAATTTGCATTAGTATAGGTTGTTAGTGCTTTATTTTAGTTGCAAATTCTTTGCACATACCTACACAGTCACCACCAAAAATTAGATCAGCCACATAAACTACAACAATCAACAATTGCTTACTTTCTTCTTTCACATAGAGTTTGTTCTCCGCCATTCCTTTTCTAAAACCTTTTTGTTGCAAGTACTTATCCAACTTGTCATACCATGCACGGGTAGCTTGTTTAAGGCCATACAGTGCCTTTTTCAGCTTGCACGCATAATTATGTTTGTCAGATAAAATAAATTTGTCAAGTTGTTCAGCATATACATCTTCACTTAAATTACCATTAAAAAAAACAGATTTTACATCCATCTGAAACACTTTAAAACCTTTGAAGGATGCAAAAGAAAGAAATATTCTAATTGCTTCAAGATATGCTACAAGAGCAAAAGTCTCTTCATAATCTATACCTTCCACCTAAGCATACCCTTTGCAAACTAACCGTGCTTTATTTCTCACAACTTGACCTTCTTCATTTAATTTAATCCTGAAGACCCATTTTGTACCTATAACGTTTTTGTCCTTGTGTCTAGGCATAAGTTCCCATGTCTAACTCTTTTGAATTTGATCGAGCTCTTCTTTCATGGCTGCTATCCAATGTTTATCTTTAGGTGCTTCTTCAAAATACTTAGGTTCAAACATAGACAGCAAAGAAACATCTTCATCTTCAAAATAATTAACATTCCTTCTAGTAGCTCTAGCTCTATTTTCAGGTAAGGTTTGATCAACAGGATGATTTCTTTGCACGAACTTAGGAGTCTTAAAAGTAGTCTTACCATGATCATTTTCTAATTCATTTTTATAATGTATATCTGCTGTCCCAAACTGCAAACTAGAATAAGGAGAAGTGCTTGTAACCTCTGATTGAGCATTTTTAGAGCTGTTTTGAACATTAATACTTGTTGTTCCATCTTGTGTATTTGAAGAAGGTTGAGCAGCACCTATTGCTTCCTCCTTTTGAGCATTGTTTCTACCATTTTCATCCTCATTACAAGTGTTAGTAATCTCATGAACTTTAACATTAACACTTTCTACAATCTTATGCTATCTTGTATTAAAGCATCTGTAAGCTTTACTTTTAGAAGAGTAGCCCAAAAAGATACTTTCATCAGATTTAGGATCAAACTTACCTAGATTATCATCATCTTTTTTTATAAAACAGGGACTACCAAAAATTTTGAAATATTTAACTGTAGTTGGCTTACCTTTCCTAAGCTCATAAGGAGTTTTGTTATGCTTTGCTCTCAACAAACCTCTATTTTGAATATAAACTACTGTATGAGCAACCTCTCTCCAAAAAGCATCATTGATTTTGGCCTCATTCATCATGCTCCGGGCCATTTCTTGAACTGTTCTATTTTTCCTCTCAACAAAACCATATTGTTGAGGTGTTCTAGGTTGTGAAATCTGTCTTTTAATTCCATTTTCCTCACAAAAACTAACAAATTCATTAGATGTAATTTCACCTCCATTATCAAAACGTAAACTCTTGATTTTCAAATCTTTTTTATTCTCAACCAAAGCCTTGAATACTTTAAATTTTTCAAGAGCTTTAGATTTCTCTTTCAAAAAAGTCACCCAGGTCATGCGAGAAAATCATCTATCAAAAGCACAAAATATTTTTCACCTTGTAAACTTGTTGTCCTAGTAGGTCCACATAGGTCAGTATGAACTAATTCAAGTGGTCTAGTACTAGATAAATCTCTAGATTTAAAACTTGCTCTAGTTTGCTTATCCAATTGACAATCCTTGCATACAATGTCTACTGGTTTCTCAAGTTGTGGCATGTCCCTGACAGCTTCTTTCTTGCTGATTTGAATCAGATTGTCAAAGTTCATATGCCCAAGTCTCCTATGCCATAACCAAGTTTCATTAAGCTGACTTAAACAACATTTCTCACTATTAGTACCTTCAAGAATATATAGATTATTTGCTGCTCTAGTTGCATTAGCAATATGCTTTCCACTCTTACTTAAGACACAATAGTTTGAATTAAAAACAAAATCATATCCGTGATCACACAACTAACTGACACTCAACAGATTGTGTTTCAAACCTTTAACTTTCGCCATCATTTAATACAGGAGTACCTATACTACCAACTCTAGCTAAAGAGTTACCTCCAAATCCGACTTTACCTCCATTCATTCTTCTAAGATTCAGAAATTTGCTCTTGTCACCTGTCATATGCCTGTAACAAACACTATCAATGTACCAGATGTTTTTCTCATTTTGTGCAAGGAAAGCAGTTTGCACAACTAAAGACATTTCTGAACTTGGCTTTTCCTTTTTCCTCCAAACTTTAACATTCTCCTTTTCTTTTCCTTTTGCATCCACCCTTTTAGATGAATCTATTAAGACACTTTTATAGAACTTTGCAGAATGACCAAAGTCATTGCATGTATAACAAATAATATTGTAAATCCTTAGAGAAGCAAAAGGGTTTTGGTTCACAAAACTGAAATTTCTTCTAGGAAATATTCTACAATTTACAGATTTGTGACCAAAATAGTTGCAAGAAAATAAGTAACCATAAAAATAACCATTGTTATATCTAGTCATATGAGTTTGTCCAGCATGAGAAATCTTATTGAAATTACCATTTATGTTTTTAGAGTTAGAACCAGCATTAGGCTTTTGTTGTTCACCTTCAGAGGATTTAGAACATTGACCTTCATCATGGCCAACTCCACTTTTGTCAAGTGGCGGTTTTTGAGAATTCAATAGACCATCTAGAGTCATAGTACCTTTCGGAAAAGTGTTCTCATTACTAAAGTGTTGTGAGGACTTTTCAAGCTTTCTCAATGATACAACTTCATTTTCAAGCTTTTCACAAACAAGCTCTTTGTCCTTGAGTTGTTATTTAAGACCTTCAAACTTTTTGGCTTCTACAATCTGCGCTTTAAGATCTTCAATTTGTCTTTCAACAATCTCTAATGTAAGAATTTTTTCAGAAACCTTTCTCTTGTAGCAACATTTTTAGACCCTGTTTCTTCTTTCTAAGCTTCTTAATTTCATTGAGGGCACAAATAAGTTCTTGTTCCAGATCAATTTCAACTTCTTCATCATTTTCAAACAGTTTTTTCTAAAGCCATGAATAGAACTTCATCATTTAATGACTCTCCTTCATTAGCTTCTGATGAGCAGCTTTCCTCTTTCAAATAGAAACTTCTTTTGGAATAATGAAACTTTTTGCCTTTCTTCAGGAATTTCTTCTTGCTGTTCTTGTATTCATTTTCACAACTGTTGTTCTCTTCCTTCTCATAAGGACATTTTGAAGCAAAGTGCCCTTTCTTTCCACAGTTAAAACATATTAAGGACAACTTGCCCTTATACTTACCAGAACTCTTCATAGATTTTCTCACAAAATGAGCTTCTTCACCATCACTTTCTTCCTTTGAACTATCACTAGATGCAGGATTCTTATCCTTGCCCTTCTTTGATACTTTAAAAGCAGTCTCTCTTTTTGAAGGTCCTTCAACATTTGTTGTCATTTCATAAGTTGTTAAGATCCCATGCAACTTATCAATTGTAAGCTTATCAAGCTCAGCCATCTCTTCAATAGTTGAAACTTTAGCATCAAACCTTAGAGGCAGCAACCTTAAGATTTTTGGAACAAAACTTTTATCATCCAATTTCTCTCCCAAGCCTTTCAGGGAATTAACCACTTCATTAACTCAAGAAATATGCTGCTATGCTTTCCTCCTCTCACATTTTGAGACTTTCAAACAACATCCTATGTGTTTGAAGTTTTGCATTTTTAACCTTCTCTGACTCGTAAGCATTCTGAAGTTTTTCCCAAATAGCCTAAGCCGACTCACAATGCATGACTTTAACAAACTCCGACTCTGACAACCCACATAAAATTGCATTCATGGCCTTGGTATTATTTTTAAAGGCCTTCTTTCCATCAGCATTTGTGGGAGGGTTATAAGGTGTGTAGCCATTAACAAGACTCATCCAAACATCAAAACTTAGAGAGATAATATATGTTTTCATACGAACACTCCAAAAAGCATAATTAGACCCATCAAACAAGGGAGCTCTGTTGGTCGCTAGACCTTCTTCAAGGGCATTCATTTTAAACTATCAAGATTAGACCCTCAGACTTTCAACCTTTGGCAGAAGGTTACTAGCTCTGATACCAACTGAAAAACAACTCAAAAATATTGAGAAGGGGGGTGAAAGACAAAATGCTTAGACAGACAACACATTTTATCTCGTGGAAAACCCTCTCAGGTAAAAAACCATGACACAAAATAACTTCCATTAAAGAAGAATGGGATTCAACCCCCAAGAATGCAAAAAGAGCACCAACTCTTAAATGAGCACCTTCTTAAAACACCAAAGGCTCCAACCTCTATCTGAGCACCAACTCAATAAGGACCATTTTCAGTTTTATAGAAAATTACAAAAGTAAGGTCAATGTTTAATACAGCAGTGTATAAAACTCTTAAGATACAATACACAACATAACAGTCATGTCATATATTTTTACAATGATTTGAACTTAGACATGAACATTGACACTGAACTGACTCCTCACATTCAGAGTATAATAGCTTCAAAAATCTAACCTGTGAAGAAGAAAATGAAAGACCACACACTTATGATTCATAACCCTTTTTAAAAATACTTTTAGAGAAATCTCGCTGCAAAATGTGCAAAGAGAGCAACTGCACAACACGACAAACCCTCTTCTCTAAACACCCTGCAACCAAACTTCAAATTATTTAGACGAAACAATCTGAACCTATAATTCTGAGAAAACCCCAACTGATTTTTTGTGAAACACACACACTCAGAAGAAACTCACGTAGCGCTAGTTGTAAATACCCTCATACGCAGTCGTTTTTAATTTCATTGAAAACATTTCAATCACATTCTTATATGCTATATGATTGCTCTCTTCTCTTCATGCCAATGTGTGAATGGCCTATTGGCCTTACACATTTGATGAATCTATCAACTTATATTAATCCTTTAATATCTTTATTAAGTCAAATATGCATTATCAGGTTTAATGATTAAACATACATTATCGAGTTTGACTTATCGGATTTGTTTCAAAGGGGCCGACTTTTGGTTAAAGTTTGCCACCCTCAATTGAAGGCATGCGATGCTTCATGAAGGTCGTGCCTCCTTGATGAGAGCCGAATCTTGGATATCTCCTTTCGACGGATATATATGGACGTGGTCTTCCCTCTTTGGAACAGAGATCAAACAACAAGTTCGATCATAATCAGTCAGATCAAATTCATGTACAAGCAGATCAATTGATGGTGAGAAATTTATCTAGCGTGCTTGGGGGTGACGATAGGTGCTTATCGTCTATGGTTGGGACGGCAACACATCTAATGTTTGCCTATGGTTAACGAGCACTACCTAAAATCAACATGGTATCACAACGGGTTCCTTCTATAGAGCCTAACCACTTGAAGGTAGATCCTGTGCTCTTAAGGGAAATTCAATCAGAATCAATTGCAGATTTAAGATCTCTTCCAGATCAAAAGTCGACTACAGAGGATAATGCAGCAATTACACTCGCTGACCTCCACCCTTCATAGTGGCGTCGGTCAGGCATCTAAACAAATCAGGTGGCAATCAAGGGCTCGAGTCTCTCCTGGCCTCGACAACAAGTATGATGGCCCAGAATCCTTTGCGTCTGAAGTTTCATGGGGAAATGTAGAAAGCAACCTGTGCAAAAAGTTGCTTGCTGCCCAGTCACAGGATTTAGCCCAAGATTTCAAAGCTCAACATTGTCAGCGTTGAAAGATGTCGGCTTGTGACTCAAACTCGGGCTGCTGTGGTTGGAGAGGTTTCTGTGCTCGATACAAATTATTTGAAGAAGAAAGGGCTAGAGACGGAGCCTGCAACCCTATGGAATCAGTACTTGGATTGGCTTTATCAGCACAAGGAGCTCGGATTGTATATCGATGTTACCCGAATTGGGTTTAGGGATGAATTCGTGGAGGCAATGGAACCCAAGTTTCAAAGCGCTTTTAAGGCCTTGGAAGAGCTTGAGGCTAGTTCGATTGCCAATCCCGACGAGGGCCGTATGGTCGGGCATTATTGGCTAGGTAAGTCTAGTATTGCTCCCAATCCTAAATTGCGGCAGCAAATTGATAGAACGCTTGACGCTATCTGCAAGTTTGCTGACGATGTAATCAACGTCAAGGACGACCTCTCTGCTCAGAGCATCGCCCGATTCTTGTTGCCAGCTTCCCAGTGTGAATTCACTTTGAATTTGGTTTTGGAAGAGTTGCAGAAGGATCCATGGGCGGCACAGATGGATGCAAGAGTTGTACGTTGCACTAGCACTACTCTTAGCATGGCCACGGGGCTAGTTGGGGCTTGTGTGCCTGGCACTGCTGCCAGAATTATGCTTTTGATTGGCGGTCCCTCTACCCAAGGTTCAGGCACTGACGAATCTCTATTCAAGGAAGGAAGATTGCTTGCATTTCTTCGCAAAGAAAGAATCAGCATTCAGAGGGATTCTGACATATCATCAGAAGTAACCTTGGACGAAGAGGTCAGAAGGTTGATATTTGTTTCAGAGGGAGCTTAACATTTCAGCTTCAGAGGGAGCTACACCATCATGAAGATTTGTTAATGAGTTCTTCTCTGTGAGGGGGAAGTTCAAGGTTCAAGCCCTTATTATGCATTCTTCTCTGTGAGAAAAGTTTGAGGTTTCAGCCCTTGTTATGCATTCTTCTCTGTGAGAGAAGTTTGAGGTATCAGCCCTTGTTATGCATTCTTCTCTGTGAGAGAAGTTTGAGGTTTCAGCCCTTGTTATGCATTCTTCTCTGTGAGAGAAGTTTGAGGTATCAACCCTTGTTGTGCATTCTTCTCTGTGAGAGAAGTTTGAGGTTCCAGCCCTTGTTCCACCCTCTGCGAGTAGGTATGGTGGATGTCATGTGAGAGACTCCATGACTTAGCATTTGTGTGTATTCAACCTCTAGGAGTAGCCATTGTGGTCAAACATCACGATGAGTTGATAAGCTTCTTTCATTCACATGAGTGTAGTCATTATGTTAGTCATCACGATGAGGTGATGTTACTTGTAGAGATTAAGAAGGATTCGTCCCTAGCTAAGAGGGAGTGTTGATGATATAATGTTGGTAGAAATCCTACAGGCCGACTCAGCAAGTTCAAATGTGTGAATGGCCTATTGGCCTTACACATTTGATGAATCTATCGACTTATATTAATCCTTTAATATCTTTATTAAGTCACATATGCATTATCAGGTTTAATGATTAAACATACATTATCGAGTTTGACTTATCGGATTTGTTTCAAAGGGGCCGACTTTTGGTTAAAGTCTGCCACCCCTCATTTGAAGGCATGTGATGCTTCATGAAGGTCGTGCCTCCTTGATGAGAGCGGACTCTTGGATATCTCCTTTCGACGGATATATATGGACGTGGTCTTCCCTCTTTGGAACAGAGATTAGACAACAAGTTCGATCATAATCAGGCAAATCGAATTCATGTACAAGCAGATCAATTGATGGTGAGAAATTTATGCAGCGTGCTTGGGGGTGACGATAAGAGCTTATCATCTATGGTTGGGAAGGCAACAGATCTGATGTTTGCCTATGGTTAACAAGCACTAGCTTAAAATCAATAGGATTCACCACTTGCACTCAAACATTATCTCCACATGAAGTTGATTTTATCCTAGGTGAGGATTTCATCCTTGAATTTTGTAATGTCCCCTAATTAGTTATACTCTAAATTATCTTAAATTTGCCCAGATCTAAAATAGGTAATTAAGTTTTAGGGGAGTAACTTTGTATATAGTTTTCCTGCAACACAAAATTAGACAGCAGATATGAAGTAAAACTTATAAACTGAAAACATATGCTAATGAATTATACTGAATGATATCAATTTTGTTGTATTAATTACCATTAGTACTATATTTGTTAGATAACATCAGATTATTATATTTCTTAGATGAAATCAGATTATTATACTTGCTAAATAAAATCAGATTGTAAGTTAGTTGCCAATTTTTATTATCCAATTTCTTCGTACACTAGGGTAGGCAAGTCGGATAGGGTATCCAAGAAATCCTCCCTCCTATGCCCAAGAGCAGATACTATATCCCTCTTGGCACCATATGGTAGGTGTTAAGCATCCATCATGGAGTGGCGTTCCCAGTGAGGTGTTCTATCACCATTCCCCCTCATCACAACCACCTCCGCTCTCAAGCCCAAGAGCAAATGCTTCATCCCTCTTGGTTCCATGTGCCAAGGATTAGACATCCATCATGGAGTGGCATACCTAAGAGAGGGTCCCTTATATATAATGAACAGTCTTGTCTATGATGTCCCAATGAAATTATATTTAATAACCAATTCAGTCCATCACAGATATACAGTTACTATAACTGTTCATACTTAACATTATCATCACAAGTTCCGTTATATTATGCTAGTGCATTATATCAGGTTATCATCAATGCTTCATGTTAATAATACCTTGTTAACATCATTAGTCTCTTATTCGCCATTATTTCATTATAATTGTTACCTTATCCCTTATATTAACAGCATTACATTGAAATACAGTATTATTCTAGATTATAAACAGATTTTGGTGGTATTATTTTGTATCAGTATTAATCATTTATTGTTATTATTCTATTACAATCACTACATTATTCCTTACATTATTAACATTATATAAATTTACAGTATTACAATAATTGGTGCAAACTGAATTTGATTACCTTATGTAATCTTGGATTTATGTGCAGGTATATGTATATATTATGTCTAACAGCATTGTAAATTAATGCTGATTGAACAATTATATTTAATTTGCCTTTCCCATATTATATTATATTAATTGTTATTAATTTGATGAAGAATATCCACCTTAGTTTATGTTTATTGATGCACATATAGAATTTTAATATATAACAAACTGGCTGATATATTTTAATGTTTACTCAGAAAATCATACATCCACATACATGTCACCACTTGCTTCTGTGTTTTAATTCCCAGCCAGCAGCCTTGATAACTTCTTCCTTTTTTTCCTATATCCAAATTGGCATGGGAATGGGGGTAATTATCCTATCTCCATCATGGTAGAAAGACACAATGATTAATAGTGCCCCCTTTTTGAAGGGTCGCTACCTTCTCATGACGGGACCCTCCATGAACTGACGTGGAGATCATTCAGTCAATCCACCGATTCATAAGAATAGTTATTGGGCCTTTGGAGAAATATAAGTTTTAATACCATAGCATTGCTCAGCATTGTTATTGTATATAATAATAATATAATGTTTATTATTAATATTTATATATTTTTAATGCATCTTTTGTACATTGTTAATTACGATAACATTAATCAATATATAAAATGTAAATTAATAATATGATATTATTTTTAAATAACAATGTAATATAATAATTTTACATATTATATGGCAAAAATATATTAATTATTTCTACTATAAATGTGGATGACAAATTTCCTCTCGGAAATCCAAGGAAAACAACTTATACTCTTTTTCATACCTCCCTCATCTTCACTCAATCTTCTAGAAATCCACTCTCTATCCACCTAGACTTGACCGATCCTTGTTTCATCATCTTGACCCTAGAGAGCCCTACCTGCTTGACTATTCTTCTATCTTGAGACCTGTTGTGCGGATTGCACACCCATCCCCGTCCTTTTGACAAGGACCCCCGTTTTTGTGTGGTCTGCCCGTAAGAGAGAGGCCTGCAAAGTTGCCTTCTTTCACCTTTGAATAATCTTGAGAAGGGCCGAAACCCACAAACTGGCTAAAAGCCTAGGTCGCATGATTTGGCCTCTAAGACTGAAAACCACTCAAAGACTCTCAAAATCGGCTTCTAGGCCAAAAGTTACAAAAAGCCAAGTCTTACAAAATAATCCAATGGCCGAAAACACATATTCGTGCCAAATCGATTCTTAAAGCTAAAAAACTCCGAAATTGAGGAAAACGACTTAAAATTTGCAAAATCGGTTTCAAGCCGAAATTGGCAAAAGGGAACAAACTCGCGAAGAAGTCTATTTAGCCGAAAAGGGGACAATCGGCTTAAAGAGCCGAAAATCACAAAGGGCTCATAGATCGCACAAATGACAAATAAGCCGAAAATGATTAAAAACTTCAAAATCGCGCAAAACCTTCAGTTAGGCCGAAAATAATTTTCATGCATTTTGCTTCAACATCCCGAATTTGGCAATGAAGGGGGGCGTCTGAGATAAAGTCGTGCATTCTCATTGTACAGCCCAAAATCGCGAAACCCTAAGTTGCGCGAAATGCTTATACAACCCGAAAATCTTAAAGAAGAGGTTAAACTTTTAGAATGGCCAAGTATGCCGAAAATCTTGCAACAAATCAAAGTTGCATGATTTACCCCCGAAACCCAAGTTTCATTCAAGTCTAGGGAAGGCGTTAGCACCAAAACTTCAAAATCGCACGTCTTCTTCACAAGCCTGAAATCACTGAGAGAGGGCGTTCAATATGAGTCTAAATTGCATAGAATGACATCTTGGCCCGAAAAACCAAAGAGCAAGTCATATTTTACATTTCCAAGGGCCAAAAACTTAAAAAGACAAGTTCGCGCGATAACCTTAATAGGCCGAAAATCATATAGTCTAAGTCACACAAAAGGGGGTTATAAGCCGAAATTTGAGGCAGGGGGCAAGGTGTTTAAAACATTAAAGAAATCTCTCACTAAGGCCAACACACCCGCATCTTTCAAAAGGCCCAAAAGACTCAAAATTTGAGCATTCTTCTAACTTAAAATGAAAATCGCTCCTTTTAAGTGAATTGGGCAAAATTACAAGTTGAAAGATGAGTGCCTGTAGTGAATAAAATCGCAAAGAAATCGCCACATCTTTTCCCATGGCTCGAAGTCTGCTAAACCAACTAGTATTTCGGCTAGATGTCTGAAAATCATTCAAACTTGCAAAACAAGATAAAGAGCCGAAAGTGGGAAAAGATTTCGAATTCACCCTATTTGCCCGAAAAAGTGAAAAGGAGGGGTAAATTCTCATTAAAACCCCTAGAGCCCTAAATTGCACGAATCGCACATAAAGGCAGAAAATGAGGCAGTCCAAAACCGTGTAAAGGCCCGAAATTCAGAAGGCAAGATATGTCAACTTTAAAAACATCTCACAAAATGTGTCTAATGCCCGAAGTTCATTGTGAGAGGCTCAACGTCAGTGAAAATTTAATGTGTTTAATCTATTTAATTTTTCAGAGTGATTAATGCGGATCAAAATTGATTGTTTGCAGGTCGAAGGCCTCGTCGGGAAGAACCAGGAGAAAGCCTGAAACGTCAAGGAGCCTTGATCGTGAGCAAAGTCAGGAAGTGAGGATGCATAACGCAAGACGAAGCACGGGGGAGCGCGCCATTGGACCACAATGTTGAAGTCCACCAACCATATCGGAGACGAAGAACACACAGAATGCTACAAAATGTGCATTCCCACAAGGATACACTGCTAGAAGAAATTCCAGAAATTCAGTTTCTGAGAGTTGAAATTATTTATTGTAAAAAGACAATTGCTTGTGGGCCCCGTCTAATGAATTCAAAATGAGGGGACACAAGTTAGTTATCCCCAACTACCAGGTGGACCGAGTTAAAGCCAAATAGTGGTAGGTAGTTGAGATAGTGGTTGGGGAGATAGCTGAGAATGGAGTGGGCATGGATTAAAGCTGTCAGCTTCTAGAAGGCAGATCAGGGCCCTTGGATGCAGTCAATCCTGGCCACCAGTTCAAATTGTAAATTCTATAAAGGGAGAGGCCTTTCATTTGTAAAGGGTTAGATTTTTAAGCAGTTATGTTAATGCATGGTAGCTTCGGTAAGATAAATGATTGAATGAGAGATAAATGAAGTCTCTCATTCAATCATTTATCCTATCGATAAACCATTCAAAAAACTTCAAGCTATTTCATTTGATAATTATTCCTCATTCATATATCAAATCTACTCAGTCGATCAATATCGATAATCATATTATAGCATGGCATATCGGTGATCACCGATGGTTATCGAGTTAACCATGTATCCTGATTTATATCAGATGTGTTCCCAGCAATAAACTAATAATGATTATTGAGTTGCTATCGGGTCGCAAAGTATGCACCGCTTGACATATATAACCACTAGATAGTCGGTTAACTTAGAGACCGATTTACATCGGTTAATATGCCATGCAAACACCGTTTGGCGTACATCGTGAATACCGATTGGCATGTACACTAAGTTACGTGGACCCCGATTAGTATCGGGCTGGTAATTAAATAAACACCGATTGATAGTATATATCAAAGGGTGCGATCAAGTAGTGTGATCGGTCATGTCCATAAGACATGACCGGTCAAGGCACTGCTTGATCCTCCCCTCTTGCATATATATATCAATTGATATTTGTGAAGAGGAAATTGAAATCGATAAATACTCCTCTCACCTGCCAAACAAAGAAGATAGTCAGATTTATAATAGAGATAGATAATACATAAATATAGAGAATATAAATTAGAATACATCTTGCATATTGAATTGTAAATTGATCAACTTTACATGGTATCAGAGCTATAGTTAAATCGAACCTGAGGCAGTTCAGGTTTACGTAAAAATTCAAATCAAGCATATATTCAACATCACAATTCTCTCAATGGCTAGCGCTATCAGATTTGAAGACAGACTCAGAGGAGATGATGACTTCTCGACATGGAAATTCAGAATTCAAATGATTCTAAAAGAAAATAAAATCGAATCATCTGTAAAGACTAAAACTGCAGAACCTGAGACTGAACCTGACAAAGCAACTTGGAGAGAAGGAAATGAAAAGGCTATTAAAATCATAGTTGATGGGGTAAGAAACAATATTATGCCCATCATAAGGAAACATGAAACAACCTTCAACATGTTCAAAGCACTTGAAGAAGCTTTTGAGATATGTAATGCCAGTAGAACCTTGGCTTTAAAAAGAGAAATAAATCACATAGCCATGATAAAAGGAGAATCAATCAATGCCTACTTCATGTGAATATCTACCCTAAGGGATTAACTGGCAACCCTTGGATATGAGATCCAAAGCAAAGAATTAATCCTCATTGCTCTAGATGGGTTGCTAGCATATGGGAAACATTCGTCCAAGGCATCAGTGCAAGGGATGAATTCCCAAAATTCGATAGGCTAAAGGCTGACTGTCTCCAAGAGGAATCAAGGCAAAATAAGAAAGGGATCAAACAGAAGAATATAGATGAAGATCTTCAAGTTCTAAACACGAACTCAAACAAGAAAAGCAAGCAAAAGCAATTCAGGAAGAGAAAAAGTCGTCACGGCAAGAACACCTTCAAGAAGGACCTTTCTCAGATTTAGTGTTACAGATGTGACAAATTTGAGCACTATGTTGCCAAATGTCCAGAAAGAGGTAAGCAAGCCACATTTGCCAAAACAGGAAAATCTAAAAGGGAAGAGGACTCTGAGAAGTATGTACTCTATTCAACACTCACAAACCAAGCATCAAACAAAGTAAACTCCTGGGTAATCGACAGTGGCTCATCCAGACACATTACAGGATTCAGAGAAGTACTAGACTCCATGAAAGAGGAGAATGATGAGGAAGTAACTATTGGAGATGACTCTACACATCCAGTCAAAGGAGTTGGAACCTGCACCATCAAACTAAAGTCGGGTGTATCATTACAACTTAGAGGAGTACTATATGTTCCAAGCATCAAGAGAAATCTAGTCTCAATATCAGCACTGGAGGACAACGGATACAGAGTAACCTTCATGGACAACAAAGTATTGGCTTGGCCAAAGAACTCATCCATCAAGAAAGTTAAAACAATTGGTCAAAGACAAGGCTACTTGTATGAGCTATGCACAAAGCCCAACTTAGCCCCAATTCATGAAACTACAGATGCTAATGAAGTCTGGCATAGAAGACTAGGCCACCTAAATTTTAGAGCTTTATCATCAATGGGAGACCTTGTCACAGGTCTACCTAAGTTAAAGCAATATCATTCAGGGGCATGCACAGGATGTGCCCTAGGTAAAAATACTAATGGTTCTTTTCAGAATAGTACTAGGAAAACAAGTAAAATTTTAGAGTTAGTTCATTCTGATGTATGTGGACCTATGTTCGTACCTTCATTGGGGGGATTTTTGTATTATGTAATATTTGTTGATGACTACTCTAGGAATACTTGGATCTACTTTCTGAAATGTAAAGAATCAGAAGAGATCCTTAATAGGTTTAAAGAATTCAAATCACTAACAGAGAACTACTGAGGAAATAAAATTAAAACCCTAAGAACTTATAATGGGGGGGAATACACATCAGAATTATTTAAAGAGTTTTGTAAAAATTCAGGGATTAAGAGGGAGTTAACAATACCTTATAACCCTCAACAAAATGGGATAGCTGAAAGGAAAAATAGGACAATCGTTGAAGCTGCGAAAGCTATGATTCTTGATCAGAATCTAAATGTCAATCTTTGGGCAGAAGCAACTAGCACTATTGTATATATTCAAAACAGATGTCCCCACTCTCATCTTGAAGATAAGACCCCTGAGGAATTTTTTACTAAATCAAAACCTGATATTAGCCACCTTAGGATATTTGGATGCCCTGTCTATATTCATGTACCTAAGGAGAAAAGATT
Organism: Cryptomeria japonica; assembly: GCF_030272615.1. Classification (NCBI taxonomy): domain Eukaryota; kingdom Viridiplantae; phylum Streptophyta; class Pinopsida; order Cupressales; family Cupressaceae; genus Cryptomeria; species Cryptomeria japonica. The sequence goes on along the minus strand of NC_081413.1, from coordinate 372,986,114 downwards.
AAAATTAGAGCCTTCTGGAAAAAGGGGAATCTTTGTAGGATATAGTGAAACCTCCAAAGCTTACAGGTTCTATATACCTGGTCAAAAGAATATTGAACTAAGCAGGGATGTGATCTTTGAAGAAGACTCAGCATTCAAAAGAGCCCAAAGCTCTCTAGACCCTGAAGTCTATATCCCCACCCCTAGCATAGATAGAGATCCTACTCCTGAGCTTCAGAGGGAGAATCCTGAGGAAACTATAAGTGAAACTCAAAGTCCACCTAGAGAAAACCTCAAGAAAAGACCACTATGGGCCACCAAGACTATAGCAGAAGCTCAGAAGTTTGTTGCTCCTTCAGGGACCTTCAGGGAAAGAAAAAGGCCTAACAAATTCACTAGCTATGTTGCCCTTATGAATGATCTCTCTAAAGCCGAACCAAACAATGTATCAGAGGCTCTTGAACATCAAGTATGGAAGGATGCCATGTCTGAAGAGTATCAGTCTATTATGAAAAATGATGTTTGGGAGATTGTTCCTAGGCCAACTAAGAAATCTGTTGTTTCATGTAAATGGCTTTTTAAGATCAAACATGCTGCAGACGGTAGTATTGAAAAAACACAAGGCTAGATTTGTAGCTAGAGGTTTCTCACAAAGGGAAGGAATAGATTATGAAGAAACTTTTGCACTTGTTGCTAGATATACATCAGTAAGAGCTGTATTAGCTATTGCAGCAACTAAGGGGTGGAATGTACACCAGATGGATGTTAAGACAACATTTCTAAATGGTGAGATCTCTGAAGAAGTCTACCTAGAGCAACCTGAAGGGTTTGAAATTTATAATGCAATCTCATGTGTGTAGACTCAAGAAAGCTCTCTATGGGCTTAAACAGGCTCTCAGGGCCTGGTATGAAAGAATTGACACCTATCTCTCAGGACTAGGCTTCTCTAAAAATGATGCAGATCCTAATCTCTACTACAAAAGAAATAAAGGTGATATGCTAATGTTGATTTTATATGTTGATGACTTATTAATCACATGAAATGATCATCTTATAGATCAATGCAAGAAAGATCTATCCAAAGAATTTGATATGAAGGACTTAGGACTCGTTCATTACTTCCTTGGATTGGAAGTATGGCAGAATTCTGACAACATTATACTAAACCAAGGAAAGTGTACCTTGGATATTTTGAAGAGATTCAGAATGCTAAACTGTAGGCCCAAGACCTCTCCTATGGAAACCAATTTACATAAACTTAAAGAAGCAGCAGCAGAGTCACAACCCACTGACTCTACTCAATACAGACAGATGATTGGGTCCCTGATGTACCTGGTGAATACAAGGCCAGATATCTATTATGCAGTTAATGCTTTAAGTTAGTTCATGTGTGAACCTAAGGAGATACACCTGGTTGCAGTAAAGCACATCATGAGATACCTAAAAGGTACCCTAAACCTTGGTCCCAAATATGAGAAAGTTGATATAGACCTACATGGATTTACAGATTCAGATTGGGTTGGAAGTGTCATTGACAAAAAAAGCGCTTCAGGATGTTGCTTCAGTCTAGGTTCGGCCATGATATCTTGGATCAGCAGGAAGCAGTCCTCTGTAGCTCAAAGCTCCACCGAGGCAGAATACATTGCAGCTTCTATGGCTACTCGAGAGGCAGTATGGCTTAGGAAGTTGCTTGTGGGGTTGTTTGGAGAGCCTATGAAACCCACTATTATACATTGTGATAATCAGAGCTACATAAAAATTTCAGTTAATCCAGTGTTCCATGATAGATCCAAGCATATTGAGATCCCATACCACTATGTGCGAGATATGGTAGACAGAAATGTGATTCAATTAGAATATGTTTGTACAAAAGATCAAACGGCAGATATTCTGACCAAACCTCTTTCCAAAGTGAAGGTTGATCACTTCAGAAAAGGTTTAGGTATGATAGAAAGGTAATTTGCTTTGTAATCTGTATTTACATATCAATTAGATGTTTAATGTGTAAACTTCTTTGTCATGATAGGACATTTTGGATTTTATCCCCTGGGTTCATATCTAAGAGGTGACGATCTCTCAAGATAATGAACACTTGTATGGAGACATTATAAGGTGACCATCTTATAATGTCCAAACCAGTTATCATGTTGGATCTCTGGTGTGTCATAGATGAGCCATGATTGTGTTGTGGTAAAACATTTATATGAGATGTTAGTGCACCTACCGCAACTTAGATAAAGATGAGAATTGAATATTTTCTCATATGATTATCCTTAAGTATTGCGTGCTTAGGCAATATTGATATCACATGCTAGGGTGATATCCTGTCATCACAAGATTAATGTGATGAATATTTTGTATCACGTGTTTAGGTGATACTTCATATCATGTGATTAGGTGATATGATTTCCTAGAAAGTTAGATTGTGTAAAGAATGCTAACTATCATTTGAATTGTGATGCTTGATACACTTCTCTCATTTATCTTACCTAGCTAAGAGGGAGTGTTAATGCATGGTAGCTTCGGTAAGATAAATGATTGAATGAGAGATAAATGAAGTCTCTCATTCAATCATTTATCATATCGATAAACCATTCAAACAACTTCAAGCTATTTCATTTGATAATTATTCCTCATTCATATATCAAATCTACTCTGTTGATCAATATCGATAATCATATTATAGCATGGCATATCGGTGATCACCGATGGTTATCGAGTTAACCATGTATCCTGATTTATATCAGATGTGTTCCCAGCAATAAACTAATAATGATTATTGAGTTGCTATCGGGTGGCAAAGTATGCACCGCTTGACATATATAACCACTAGTTAGTCGGTTAACTTAGACACCGATTTACATCGGTTAATATGCCATGCAAACACCGTTTGGCATACATCGTGAATACCGATTGGCATGTACACTAAGTTACGTGGACCCCGATTTGTATCGGGCTGGTAATTAAATAAACACCGATTGATAGTATATATCAAAGGGTGCGATCAAGTAGTGTCTTGATCGGTCATGTCCATAAGACATGACTGGTCAAGGCACTACTTGATCTTCCCCTCTTGCATATATATATCAATTGATATTTGTGAAGAGGATATTGAAATCAATAAATACTCCTCTCACCTGCCAAACAAAGAAGATAGTCAGATTTATAATAGAGATCGATAATACATAAATATAGAGAATATAAATTAGAATACATCTTGCATATTGAATTGTAAATTGAACAACTTTATAAGTTAGACTATTAGATTTCAGTTAGAATAGGTTAGAGTTTTGTCGAAGGTTAAATTTTAGGAGTAGAGTACAACTGCTGCAGAAATTGTTGTAATGGCACCTGAAGCAAATATATGAACATTGAATCATGGTGTTTGTTGTCTTTGTTTTCTTATGTTTGCATGGTTTCTTTCAGCTAGTTAGAATTAGAGTTCAGTGATTTTAATGACAAAATGTGGGGGGTATTTGATGAATTTCTGGTTCATACCATTGGTGGTCTGCTGATTGTAGGCCACTGTGCATGGTTAGTCTGAACCTTACTGTGCTTAGTTCAACTTCAGTGTTCGTCTTAGGCTGCGCTAGAATTGGGTGCCTAAATGAAAGTCTCCGGTCTGGTCTGAAAATCCTTCATCCCTTGGAGATTGCACCGTTCTTGTCTAGTTGTGAGGGTGTCTCTAGCAAAAACAAGAATCTGTTTATGGAAATCTGTCTATCCACTACACTAGTCATTCTTATCGCTGTCTTTAGGTCCCCAACCCTTCTCTTTTGCTTTTATTTCCCAGTTCGAGAATCAGATACTGATTAGCTTGTTGCAAAACGTAAGGTCCCTAAAGCTCCCAACAAAACACATCGACCGTTGAGTTATCCCACAGTCAAGAACTAACATTTGGAACCTTGAGGTTGTCCCCTTTGATCAATTAAAATCAACATTAGGGCTTCCTTATACAAGAGAGGATAGGATACTCGGTGAGATCATTCTATTCTGTGTTGGCCGGATAGAGTTGCAGCGATGCGACTTTAGCCACGTCAACAAGACCCATACCTCGACTTGACTTAGAAGCTACATTGTGGAGCATCATTTGATGAATATATTGGCAGTCACGTATCACCTAAGCACTTAGAGCTGCAAAGACTCCAAATCAATCCAAAGGGAGACATGTCTGCCGCTAGACTGCCTAACTTGATCACATCCTGATGACAAGACATTGCATCCCCTCACAAGAAAAAGGTTAAAGATAACCAAAATTAATGCCAAGTTAGACGACTAAGCTAAGACAACTAATGTACAAGCAAAAAAATGAGGGATCCCCATTTGCCATGGGGCGATGTGTGAAAGTGTCACAACCTCTAGCACCACCTCAAATAAATGTTCCTAAACATTTCAAAGATAAAGATTCAATCCATACTTAGAACCTCCAAAAAATTCAATCCAACCTATCAAGAGACTAGGAAGCATACTCAAAAAGGAAGAAGAATCCCAAAGCGGATCAAGGTACTTAGTCTTTGATTACCCAAGTGTGTGCAAGTGCATTCATTCCAACTCACAAGAACATTGTAACCCTTAGAATCCACCATGACGAGCTATGTGATTGATCCAAAATTCGTAAGCATCATGGATAGAGCCTTGCTGCAAGTGAGTGTACATAGTCCTGATGAGACCTGTCTGTTGCTAGATTGCCTAGCTTGATCACATCCTCACGACAAGGCATTGCATCCCCTCACAAGAAAAAGGTTAAAAATACCAAAATTATTGCCAAGATAGATGACTAAGCTAAGATAGCTCATCTACGAGCAAAAAAGTAGGGGGTCCCCATTTGAAATGGGGCGATGTGTGAAAACGTCACAAGAAGTTGCATACACCTAAAACTAGCAATCAGAAATAGCACCATAACCAATTGTATACTTCTAAAGCAAATCTGAAACAGCAATTACATTATCGCCTCAAGTGATATTGTGAAGACTTACAGCACATTCATATCGCCCTATCAGGAACAGCTATAAGTGTTGAAAGGAGACTTGCAGCATAATTCACATTGTTATATAAGAATTAGCAGAGATAACTCCATAATTAATTGCAGATCGGAGTATATCAGAGAACATCACTGCATAATACCCATCAACATATCAGAGACAGCAAGATACTCCATCTTATTTCATCAACAAGAATATCAAAGATATTCATTGACAAGTGGTAACAATTGTATATCCTAAGGATAACCATTTATAAACAAATCATAATATGTCATTTTTTTGGTATCAATTATCATCAATATAAGTTTGCAAAGGATATTGTGTTCTAAGTATAGTTTTGATTAGAAAGAAGTCTCTTGCAATTGAATTTGAGAGTTAATAGTCCCTTGTTCCATAGAGTTTACATAAGGGGACATTACAAAATACCTCTACAATTTTGGTGCTCTTTGGTTTCAATAATTTGTTGAAACCTCCTTTGGCCAATCTCGTAGGCTTATTTGAGTGAAACTAGAATTTGTATTTTCAAAAGTTAGTGTTGACTGAGTTTTTGCTAAAATGAATTTGTTGGCTGCCACTTGATTCCAGGCTTCCATGTGTTTCTTGGCTGCTCAAATGAATTTCTTGTTCACTTTCAACTACATGTGCTTTCATTTTCTCTATGTGTTGCTTTCCATCAACAATAAGTTAAATTTCTTTCATTGCACCCTACCAAGTTGCCAACTGTAGAATTTTTTCAACAGCAGTAGCTTCATCTTCGGAAACATATAATGCTTGATTTGGAGTCATGTTATTGGCTGTAACATATGATGCTTGATTTGGAGTCATGTCATTGGCTGTAACATATAATGCTTGACTTGGAGTCATGTCATTGGCTACAACAATTAGATTTATGGGTCATATGTCTTTCCTCCTAAAACCATAAATATCTGCAATGGTGTAAGTGCCCTCTTGAATGCTTTGCTACTCAAAATTGCCAATTCATGTATTCTAATCTTCAAAGTACCAATTTTTTCCGTACATGTTTGTTTCTCGCTCTTGAAGTGTGTGTTAAAAGGAATAAACACACTTATATCCAATGCTTGTAATTTGTGGCCAGACCATGCTGGGAACGTAACTGAATCAACCCCCAAATCCCTTTGCCTTTTCAATTGTTTCAGTACCACATGATTACAATTTACAAAAACTATGAGCAAATTTTTGTTTTCTCGGAAAACTCCTTGTGGAACAGAAATTGTGAAATGATGCAGCCAATTTAGAAACATTTCTTTAGCCATCCATGTGTATTCTTGGACAGCCATACATCCTCCTAATTCACATCCATAGATACAATTATCTTTTTACCTTAAAGAGGTAGATGTCAGGGATATATTGTTCTGCTCCTATGACACAAGCCATGATTGTGATCTATTTTCTACTCTTCAACACATTTCTAGCCCCTTTCTGCACAATGAGTCACAAGCCACAATTCCTTCGAACTTGTACTCTTATCTTATTGCAATTCCCAGATATTGTGAGGCCAATACCAGTTTTCCTCATATACTTCTGCAAGGTCTCATAAAATACAACAAATAGAGTCCCTAAGAATAATAGCCATGTGTCTACCCAAACCCTCTATTGTTCTTATTGATAAATAAGGATACCTTTTCTAAATCCTGTCCACCATGACTTCAAGGCAACCGTTGTTGAAAGGATTGGACCTAAGCTGAAATGTGTGGGCTAAATGTGCTTTCAATAGCATAATTCCCAGTCCATAGTCCATATTGGCCAAATCCTTGCACAATTGCACAATTTCTAGCTCCTCCTCACTAAATAAAATAGTGGGTGACTCCCTTCTTGTAGGTTGTTGTGAAATTAGGTTGTTGTGAGCCCTTCAAGCCAGTAAAACAAAGTGCTTAACACAACATTTCTTTGTTGTAGCTTGAGTTGAGTACCCATTCGCTACATCTTATATAGCAAATTCCATGACAGCCTTGATTGGCTCTCTTACAAAGGAGACCTCCTTAGCAATACAAGTGTTTCCTATCAGTTGCACATCAGGTTGAGCCTTTGGTTGGTTAATAGTATTCTGTTCTTGAATGGGTTCCTCATCGTCTACATGAACCAAACTTACTTCCCTGCATTTCAATGTTGCACAGGGATTTCACCTGCAAACTATGTCTACCTATTGGCATTCATCATGATGAATCTGGAACATAAAATGGAAAATCATAAACATACAGAAAATAAATTCAATGGACTAAAGAGTTCTTTATGTGGACCTGCAATTATACTTCTTGTAGAATTTACACCTCCACAACTTCATGAGATAGAATTAGTAGCAGCTATGTTTAGGATTTTATGAGATACACAAAAATGATAAAACCTTTCACCAAGGAGATTGCCAGTGGAACATAATAAAATATGGCTTGCATAAAATTGTTTGCAACAGCGCTAACTATAACAGATTCACATATCAATACAAATATGGTAATTGAAGTATCAAGATTTTCCTCTTGGCCTTCCAAAAAGTGAATCTCATCAAAAGTATGTCATTGTCTACTTTCTATCAAATGAAACTATCGATAATGAATGGTCTTCAATATGGTTGTTGTTTTCACCTTTTCACGCATCGCACCATTGCAAATGGAGACCCCCTCTTATTGCTTTGCAGTCTCACCGTTTGCTAGGGCTTTTACGTGTCCAGCTGTAGTTTTGAGTCCTTGTAGCAAATTTCTCCTTAAGGATGAGATCAAGTCACCAGTCCTAGTCTGGAATTCATCAGCAAGTATCAGGATTGAATTTCAAGGGCAATATTGTGGACAGTGCAAAATGTTGTCACGGAGCAACAAAAGTTGTCAACATTGCAAAATATTCAATAGTTGTCAAAGTTGCAAAAGTTGCAAAAGTTGCCATGAAAGTTGTTAGGATGAGTGATGCTTTGAAAATGAAGTATTGGACGATGTTGAAAAGATTCAAGGATTCAATGCCTAGACAAGGGAAATTCCTTGTCAAGGCTGGATACTTTCCGGCCTTGACAAGACCAAGGAAAAAGAAATATCTTTCAAGGTCCTTGTCTAAATGAAATTATTCAAAATTGAGAACTTAAGGCCTAAGGATCAAGTATGAAAATACTAAAATCATTTGATTCAATTCTTAGCGCATTTGGAAATTTCTTCAAGCAAAGTGTTCACCTTGATCCTTTGTCCTTTGACCTCCTTGATATGCGCCTGGCAATTTGTCCATGACAAGGCTTGAAATGCGCGCAGCACTTTTTCCTTATCACCAAGGAATGGCACCCAAATTGCATTTCCATTTGTCCGTGAGAATTTGGAAATTGTGCCCATGATTTTCTTGTGTCCTTGGGAACCTCTAACTCGTGCCCGAGTTTGTCCTTGTTTGGCAAGGAATGGTGCCCAACTTGCATCCTTTGGTCCTTGGACACCTATCATTTGCACCCAACATCAATCCATAAGCATCAATGCAATGCGCCTAGCATATTTTCATGTGATAATTCGGTGTTGTTTAGTCCCTAGCATGGTCACAATTGTGCCCATCCTTAATATCATTTCATTATTGTATTGAGGTTCTTGAATACTACATTCGAATGGAACTCATACTTAGTCCTTCATGTCACCTTAATTGCACCCTAATTTTATTACCTTAACATGGAGTTGCATTGGTGTCTAGTCCTTGCCACCCCCTAAACATCGCCCATAGCATGAAACCTTGTTGCTTGGCACCTTCGAAATCCATCCTACATCAATCCCTACACACCTTCCAAAACCCCCCATCATCACTCCTTCACACATGTTAAAACCAACCCACTTGAGTCCTTGTCCCCCACATACCCCTCATTACCACCTAGGGATGTAGTCCCTCAAATACCCTGAATCCCACCTTACCTTGTCCATTTGTGCACATCACATTGTCCTTATACACCAAGGATTTGCGCCTTGTCTTTGTCCTTACACACATGAAAAAGCCGACCTAATGGGCTCGTCCTTAAGGACATCTCAGATCTGCCCAAACTTTATCCCTGGAGACATGAATTTTGCACTCAGCACTGTCCTTAGGGTACCTCCAAATGCGCTATCAATTGTCCCTAAGGACCCCCTATATGTGCCTATGTTGGAGTCCCTAACCCCCTCTAAAACCCGCTCAGGCATGAGGATGTTCAAGTCAGCCCCCTCTCAGAGGGAGATTTCAAAAATTTTAAAAAACAAATCAAAAATGCTAGGGCAGCCACCCTGAATTTGCATTCAATCAATTCAATTTCAAACATTTAAATGTGCAAGTCGGCCTAAGTTGGTTAATAATCAATTCAAAAGTGAAGAGGCCTATAAATCAAGGATGAATTTGGTCATTTAAACATCAAATCCATTCAATTCAAAGGCAAATTAAGGAGCAGACTTGAACAGATTTGAAGCAATTTTCTCATCAATTACCTTGCATAAAGGGCCAATTCTATCAGCATAAGGGAGAATTGAAGGTATGACCTAGGAGAGAACCTGTTAAAGGCTGATTTGGAGTGAATTTCAGAGTTATTTCCATCCATTTTTAGGCCTGATTGGGTGTGAATTTGTCCCAGTCTTGAAGCGAATTTATGCAGATCTGATTTAAACCTTTAAGATCAGACCTAGGCGAATTGAGTTTTCAGCCTAAAGAGGGGCGAATTAACCTGTTTTAGTGCGATTTCTCCCAGCCTTCATCACCTTGTGCACCATTTTTCAAAATCAGGCCTGATAAAAGGTGAGATTCCAGTTAAAGGCAGGGTTAGCACATATTATTCAAGGCAAATTTTGTCACAATTTGATCAAACTCAGACTTATATTGTCATTTCCATGTGAAAATTCAGTTTTCAAATCAATAAGGTATGCATTTGAGGGGAGTAAAAGTGTCTTCAAGAGCAATAAAAATCAGAGTTTTAATCAGGTTTACTTTCATTTTTGGATTTTTGGATAGGAATATTCATCATCTTCTTGTGATTTTGTTAACAAATCTTGTGAAATTTCATTTACATGTGTCCTAAGTGTGTGAATTAATCTAAGTTTTCATAATTTCAAAGTAATCGCTTCTTGAATCTTACATTGACATCTTTCCAAGTCATCCAGTGTCCTTCTTGAATCTTACATTGACATCTTGACAAGACCTATCCTCTGATAAGAAAAGGCTAATGACACAAAAGAAACCTCTGCCAAGCCAAGCAAACTAACAAAACAACCACCCTAAATGCGAAAAGCAGGGGTCCCCATTTGCAATGGGGTGATGTGTAAAAACGTCACAACAGTAACAATCAAGCTTTCCAAAAGAGGACGTGGTATTTAGGACCCAACAATGGAAATGTCCCTTCACATTTGGACAACCCAACGACATCCAAAAATTGACCCGCAGATAAGGTGTTCCTCTCCAAGGCAGCATTATCAGGATGATGTAGACTACATAATACAAATCAACATTCCGAATTGTAATGTCATGAGTTCCAAGTTGCACCTCATATTTTCCAGAAGGAGATGAAGAGTACAGAAGCACAAGAGAACCCTCCCGTATCCGGATATGAAATAGTTCCCACAGTGAGATATGATCAAGCCATGCTCCTGGAAGATTTCGAGTTCCCACCCGAGTTTGAAAGTTATGAGACATAGGACCAGAATGGAAAATTTCCACCTGCAACAGCTAATGATCCCATGGAGGAGCTAGGCTTTACATTTCCACTAGTGGCAGCAAATGAACTTGTTAAAGAGCAAATTATGCTTTTCCTTCATTGAACAATAATGTCATCGTGCAAGGAACAAAAGAGGTTCATGCATTTCAACAAACATCAAGGAATCGAGTTCCTAAGGTGTATCAAAGGAATTACTAGCCTCATGAGCCATTCACTTCATCAATTCCTCCAAATAATTTCTAGACACCACCACATCCTAATGCTAGAAATACTCCAAGATATCCAAAACACTCATCAGAATATAAGAAAAACACAAATAATATCAGACCTAGGCGAATTGAGTTTCCAGCCTAAAGGGGGGCTAATTAACCTGATTTAGTGCGATTTCTCCCAGCCTCCATCACCTTGTGCACCATTTTTCAAAATCAGGCCTGATCAAAGGTGAGATTCCAGTTAAAAGAAGGGTTAGCATATATTGTTTAAGGCAAAATTTGTCACAATTTGATCAAACTCAGACTTGTATTGTCATTTCCAATTGAAAATTCAGTTTTCAAATCAATAAGTTATGCATTTGAGGGGAGTAAGAGTGTCTTCAACAGCAATAAAAATCAGAGTTTTAATCAGATTTACTTTCATTTTCTGATTTATGGATAGGAATATCCATCATCTTCTTGTGATTTTGTCGATAAATCTTGTGAAAATTCATTTACATGTGTCCTAAGTGTGTGAATTCACCTAAGTTTTCATAACTTTAAAGTAATCACTTCTTGAATCTTACATTGACATGTTTCCAAGTCATCCTAGTGTCGTTTCATCCTTGTAACTTAGGTGTTTTACTTTCAGGAGGTTGATGTCGGGAGCTATAGCTAGAGGAATTTCAAGACAAACACAAATATAGTATGACTACAAAGGAGTCCTTCCGGAATCAAGGATCGTCTCGAAGTGGAAGAAGGTTGGAAAGACTAACCTTGGACATGTTGACATGGATGAATTCATTTAGAGAATGTATGCATACAATACGCCCAAGATAACTAAGAGCATGGTGAGGAATGGAATTGTGCAAGCCATCAATTTCCCTCATGCAATGTAATGCACCAAGTTGATGGTAGAGTGTGCAAGGCATTATAATCCTACGGAGAGGCAAGTGATAGGACCTGATGGTAGAGTCTTGACTTATCTTTTCGATGAGTCCATTGCAGAGACCATACATTCATATTCCAATGTACAATTCCATTGTCTACAAGACCAAGGAGGGAACGTTGGCGATGTACAACAACATATCCAGGTCTTGTGTGGAGATCATCAACAAATCATGGATGTTGAAACCAAGGAGACATCGCTCCAAATTGCCAAAGAAGCTTGTTAGATCTGACTTCAAAGAAGAGTATGGAGATCTTGTCATCTTATTGAACCGAGTGATGGGATGCCCTCAAGGTTCCGACTTTAAGCCATGGATGTCCTACTTCATTGAGAAGGTAGTGTCTCGAGTGAAAAGGATCAATTGGGCTAAGATAGTATATGGCAACCTATTGTGACCATTTCACACATTGCCCCATCAAAATGGGGACCCCCCCTTTTTTGCTCGTGTCCTAGTCTTTTAGTCTAATATCTCTCTTGCCAAAGAAATGAGTGAGTTTGTTAGCCTTTAGTAATGTCTAGATCACATTAGAAGTGAAGCCCACCGTGAGTTCAACCAAAGAGTGAATGAGAGATTGCTAGTAAGGGATGCTTCAAGTGCCCCTCTCTCAAAGCAAATTTCACTCCTATTGCTTCAAGTCGAAGGAAAACTCATATTCAAGGTGAGTTTTGAGGTCTTATAGTATATAGAGGCATAAACTAAGGCATAAAGTAAAAAGATTCAACTAAAAGGTGCGTTTTCAAGCTACTTCAAGTGCTCAAGGTTGAGGGCGAAAAACTTCAAGTGCTCCTCTTGAGGAGCGAAATTCACTTCAAATGCCCTAAGTTGAGAGCGAAATTGTTCCTAAAACGCACCATGAGCCTAGTTTCAACAAACTCAAATGTAAGGAATGAAGGAGAGAGAACAAGAAATCACTAAGTTTCAATCCACTTCAGGTGCACCACTCTTAGAGTGAACTTCAAGTGCACACCTTGTGGAGCAAACTACATGTGGTCAAGACTCAAAAGCGAAATTCCTCCTAAGACCTCATGTTGAGCATGCTATGACGTATTGAAGTTGGGAAAGTGAGTGTAAGTGAACAAAGGAGAGTTAGAGTGTTGATTTTAAATGAACTTCAAGTGCTACTTCTTTGGAGCGACTTTCACTTCAAGTGCTCTTTGATAGGGGCGAATTTTCCTTTTAGGCCTTCAATGAGGTGAGTTTGACATGTTTAAATGAATGAATGTTTAAAAAACCCAAGGTTTGAGTTGATAAAGCAAGTAAAATAATTGAGAGCAAGTTTATTTTGATTTGAAATTCACTTCAAGTACATAGCCTCAGGAGCGAACTTCAAGTGCATGGCTTTAGGAGTGAACTTCAAGTGCATGACTTAAGGAGCCAACTTCAAGTGCATAGCCTTAGGAGACAACTTCAAGTGCATGTGATTTGGAGTGAACTTCAGGTGCATGTAATTTGGAGCGAACTTCAGGTGCATGGATCATGGAGCGAATTCTACTTCGGGTGCACCTAATTGAGAGCGAATTTGCCTCATTTTCGCAAGGGATGATGTGAGATTGCTTATAAAATCATTGCCTTGAGCCGATTTGATGCTTAGAAAAGAATAATTTTGAGTTAAGATGATGAAAGGCGAGATTTGAGAGTAACGTCAAGTGCATAGCCTCAGGAGCGAACTTCAAGTGCATAGCATAAGGAGCAAAATTCAAGTACATGACTTTAGGAGCGAACTTCAGGTGCATGAGATTTGGAGCGAACTTCATATGCATGTGATTAGGAGCGATCTTCATGTGCACACCTTCAAGAGAGAACTTCATGCGATCATTGTTGAGAGCGAAATGCCTTTCATAAGGTGAGTTATGTTTGAATGCACTTTTATGCTTATCAAAGACTAATCAAACATGAATTTGGCGCCAAAAGAAAATATAAATTTCTTCCATTTGTGTCAAGTCAGCCAGCAAAGGAAAACAAAATTAATTTTATTTTTATAAAGCCTGGTCGGCCTACATAGGGAGAGACACAACCTTTCCTTCAGGCGCCTATATAAGGGTATTCAAACAATCATTTCAAACATCAATTCAAAACAAATCCTTCCTCTCTGATGAGCGAATTTTAGCTGCAGGCAGCGAATTTCATCAACATCAAAAGCGAATTTAAGCATTAAGATTGCATATTCAAGAGCAAACTTCATCATTGAATAACAAAATTCACCAAAGGATAAGCCAATTCCATCTGCAAGAAGGGATATTACCAGCGAATTTGTCCTAAAGAGCAACGAATTAATCACTACAAGGGCGAATTTATTCACTCACACTCAGCAACAGCAGGTTCCTCAATTACGTCATTTGATCAATAGCACTCATATCAGGTTGAATAATAAAAAATCAGGGGTAAGTGCATCATATTGACTGATAGAAGATCAGGTACAGGTCTCATTGGAGTCAAATATTGATCTTTTTATTAAATTAGACCTCTCTTATTACTGATAATCCACTAGAAAGTGCAAGTAGAAGTAGGGAATCAGTCTTATTTAGCATATAATTTCAGATTCATTTGAACGTAATATTGTAGAACATCTACTATCATTCTCATGGGTAAATAGGCTTAACCACATTAATACTTTGTGTATCCTTCACCATATCTCCTAATTTATGCATCTCTCATAGGTGAAAGATGGCGGCACCCAAACCTAGTGGAAAAGTGAACTGTCAAGCACTCATCAAAGAGCATTTGAGGAGTGCTAGATTAGAAACCAAGATCACCTCCCATTGGAGCAGAATAGGAGACACCTAGCTCAGGAAGTTCGACACCAATAAGTTTCGGAGCCCGTTATACACAAGCGAACCTACAGCTACAGCGAAGAAGATGATGGATAGCGGGATTGTAAATGGAGCTGGCTTCCCTCCTGCGGTGCAATGCTATGAGTTAATTGTTGAATGTGCCCAACATTATGATTCCCGCTCAAGAAGAATAGTGGCGAAGGATGGAAGAGTACTTGCTTACCTCTCGGAGACAGCCATTAATGAAGCATTTCATCTACCTGAGCCTAAGGACATGATCTACGTGAGTGTAAAAAGAAGATAAGTCAGTCCATGATGATGATCCAAAAGCTTGTTTATGGATCATCGACAAATTTTGGTTATCAAAGAGTAGAGGTGGTAAGAGCAGAATGCCCGACAGATTACGCAGAGTGGACTTCAAAGATGAATTCAGAGACTTCATCACTCTACTTCATCGTATGGTGGGTGCACCTAAAGCTACATATTTCGAGGACTGGATGTTTTACTTCATAGAGACAGTCAATCATGGAAAGAATGCAATCAATTGGGCGAGGCTCATTAGCAACAGTATCGATGTCCACCTGAGAAGATTGATGCACACGAGGACATTCTATATGAGTTCCTATGTTATATACTCGCTTGCAAGGAATTACGAATATCCCGGGCTGGTGTATAGAGGCATAGTCGGAACAGCACCAGGAAAAATAAAAGTGCATGACTGTTATACACAGCTTCATCATCCGACTAAACAACACTATAGGAGAGTGAATGATGCATTCACTATGCACATCACGACGTCGCTTCAAGGTGGAATTCATCAAAGACTCTCTCCAATAGCACAAGCTTTGGTTCAACTGCATGTTTCATCCAATTCCCAAATTTCACCTATATCAGAGTTCAAGGATGTCCTTCTCCTCCCTACATGTTGCCACGCTACCCGACAACCAAGATAGTGCTACTAGAGGTGGTAAGGCAATTGGTGGCATATGTCAAGGCATATAGGCAAAAGCACGGAACCTGTATCTCTTTCCTATTTCACTTGGAGACTGTATTGAACTGTGTCCTTCCCTTCAAGGAGCTGAGAATGTCGAAGGAGAGTTAGCCCTCTATTCACTCAAGCCATTCACTCCTAGAGATCACTTTGATCCATATGACAACATAAAAGGAATTATGGGAAGGAATTATGAACACCAGTGGCAGTTAGAAGACTATTGGATGAATATTCAAGATGATGTAGAAGTGAAGAAAAAGATGCATTCTAGCCTACCTCTTGATTTCATCCGGAAGCGTAAGTTGTTTAACGTTGGTGATCAAGTACAAGATAGCAGAAAATATCTCCAATCCGCCTATGCCAAAGAAAGCAAAGAGATCCAGATCAATTTGGTTAACTTCCACTTCATGGAATTTGAAGGAGTTGATGAAACAAGTCTTGGAATACACTCGCATATGGATAGACATCCAGCATCAGAAATTGAAAGAGCAGAATATAACAATGACATTTCACTTAGAAGCAAGGAAAGATAATTAAGATTATGCAAGCGCGAGTGGAAGTGCTTCCCAATCATCTCACTAAAGAGGTTCAAAGAGGTAAGATAATCATGGAGAAAAGGAGCCATCAAGGAAGATGCATAAATCAAATTCCAGTCATCCTTCTAGTACTTCCTCTAGGCGTGAAGAAGAGTTGAATCGGGATGAAAGACATGAAGAACAAAGGATGATTAAAGAATTGAGTCAAGGAGTAAATGAATCAATGGAGTCTACAGTTCAGAATGATAAAGGCAAAGAAAATTCATCACAAGAACAAAACGATCTCACTCCTCACAATCAAGAGATTGATGGAGATGAAGAAAAAGACAGTGATGAGACCACTTCCGCACAAAAAGATGAGCGGATGCTTGAAGAAACACAAGTTCAAGAAGGGAGATCATCTATTTCTGAATGGCTTAAGAAAAGGTTAGCCGGAGAGGTGATAGCAGTTGACGAAGAACCAATATATGACTTAGGGAGCCTTCTAAGTCGAACTCAAGAGGTTTTTGAAAAGAAGAAAGCCACAAAAATGTCTAAGGTGATCAGAGTTGATTCAAGTTCTCAGAAGTTACAAATAGCTACTCCAATGGTTGACAAGTATGAAGATGAAATCATAGCAGATGAATATGATATAGAGACTTTTGATTTGGCTCCACTCACCTCCGAGCAAGCCATAGGTGATGCGAATGATTCGTTAAAGGCAGTTAATGATATGCTTAGAATGGAAGTAGAGAAGAATAAAAGGTTAGAGAAAGAGATAAGTACGTGGAGAAACTACTTCCAACAATTCCAAAAACCATTGAGACAGCAAAATCCAGCAGCTACACCACCACCTTTGCTTCCTTCGGAATCAATTGATCATATGGAGAAGATGAGAAATTCAGCACAACTGATGGACACATGGATTAAAAACTCTTATATAAAGTTAGCAAGTTTATGAAAGGCACAATGAAGACACTTGATACAGTCATAAAAGTCCTCAAAAGGACTCATGTCCTCATAGAAGCTTTTCAGTCATTTGCTCATACCAGAGGTGTTATCATCCCAGTCTTACAAGTAATAAGGAAAACACCCAGGGAAGTCTTGACAAGAGAGAAAATAAGAAGGGATGGGTCTATGCCCAAATTTCAACATTGGAGTAGTCTACTTCGCACAAAGAAGATCCTTTTTGAAGCTAAATGGATGCAGTCAAGTTCAAGACGATATGCACCCAATTCATGATATGATAGTGGGAGTAGCACAGGTTGTCTTGGAGAGGAAGATCGATCCTGGAATGATTATAGAAGCCAAAGAATTGGAGGAAAGAATAAAAGTTATCTTTCATGGAGCTGATGGAATGATCACCAAAAGGCAATTGGATGATATGTTCGCACTCGTAGTATTAGCCAGCAAAACACAAGAGCTTGAACCTGAATGGGAGAATCTATCATCAAGGCCTTTGAGGAAGTTATGCACATGGAAGAGCAGTTCAATACTTTACAAGAAGTTCTGATGAATGAGATAGAGGACATGACGACCAGATTCATTGAATATGCCAAAAGGGAAAGGGAAAAAGGAAACAAGATTCTAGAAGACATTTTGTTATGATCCTACTTGGCAACTCATTTTCTCATTGGAGGATGCTTCCTCAATTTCTATGCCAGCTCATTATTTTCTCATTGGTTGATTTCATGATAATGTTTATCTAGATGAGATTTTGTTTGTATTAGACCCTAATTAGGGTTTAGGTGGCAAAATCTTGACCCTTGATCTTCATTTGATCTTGGCCCTTCATTGTATTTAGGAGTGCTATATAAACTCCACTCATTTCATTTTGTAAAAAGATTAGACATTAGACAATAGACATTAGCTATAAGAGATAGATATTAGAGTTCAAGAAAGATAAGAGGACTTGAAAGATTGTTGTTATTTTGCTATTGGATTAATAAAACATTGAAGTTATGGTGTTTCTATTCAATCCTTGAAGCTTCTTGCATGGTTTTTCATCCTCTCAAGTCAATCTTTGATATTGGTTTAAATAGTTAGATTGAATGATGGAATGTTGTGCTTGATTTATTGTGAAGCTCATAATCCATACCACTAACCTCTTGCTGATTGTAAGCGTGCCTTGTGTGGTCAACTAGAATTATTGAATGCACTTAAGTTCAATTGTTGCTTAATCATGGATATGCATTCAAGTGATGGTGTCTATGCTTAGTAGCGATTTGAAAATCTTCAAATGTCCTTAGAAGATTGGATTAGTTTTGGTGGAGTTGTTCTTGTATGGTAATACTAAGACTGGTAGAGTTTCACTTAAATCATCCTCCATCCATCGATTCCTAGGAATAGCTTAATATCTCTCAACCCTCATCTTTTGCAATTTTTTGATAAACATCTAGTAGTAATAGGAAAGAACTTCATTGCATATCATCTGTAATGCACTTCACGAAGTCTTCTCATGCATAAGGCCCCATGATGAAACAACAATCACAACGACCACTCGTGCTTATCCACAAGTCAAGACCTGACATACAAGAACCTTGCAGTTGTCTCATGTGATCCTTAAGCCAATCTTCAACATTTGAGTAACTTTGTTCAAGAGAGGATAAGATGCTTTTGGATATTGTATTATGTGTTAGACTGTGCATAAAAAACACATCAACTGAATTGGCGCTAGAAGGAGGGCACCCGCGAAAAGAAGAAGACTTCTTTTGATCATGATGCGGAATGGTACTGCGTAAACAATATCTCATCCTAGGTGAACAACAAGATATCATCTCATAGTTGAACACTCTTGGTTGGAGAAACCAAAGAAGTTAAGCTGAATTCCGACAAGTGAGAGTTGTGATTGATAAAGAAGAGTAGTTGGGAAATTTGCTTCCAGTTATCATTGTTCCTAGAGCAGGCAATAGCGAGAATCTACTAGCTACCAATCAACAAAGGAGAAATTAAATCAGTTCAAGAGCTTGCGCGTTGAGTATGAGTCATTATGGTACTACCCTCTCCTGTTAGAAGAAGTGAACCTGCTATAGAAGGCGAATTTAAGCAACCAGACTTGGGAGACGAAAGAGATATCATAGCTAGTTTGAACAACCTTGCTTGAGAAGTGAAAACAAGTGCACTACAATATATCGCAGTTACTTTTGTGTTAGATGAAGAAGAGGAGATAGCTGACAAAATTGAAGCTCAAGTTGAAAGAGATTTGCTTGCCCAAAGATTACAAGTCCGAATCGCTCCTAGATAGGTCATTCCAAGAACAAGCTTACTTGAAGAGATCATCATTTTCAATGGTATTGCCACATAGAGGTTTGGATGAAGTAGTACAGTCGAATTTGGAATTAGCCAATTAGGCAATGTGCAAGAGGACATAATCTCAGGACTAAACAACCTAGCTTGGAACGTCAATAGAAGTGAAGAAGAGTATACAAGATTTTGAGTCTTGCTAGATCGAGAAGAAGAAAAGGCTGAAAGGATCCGAAGAGCCGTTGCGAGAGCATTTTTTAATCAGGGGAATCCACAGTGAATTTGAAAAGGACAACCACTTCACACTGGAGCGCATAGGTTCTTTCCAACCCGAGAAGCATCAAAGGATATTGAGATCAACACCAAGAGCAAAAGAGCTGATTGAATTGCAGTTCGCTTCAAAACCAAAACGTGCAAAGAAAGGAGATATGTCAAGAGAGCCAAAAGATCAAACCAGTTCACCTCAAACTCCATCACTCCAAGACCAAGTTCAGGCTGCAATTCAAACAAGTATCCAAACAATTACACAATCAGCAAGTCAAGCAAGTTCGATTTCATCAAGCTCTCATTCAACTTCATCAAGCTCTCATTCAACATCACAAACAAGCTCCAAGTCAGCCACCCAATCAAGTTCGCAAGGTACATGAAGTAAAATGGCTCAATTAAGACCACCACCTCCTCCTGCTCATGCGCTTAATGGTGCTACATGGATGATCAACAACCCATCCCTGCTTGAGTTCACAGTATAACACGAAATGCCTAAAAATCTGGAGAATTTTTGTCCTAAGTTAAATGTGAATGACTTCAACGGGACAACTAAAGATCATGTCAAGATGTTTGAAGATCTCCTATGCAATAGGCAAATTGAATATGCAGATGTGGCTTGCAGACTCTTCCCATACTCACTGGGAGCTGAGGCATACTTTTGGTTCATTCATCTACCTACAGGATCAATAAGAACATAGGATGCAATGAAAGACACATTCATTGCAAAATTTGGTATTCCAGCCACTCCTGTTGAGCTATACAAACAATTTGTGGAGATTAAAAGACAGGAACATGAGCCTATTACCACTTTCAACAACAGGTTCCATAGAGTTTACATGATGCTGCGAGCTCCTTACCTCATTGCAGACGCAAGAGAAATATACTATGGCGCCTTACATCATTTGACTTCCATGTTCATGAGGGCCTCTCCCGCCCCGAATGATTTGAATGCAGCATACACAAGGGGTATTGAAGTAAGCAAGAGTATGGATCAAAACATCACTGGGCCATTACTTCACATGGGACCTCCTACAACACCTAATCAAATTCAAGCTATAAGTCAAGCTTTAATGCATCATACTCTGGTCTTGAATGCGATCCCACAAGCGGAGTATCCTAACATGCAACCATCCAACCAATTGGTTCTTCATCCAGGAGTCGCACTTTCTCAAGCCCCGCCTGCACATCCGGTTTACCTGCAAAATGCAACAACATCTACAAGGACGCAGGAAGATAAAGAATAAATCAAGGAATTAATTGAGCAAGTCAAGAAGTTGTCGAGTGAAGTAACATACTTGAGAAATCAAAATAATCAGCTGCAGACTATGCAAAGGAGTAATCAAAACTATCAAGGAAACAATCAGAATTATCAAGGAAGTAACAATCAGGGTTTAGGAGTAATAATCAAGGATTTAAAAGGAGAACGTGGAATACAACGCCTAATAATGAAAATGTAGTTTCACCACTAGATAATCCACCGAACTCACAAAATCAAGAAAGTCGTTTGGCCGACAAGGTGTTCCTAGCAGAAGCAACATTATCTAGTTGGTGCAGATTACACAATACAAACCAACACTCTAAGCTTCAATGTCCAGAATTTAAAATAGTTGCCGACATATTTCAACAAGAGATGCGCAATACTGAAGCACCTGAAAATCCTACTACAACAGGCTATGAGATGGTTCCTACAACACGATATGATCAAGCATTGGTTGTTGAAAGTTTCCAGCTCCCTTAAGCATATAAAGATGATCAAGCACATAATGGGAAATTTCCCCCAGAGTCAGCCAATGGGCCAATGGTGCCACCAGGTTCTCAAATTCCACTTTCTTCTGCAAACGGACCTGTTGAAGATTCAGACTACGTCTTTCCACCTCTCAACAACAGCATTCTGGTTGAAGGCATAAAGGAAGTTCAAACGCTATAGCAATCATCAGGAAATCAAGGACCGAGAGTATACCAGAGGAATCACAAAAATCAAGAGCCGTTAACGACATCAATTCCTCTAAATAACTTCTCTACCCCACCCAATCCAAATGCTAGCAATATCCCAAGTTATCCACAAGATGTGCCAGAATATAGACAAAAGAACATCCCTTCTCCCCCCAGGGACGAATCGAAGAAGCTTAGTTTGTATGTGCTTGAAGAGTTTAAGAAGGTCAAAGTTAGTTTGTCATTATTTGAGTTGATGAAAGTACCCGAGATCAGGGAAACATTGGTTAATAGCTTGAGTGATGCGACGATAGCAAGGCCGAATAACCAAAACACTTCCAGTGCCTCAAGAGGGACAAACAACACTACTCAAGCTAATAGAAATATGATCCAAGAAGAAATGGATGGAGAGCAACAGTCATCAAACAATGAATGCATGGTCCAAATCTCATCTTGCTTGCCAAAGAAAGAAGATATGTTAGAAGGAAAGATGTTGCTCAAAAGAGATAACACTAAGAGAACCCAAGAAACGCTGAAAATAGAAGAAAATTTCACTTCGAGTGAGATTATTTCGGAGGAGACTACCATCAAAAGGGATACAACTAAAGAAAAAACATCAAAGCAAGAAAACAACACTAAAGGTGATAGTTCAAAAGGAAATAACAATATCAACAAGAACGAAGCAAGTTTACAAGAGCAAAAAGATAAATCCACAGTTCTTTGCCAAGGGAAAGATGAGCCAGCTCCATTTCTACTTTCAATAAGAATTTTTGGAAAACTCCTACACAACTATTTATATGACTCAGGAGCTTCAAGCAACGTAATACCTTTAGCCATCTATCAAAGACTGGGTATAACTCCTACACCCACCACAAAGAAAGTGACTCAACTAGACAAAACAAAAGTTCCAGTGGTAGGAGAGCTCAACAATATCCATATGCAGTTAGTAGCCGACCCAAGAGTCCAACACTTCATAGATATATCAGTTGTAGAAATACATGATACCTACGGCATGTTGTTGAGTAGGAATTGGTAACACAAATTGAAAGGTTATGTTTCAATAGACTTTTCCCACATGTGGCTACCATGGAGAGGAGTTCCCAATCAGATCAAGATTGATAGCACTCCAAGATTGAGGCTGAGGATAACAATATATGGCGAAGATAATGAAATTATATTTCTTGAGACAGATCTTGGGACATATAAATCCAAAGTTGAAGAAGTCCTAATGCTGCAAAGTCTTGATGGAGAAGGAAATTCGCAGGAGATCATAGAATCCACTAAGGCTATTGTTGAAAGCAATCATGATTCAGATCAAGACAATGAAGGAATGTTTGAAAATTTCAGGAGATTTGTCCACAAGAATGTCCAACAAGGGATTGAGCTTGGAAATTTAGCATGTATCCAAGATCTACTATTGCCAAATTGGTGCAAGGTACATAACGCCTTCCATTTCGAATTTTCATGTGCTATGTGCAAGATTGCCTTGGAGCAATTATACAAAAAGATCCCCGAGGCTGTAATATTAGAAGAAATCGAGGTTCCGGAAACCAACAGTTCATCTGAAGAGGACACTTCATCAAATTCATCAGAGGAGAGTGACAATGAAAGAAGACCAAGTGATCAAACTTCACTAGACGGAGGAAAGAAAGATGAAAATCAAGCATGGACTCTAAGATTTGATGGATCTAAATCAAAAAAACAAGGATTAGGAGTTGGCTTTGAGTTAATCAGTCCTTCAGGAGAAACATATTTAGCTGCTCATAGATTGCAATTCCTTTGTACAAACAACGTCGCTGAATATTATATTCATTGATTCATGGGTTATTGCTAGCCATTAAAAAGAAAGAAAAGATCCTGCATGGTTTTGGAGACTCAGAAATAGTCATAAGGCAAATAAGGAAACAATATGTGTGTCATGACAAGAGGCTAACAAGATATCGCAACCGAGTGTGGGATCTCATAGAAAGATTTGATGCTTTCATTATCAAATCAATGTACAGACATTAGAATCAAGTAGCTAATTCCCTTGCTCAAGCTGCCAGCTCATTAGCTCCACTTGCCATGGAAGGTTTGAAGAAATTCACAGTAGAGCTGACACTAGTACCTTCAATTCCAGATAATGTTACAAATTTCCAAGTATTCAAAGATGACAAACATATATTGGAATTCTTAACCAATATAGATGTCTTCTTGAGTCAAATCATTGATGAAGAAGATATAGAAGCTGTAGAGTTTGATCCAGAAGGTATTTTGAACTTGAAAACTAATACTATTCCAAAGGGTATGATGGAATTGGAAAGAATCTTTGACCTAGATAAGCTGCAAGCAATCAAGAGCCATAATGTGGAAGGAAACGCATGCAAGATCATCAATTTAGGTAATGAAGAACAAGTCAAGAATGTCTTCATAGGGAAAGCTTGCACTCCACAAGAAAAGGAGGGTATTTTGAAGAACATGAAAGACTTCCCAGATGTCATTGCATGGAGTTATGAAGATCTGAAAATGTATGATACTTCAATCACCACACACATGATACCTTTGAAGCCCGGAAGCAAACTGTTCAGGCAACGACAAAGACTTGTCAACCCACTTTTGGAACCACTGCCAAGAAGTTAAGAAGCTACTCTCAGCAAAGATCATTTTTCCAGTCAGACATTCGACATGGGTCGCCAATTTGGTTCCAGTACGTAAGAAAAATGGTGAGATTAGATTATGTGTATACTTTAGGAATCTCAAAAGAGCATCAGAAAAGGATAATTACCCGCTACCATCACTAGATGAGGTGCTACAAATAGTTCAACGGGTCACAAATGATGTCTTTTCTAGATGGATATTCAGGATACAACCAGGTGATGATTGAACACGAGGATAGATTGAAAGCTTTCACAACCAAATGGGAAACATTTGCTTACAGGAGAATGCCTTTCGAGCTTATCAATGTTGGTGCCACTTTTCAAAGAGAGATGGATATTGCATTTAGGGATTTGATAGGAAAGTGTATTATTATCTCCATGGATGATATCACATTATTTTTCAAGAAAAGAGAAGATCATGCGGAAGATCTCAGAAAAGTCTTTCAGAGGTGCAAAAGATACGAAATTTCACTAAATCCGAAGAAATGCATGTTTGGAGTCACAGAAGAAAAACTGTTGGGGCACGTCCTTTCGGAGAAAGGAATCTCTATAGACCCTTACAGAGTGAAGGAAATATCAACATTTAATCTTCCGGCAACAAGAAAGAACTCAAATCATTTTTTGGCAAAATCAACTTTGTGAGAAAGTTTATTACCAAGTTAGCAGAAATAGTTAGGCCACTAAATGAAATGTTGAAGAAAGATGCTAAGATGGAATGGACTATACCAACTAAAAGGGCGTTTGAAGAAATTAAGCAAGCAATTGTTGAAGCTCCCATATGTTGTCCATAATGCACCCACACCCGTCTGTGGCAGGGACCCCCGTTACTCTGCGAGAGAGAGGAGCATGTCTCGTTTCTATTTTTAGAGGTCGCTGAGTTTGGTGTTTTAAAGGGCGGAACCATTAGGTATGGGGCCAAACCGAACAAAATAAAGAAACCCCAATAAGTTGCAAACTTCGCACAAAGTCTTCAAAACACCGAAGGAATCCTGAAATCGTGGAGGCCAAGTTTGCCATGCCCTTTCATTTTGCCGAAAATCCCGAAAATTCCCAAGTTCGGCTTAAAGGATCAAAACGTGAAAGTAGGAGGCCACAAAATTTATTTATTCCAAACCTCTTGTCATCCCCGAGTTTGTGCAAAGGGCGCGAATCTCACATTTTTTCCCAAGAGCCCGAATTCGCTATATAAATCCAAGCAGAAACCCGAAGTTGCCTAAAGATCCCCGCATTTTGACAAAGTCATGCATTTCCCTCAATGTACCCGAGTTTTTACCAAAGGGCAAAGGCCAAAATCGCGTAGTTCGTAAAAATGCCGAGTTTGTGAGGAAAAGAGGAAATCGCGCAATTTGTAGAAAAATCGCAAAGTTTGCAGACAGTAAACCTAATCGCGTTTTTTCTTGCCAAAACACCAAACTTTTCAAGTAAGTCAAGTTCGCGAAAAAGGAGATATAGGGACGAAGATGAAATGAAGGCCTCCAAATCGCGCAAAACCTTCAATTAGGCCGAAAATCACAAAAAATGAAAATCGTGCATATAGGCTTCATAAGCTGAGTAATCAAAGACACCAAAGTTCACAAAAACGGCTTATAGCCCGAAAAGGAGAAAGAAGGCTTTAAGTCCAAGTCGCACATATAGGTCAAAGGCCAAAAATGAAAGGAAAAATTGTGCCAAAAGTCCAAAGGGGCCGAAAAAGAAGTAAGTTCGCCAAAACAAGTTAATAGGTCGAAAATGAAAGGTAAACCCTACCTAGGTCACGCGATTTCAACAAGATGGCCGAATTCTATGTGAAAGGCAAAAGACATGTCTAACTAAAATCGCACTTCTTAAGCAAATTGGCCGAATTTTGTGTTTTGCAAGGTATTTTCACTTGACAAGTTTAAAAATCGCACCACTAACCCCAAATTCCTGAAGTTTCTAAGGCATGTTTTAAGTCATTTAGAAGAAAGTTGTGCAACCAAGTTAAAATGAGTGAATTTCATATGGAAAGAAGGGCGACTAGGCTTTAAGTCCAAATCGCACAAAGAGGTTGGATTAGCTGAAATTGAAAAGGTGTTTTAGATTAAAATCTCTCAAAACATCAAAAGAACCCAAATTTCTAAGTGATACAATGTTCAACCTAAAATCACCCAAAGGAGACATTTATGATCAAATGAAAATTGCATCCAACAAGAGGAAAATTAGAGTTGCCATTTAAATCTTAAAACCCTAACTTCACAAAAGGACATTTGGGATTTTAATGTTTGTTAAATTAATTTATTTAATTTTTCAAAATGATTAATGCAAGTTAAAATTGATTATTTGCAGGTTGACAACGTCGCTGAAATAGCCAAGAGAAGGCCTAAAACGCAAATCAAGGGCCTGATCGCAATTAAAGCCGAAAGCGCTACCAATGCAAGAACGTGTTGCAGAGCGCAAGGTCGAAGCGATAAAGCACGAAGAAGCATGCCACCGCTGAATCAGAGTTGAAATCCACCCTCAAGACCGAAGACAAAGAACACGCAGGAGCACTCAAAATGTACAAACTCAGTTTTACACAACTAGAAGAAATTCCAGAAAATCAGTTTGCAAAACTGAATTGTTTAAAGTAAAGAACTACCTGTGGGCCCTATTCAAGATATTTTAAAACAAAGGAACACAAGACAGTTATTTCCAACTACCTGATTGACCGAATTAATGCCAAATAGTGGTGGGTAGTTGAGAAAGTGGTTGGGGGGATAATTAAGGATTAAATGAGCATGGGTTAAAGTTGCCAGGTTCTAGAAGGCAAATCAGGATTGTTGGATGCAGTCAATCTTGGCCTCTAGTTCAATTTGTACAATCTATAAAAGGCAGGATGCATCATTGTACAGGCTTAGAGTTTTTGTAGACAATTAGAACAGGTTAGATTGTTAAAAGGTTAGAATTTAGTAGTTAGGAATAGAGTAGAATTGCTGCAAAAATTGTTGTTACGATAGCCAAAATCAATACATGAACATTGAAGTATGGTGTTTGTTATCTTGGTTTTCTTTTGTTTGCATGGTTTCCTTCAGCAGATTTAGATAGATCCTTTCTAGTGTGCAAGTATTTGATGGATTCGGGTTCATACCATTGGGGATATGATGATTGTGTATCCATGTGTATGGTTAGTCTGAGCCTTTAAAATCGTTCTTAGATCAATTGCAGGTGTCTGTCTAAGTTGCCTCAAAATTGGGTGTTTAGGCATGCACCTGCAGTCTGAAAATCTTCTAAGTCTCCCTTGAAGATTGCACCATTCTTGTGCGGTTGTGAGTTATTCTGGCCAAGCAGGGTTTGGTTAGGTCGAATCCGTCTACTCGCACACCAGTCTTGTTAATTTTAGGTCTCTTAACCCTATCCATTTACATTTATTTTTCCCGCAACATCTTAGGATGCAAACCAACTTGTTGCAAACGTAAGGCCCCTTGTGTTCCCAACAAAACACATCAAATCACTAAGTTATCTTGCAATCATAAACTGACATTTGGAACCTTGAGGTTGTCCCCTTTGATCAACTAAAACAGCATTAGGGATTCCTTACACAAGAGAGGATAGGATACTCAACGAGAACATTTTTATTCTGCATTGGCCGGAGAGAGTTGTAGCAATACGATTTTAGCCACTTCAACACCATACTAATCAGCCCAAACTACACAAAGCCCTTCTATTTATATTCTTTCTCTTTGGAGCACACATGTTCAGCCATTCTCACTCAGAGAAGTGAAGAAAAAGATGAGAATCCTATAGCATTCACAAGCGCACCACTTAAAGATGCAGAATTAAGGTATCCAAATATTGAAAAGCAAGCCTATGCTTTAGTAAAAGCAATTAAGAGGTTCAGACATTACATTCTAAGGAGCAAGGTGTATGCAATAGTACTTGATGCAGCTGTAAAGACCCTCCTCATGCCGAACGAACTAGGAGAAAGAAGAGGAAAGTGGGTCACCACCATCCAAGAATATGATGTTGAGATTCAACCAATGAAGTTCGTTCAGGGACAGGCTCTTGCACAAACTCTAGCTATAGAAGGACCAGGATTGATTCAACAGGTGTATGAACTAGATGATCTCGCGCCAGATGAATGGTACAAGGATATTGTGACTTATTTATTGAATCACAAATGTCCCGCACATATGACTCCTACACAAAAGAGAGCACTTAGATTGAAAAGCTAACACTATATGCTCCAAGGCTCAGTCTTATATAGAAATAATCACGAAGGAATTTATTTAAGGTGTGTAGGCAAAGATGAAGCAAAACAAATCATGAAGCATTTCCACAACAAATTTGGAATAGGTCATGGAGCAAGGTTAGCCACGGCACATCAGATATTAAGGAGTGGATACTATTGGCCTACATTATTCAAAGATACCCATGAACACGTGAAGACATGCCACACATGCCATGTAGCAGCTTTTCGCAAGAGGAATCCAGCAATGCCATTGCAGCCGGTGATAGAGGCCAAACCATTCGCCAAATGGGGACTAGATTTTATCGGTATGATCAACCCACCTTCCTCAGCACAACACAAGTACATTCTAACCACTACTGACTACTATACTTGGTGGATAGAAACTCAAGCCTTGAAATTTTGCAATATTGATGTCGTAATTAAGTTTGTGGAAGAGAATATCATAACCAGATTTGGATGCCCTCATGCTTTAGTATGTGACAACGGTCCTACATTCACATCATTAAGATTTTCTAATTAGGCCTTTGAATATGGAATAACACTCAAATTTTCATCAAACTACTACCCGCAGGGCAATGGCTTAGCGGAATCTACGAATAAAAACCTGCTAAGTGTAATCAAGAAACTGCTAGAAAGGAACCCAAAAGATTGGCACACCCAGCTGAAATTTTCTCTTTGGGCAGATGGAACTCGAACTAAGAATTCATTAGGGACTTTCCCCTACTTTCTAGTTTATGGACAAGAACTTGTTTTTCCAATGCAACTGAAAATCCCAACATTACGATTCAGGCAGGAATACATGGAAGGCGAAGATAGAGTTCAAGCCCGTTTGACACAACTCATGAATCTGGAAGAGAAGAGAGAGGGCAGCCTTAGAGAACTGCGCCAAACACCAAAGAGTAGTGAAGAAATGGTTCGATAGACAAGCAAGGGTCAAAGCCTTTAGAATTTCCGATCTCGTGCTATATTGGGACAAAGCCAATGAGAAGAAAGGAGAACACAACAAGTTTGATAAAATTTGGAAAGGTCCTTACCAGATTTCAGAGATTTTAGGGGAAAATGCCTTCAAGCTTAAGACCTTAATGGGAGAGGATGTCCCATTGCGTGTCAATGGACAATTCCTTAAACACTATTTCCAACCATGAATCCCTAAGAGGTCTACCATGTATATAGGTAGTTTAGGTTTCTAGTTTGGTTTGCTTTATCTTAGTGGTTGTGTGCTTTCTTGCGTCTCGGTGTGTTTTAGGTTTGCTTTGCATCGATTTGCCTTCTTCCTGGTTTTCTTTCGGTCTGGTTTGAGTTTTTAGCTTGGCTTGCCTTTAGGTGTCTTGGTTTAGTTAGTTTGTTTTGGTTTGTCTTTTAGGGGTATCCATTAAGAGAAAGGTGAATGTGTCATGACACGCTCTGACATTCTGTTGCTTTTGTTCAAGTCTATTTCTTGAGTAAGTATTCATGAAGACCTCTTGAATCCAAGGTTGTTCTTTCCCGATGATATCATTTGTTTAGGATTTGTACACAACATGGAGAAAATCACTTATTGTACATTGATACTGACATCTTGTGATTATTATATCTTTACACATTAATTAACTCCGAGGCATTATGGTTTTTCAGGTGAAGTCGTGGTTAGTGAAAAATCCAATATCTTGCTTCAGTGCCACCGCAATACCAAACCCTAGTGAGCTTTATTGCTTACGAGCCAAAGGAATTGACAGAATATGGAAGAAAAGGAAAGTTATACTCAAAAAAGAAGAAAATGAGAAAAAAAATCAAAAAGAGAAAAGAAAAAGGAGAATGAAAACAAAATATCAAAATTGGCTATGGGAACATGCGAGTAACTCCATCGGGGTTATGGACACCCGACTGGCTATGGAGCAATATTCGTGAGATTGCAGCAATAACCTCGTCGGGGCTATAGACGTTTGACTGCCAGCAAGGCTCTATCCAGGATGCTTATGAAATTGAGATAAACTATGTAGCTAATAACAAGGGAACCTGGAGGTCATAATTGTCTTGTTGAGAGGAATGAACTCAAGTGCACACATATGGATAATCAAGGATTAAGTATCTTGATACAATTTGAGATTTTCCTTCTTGTTTGTATACGTTTTCTAACCTTTTGATTCATTGAATGGAATTCTCTGCAGGCTCTAAGGTAAATGACCACTTGTATTATTTTTTGGTATATGTTCTAACCCGCACTTATATGGAAACCACATTTCAAAATACATATTTGATATTGATAAGCAATAACATATATATAAACTTATTAGTATGCACTTAATATTATCCAGGGAAGTAAAAGGGATATGTAGTGGGGAGACGTTGCCCACCCAAGTGAGTCACCTACTGAATGTTAATGAAGCAGTAGGCCAGGAGGGCACGTGACTTATCCTAGGCTTGGGTTTGGCATAATTCAGCCACCACTCCCATCCACTGACACTCTGGCATAAGGAAATTGTAATTATGGGACAAAGTATGAGCTAGGGGACAAGACCCACGCCATGGGGGCCAGAAGGGCATGTGACTGCTTTTGGTTCAATATAGGATGGTTGGGCAAACCTAGTACTAAAGAACAAGGTATGAGCTAGGGGATAAGACCCACGCCATAGGGAGGCCAAAAGGGCATGTGACTGTTTTTGGTTCAATATGGGACAGTTGGGCAAACCTAGTACTAAGGAACAAGGTATGAGCTAGGGGATAAGACCCACGCCATAGGGGGGCCAGAAGGGCATGTGACTGCTTTTGGGCTCAATATGGGACAGTTGGGCAAACTTGATTGTATTCGAGTTTCAAATTCTTATAATAGAATGAATTACCTTTATGATCTTGTAAACAATAATTGTTGCCTATGTAAATGATTTATGATTATGTGTTTACTATATGCCTGATGTGTCTTCACCTTGATTGCTCCATTATATATGTTTTGGGGATTGCTTAATGTTGTCATGTTTTCAGCATAATTACATCATGTACCTTCCTAATGTATGTATTCTTTGTATATATATTACGTGAATTCATGTGATTGCTTCATGTCTAATATGTTTTTCAGCAAGAATACCTTGTGTCTTTATGTGTTGCTTCATGACTGGTGTGTCTTCAGCATGTCCACTCCATGAGTGCCCTTCTTATATGAGCTTGTACACTACATATATTTGTGTATTGCTTCAAGCCTTACTTGTCTTATGCGCATATGTCATGCTCGGTGTAGTGGCATATCACTTTGTATTTTACGTGAATGCTGCATCTATGCTCCATGCCTTATTTGTATTACTTCATGTTTACATGTGTGCTATTTCATACTTCGTGTATGTACTTATGGATTTGTGCTACATGTCTGATATGTATTTAAGTGAATTGCTTCATGCTTTAAAGTGTATTCACGTGCCTTATGTATGTTCTCTTAAATATATATACACTTCATAAATTGTGGATATTTATGTGTTTACTGTGTCTTCAATATATTTGCTCCCTTGTATGTTTTACACGTGTACATGTATATTGTGTTGTATGTGATTGCTCCATGTTTGTCACATTTTCAGCATGACTGTGTCACACACACCTTCCTAACGTATGTTTTATGTCTTGAATATGCTTCACATTATGATTGATATGTTTTCAATGTGTTAGTCCATGTGCATTTTATCTGCCTTTCTCAAATGCTTCAGGACTGATGTGTTTTCACAATGCTGACCTCATGTGCATTCTCTAATTATAGATATCATGTATGTTTTACACACAATTGCTTCCTATCTAGCGTATGCTTGTTCTACATCAGTGTCTCTCTCATAACCGCATGCACTCACACATATGCTTCGTGACTTAAGAGAATTTATGTGCATGTTTCATGCTTTATGTGCTTCATAACTTATGTGAACCCATGCTTATGCACTACATGTTTCATGTGTTACATGTATTTCATTTGTATTTTGCATGCCTTAATTGTACTCACTTATATTACACATATGCTTCACACCTTGTGTATATTCATGTGTATACTCCATGTTTTACATGTTTTGGATTTACACCCTCATGTCTTATGTATTCATGTGTATGCTTGTCATATTGGGTTGGTACATAGAGTGTTTACTCTGTATATGTTTCATATACTTGCTTACGCTTTAGATCTTAAGTGTATGTGAATATTGCTACATGCATTACTTATGTCTATGCTTTCAGACTTCCATGTATACTTCAAGCCTGGCATGTATTTACATGACTTCGTGTGTATTAATTCATACCCTACATAGATGCTACATGTCTTACATGCTCTTATGCCTCATACGTTCATGTGTATTACATGTATCCAGGTTTCATGCCCCACTATCTTATGAGTATTGTGTATACAATTCATGTATGCTTCATGCCTTTACATATACATGGGTATATCTTGTATTTGTATTGGGAGATAACTCAGTTTGAGAAAATTGTCAATTGCTTGAGGACAAGCAATTTCGGGAAGGCCAGACTGTCATGTCCCCTCCCTAATAATTATGTATATATATATATATATATCCTAAATGCAGTAATTATTAATAGTAATTAATATAATAATTACCATTGAATGATTATTTGAAATTTATTGAATATCTATTAATATTTATTACTAAAATATTCAAATAAAAAATAGATTAATATTATGAACCTAATCTACATATTTTTAATTGTAAACATAATTTATATATTTAATAAAGATGATAATTCAAACAATCAAGTTAATGCAAAGGCAGTAATCTAAAGATCTCAGATACCCCCGTCCTATTCACATCATGGCAATCAAATTCTACAATTTTATTGAACAGCCATTGGTTGCGGAAGGCGTTTAACCGAATATAATTCTCTATAAGATACCCCGGTCAATATAATCAAATGTATCGACTTGGAGCATATATTATTGTTGACTTTATTGAGTGCAGGATTTATTATCGCAAGTCTTCAGCAAGGGCTACTGAATATTACTATGGCCATTTATTACTTCCTTGAGGCACTAGTTTGATTAATAATATGGTTGTCAAACTATATAACGGGTGCTAGTTTCTCAGGAGCATCGCAACTTAATATTTGCACTTAAGAATGTCGATTAAGACTGAAAAAAAAACTGTATGATAAACTAATCGATATCATGAAGAACATACAGATTGTTTATGCTTTGAGAAGGCACAAGTCCAATAAGAAAAGTGATAGCCACCGATAGGATGTCAGTTTGAATGGACAGCGATCTTTATTCAACAGATGAAACGAATGAATAAAGACCAGGGGAATTGATATCTGAAAATATGATTATGAGGCACATTAATTAAGCTGGATTATACAGCGATTATTGTTGGTGACGGGGCCAATTACCCAAGAGACATGAGACATGCCTTTTCCAACGCAACTCCTCATTCCAAACATGCAGCTATAAGTAGTCATGCTCATCCATCATCTAAGGGGAGGACATTAAGTAGGATCAGAATTGAAGGAAGCCAATTCTTAAGCTTTGAGCTATATCATCAATTCCCATTGAATCGGCCTATACCAGACAGCCATTGGACATATTCCTGTGAGTATTAAACAAGGAACTAGTATCACAACAATTGCAGGTAATATCTTTTTCACCGTATTAACTTCATGCCAATATATCTCTGATTTGAAGTAATCATTGTAATTGGGATTACCACGAATCAGATCAGTTCAGAACTGTTATTAAGTTACTGGCAATAACATATTTATTCTTGGTGGTAGTAATGTGCCTAATATGAATACTTAATATATGTAGCCTGATAATGTTTGTATACAGAATTTACTATTAATAATATTAACATAAACTACACGTATACTAAGTAATACTAATATAAAGGTATTCATGCTTAAGTTCACATATTGTGCCAGACTAGATCTGATGCATTTCAGATCTGTCTGCCACTACAGTTACTAAGTGGAATAATTATTAGTGTCTTAGTAAATGGGCAATGTTAGTAATTTATATTATAGGGAATATAATTTTATTTATTTATTTTTATATATATACATACTATTGACGTGGCTAAAATCACATTGCTACGACTCCATCCGGCCAACGCAGAATAGAATGCTAAGTATCCTATCCTCTCTTGAGATAAGGAAATCCCCTAATGCTGTTTCAATTGATCAATGGGGACGACCTCAAGGTTTCGATTGTCAGGTCTTGACTGCAAGATAGCTCAACAGTCGATGTGATTTGTTGGGAGCACAAGGGGACTTACGTTTTGCAACAAGGTGGTTTGCTGTGATTCTCAGACTACGAAATAAAATCAAAAGGGAAGGGTTCAAGAAACCTAAGGACAAGGATGATAACAGCTGATGCAGTGGGTAGACATATTTCGATAAACCAGTTCTTGTTCCGCCAAAGATACCCTCACAACTAGACAAAAACGGTGTAAGCTCCAAGGGATGAAGGATTTTCAGACCGGAGACACTCGTTTTAGGCACCCGATTCTAGCGTACCCTAAGACGAACACCTGCAGTTGAACTAAGCACAGTTTGGTTTCAGACTAACCATGTACGGTGACTTACAATCAGCAGACCCCCAATGGTATGAACCAAAAATGCATCAAATACCCCTCCACACTTCACCATTAAAATCTTTGCACTCTAAAATTAACCAGTTGAAAGAAACCATGCAAACATACTAAAACAACGACAACAAACACCATATTTCAATGTTCATATATTTGCTTCAGCTGCCATTACAACAATTTTTGCAGCATCTCTATGCTATGCCTAAAATCTAACCTATTCTAACTCTAAAATTTAACTACAAAATTCTAACTAGAGTCTAACTCTTTACAAAAGAAAGGCCCCTTCTTTTTATAGAATTTACAATTTGAATTGATGGCCAAGATGGACTGCATCCAAGGGCCCTGATCTGCCTTGCGGAAGCTGGCAGCCTTAACCCATGCCCACTCAATTTTCAGTTATCTACCCAACCACTATCTCAACTGCCTACAACTGTTTGGCATTAATTCGATCCTCCTAGTGGTTGGAAATAGCTGTCCACAACTGACCTATGTTCCAATTTGTTTCAAAATATCTTGAGTGGGACCCATAGGCAGTTTTACATTAAAACAATTTCGGTTTCCAAAACTGAATTTTTGGAATTAAATCCAACAGTGCATTTCTCAAGAATGCATACTTTGGTAGCACTCTGCGTTCTTTGTCTTTGATCTCGGTGGTGGACTTCAATTCTGTGGTTTAGCAGCACGCTTCCCAATGCTTCATTGCTTTGATCTTGTGTTAAGTTGTCAATTTGAGCTTCAGGTTGATGCCTTAGCCCCTGCATCTTCGTCTCCAGCTTCCAGCGCCTAGCTTTGATCTGCAAACAATCAATTTCACTTTTAATAATCAATTTGAAAAATTAATTAAATTAATTTGACAAATATCAAATTTCTAACGTCTGGCTTCGTCTTGGTGGAGTTTGGGCTTGAGAAGCTCTTTGTGAGATGTATCTTTAAATGCCCTCTTCAAACGTGAAATCCGATCCTTCGTCTTGATTCGCTCTCGAAATTCAGGCCTGAGAGGTAAACTGCGAAATGTTAAGTTCAAATGTTTTCGTCTTCTCTTTCAAATTTCAGGACCTTTAGGCAAATTGAGAGATGTTGTGCTTCCTCTGAGCGAATTTCAAATGTCTTCATTAGATCCTTAGCTGAATTTGAAGTTAGGATGTCTGTACTTTCTAGTTCCCACATACATTGATCATAACCTAAACCCTTTCACTTGACATACCATTCAACACAATAATTTGCACCTATTTCCCCCTATTATTTCATTATTTTTGGGTCTATTGGGCGATTTGAGAGGTCTTCGGATGTTTTCTTTTGTTTTAGACTCATGGGCCGAATTTACTTTTTTTCCTTTCATTAGTTTTCGGCTTAGGAAATGATATTGGCAAACTCGGACTTTGGATTGAGCTACAAAAGCGTGATACTTACAAAGTTCAGCCCTCTTGATTAATACGCGAGACGTCTCTGAAAGACCTTCTCCTGGATTTCCGGTGCTTAGCACTACTCTGCAAACTCGGCCCTTTATGTGTTTTGGCAAAGTCGGCCTTGTATATTTTTGCATGATTTGAACTCTTTAAAGTTTTCGACTAAATGATGATTTTCGGCTCAATAGCTTAAAATGCGAACTTAGGCATTTGAACTTTTTGGCCTAAATACTTATCTTGTGCGAATTAATCTCTTTTAATGTTTTTTGGCCAAAGAAGTCATTTTATACAATTTGATATTAGGGAGGCATATGGCGAACTTATGTGATTTTTACTTTGTTCCATTTTCGGGTAATAAACTGATATTGATCTTACCCTTTTCGCAATTTTTAACTTGTCACATTTTCGGCAAGTTGAGCCTTGTGTAATGATTTTGGGCTATATTGCCATTTTGAGAGATTTTGAACTTAATGACTCTTTCGGGCAAGTTGGTTATATTGCGTGATTTTCAACTTCTGAAGTTTTCGCGAACTTGAAGACTTTGGGCGATTTGATTCTTAGCCATTTTCGGGAAATAAAAAGACTTTGCGAACTGAAGTTTCACAATTTCATTTCTTATTTTCGGCCTTTTGAGTTTGTTTGTATTTCGGCCTAAAGGGGACATTCGCGATTTTGAAGCCTTCACGATTTCGACTTTTCTAAGTTTTCGGCTTTTGGGATAAGATTTTTGGCATTTTAAAGTGACTTTCTTCCTTGCCCTAGCAAACTCGGGCATCTAAGATAAAATGCGCGATTTAGATATGTATTAAAATGCCCCTCAGATGTCGAACTTCGGCCATGAAAGACATTTTGCGAGCTTAGAGTTTGTCATGATCTTTGGGATACTTTGGCAAAATGAAGGCGCATTGGTGAACTTTGAATTCAATCTGAGAAGGCAATTTGTGAGAAACATGCGATTCAAGGTTATCTCGGGCTCTAAGAGGAATTTAAGATTTCATTACTTTCCCTTTTTGTCCACCAAATTCGGGGCTTCTTCTCTCCTATCGAGCAATCCAGACTTGACACAGGGGTCCCCTGTCAAAGACGGGATGTGTGTGCGATACGCACAACACATACAAGGGCTGATTAGTTAAAGAATATTTCTCAAAGAACTACTCTGCAGTAAAACCTATAGTATAATACTATCTGGGAAATAAATAAATAAATAAAACATATATATATATATATAAACAGTAATTTGAATGAACAAGAAAATGTGAGATTATAAATCTGATTGAAATATTAATTCAATGTCAGGAAGAAGATTATGTTATCATTGATTGAATTCAGGTTAAGATGGTTTTGTCTCCTAGTGAATGTAGTTAAGTCATAAGTATGTTGAAATAGATTAAATTTGGTCAAAACAGGCCTACACCGAGCTAGGGGGCATTACAATTGGGTTTTACTCTTGAAATGTTCAGGAACATTTTCTTAGTGGACTCGCCAGATGTTGTGACCATTTCACCCATCGCCTCATCAAAATGGGGACCCCCCCTTTTTTCCTCATGTCCTAGTCTTTTAGTCTAATATCTCTCTTGCCAGAGAAATGAGTGAATTTGTTAGCCTTCGGTAAAGTCTAGATCACATGAGAAGTGAAGCCCATCGTGAGCTCAACCAAATAGTGAATGAGAGGGTGCTAGTAAGGGATGCTTCAAGTGCACCTCTCTCAGAGTGAATTTCACTCCTATTGCCTCAAGTTGAAGGAGAAATCATATTCAAGGTGAGTTTTGAGGTCTTATAGTATATAGAGGCATAAACAAAGGCATAAAGTAATAAGATTCAACTAAAAGGTGCGTTTTCAAGCTACTTCAAGAGCTCAAGGTTGAGGGCGAAAAACTTCAAGTGCTCCTCTTAAGGAGCAAAATTCACTTCAAATGCCATTAGTTGAGAACGAAATTGTTCCTAAAACGCACCATGAGCCTAGTTTCAACAAACTCAAATGGAAGGAATGAAGGAGAGTGAGCAAGAAATCACTAAGTGTCAAGTGACAATCTACTTCAGGTGCGCCACTCTTAGAGCGAACTTCAAGTGCACACCTTGTGGAGCAAACTTCATGTGCTCAAGACTCAAAGCGAAATTCCTCCTAAGACCTCATGTTGAGCATGCTCTGACGTATTGAAGTTGGGAAAGTGAGTCTAAGTGAATAAAGGAGAGTTAGAGTGTTGATTTTAAATGAACTTCAAGTGCACCTTCTTTGCAGCGACTTTCACTTCAAGTGCTCTTTGATAGGAGCGAATTTTCCTTTTAGGCCTTCCATGAGGTGAGTTTGACAAGTTTTCATGAATGAATCTTTAAAAAACCCAAGGTTTGAGTCGATGAAGCAAGTAAAATGATTGAGAGCAAGTTTCTTTTGATTTGAAACTCACTTCAAGTGCATAGCCTCAGGAGCGAACTTCTAGTGCATAGCTTTAGGAGCGAACTTCAAGTGCATAGCCTCAAAAGCGAACTTCAAATGCGTGACTTTAGGAGCGAACTTCAAGTGCATGACTTCAGGAGCGAACTTCAAGTGAATAGTCTTAGGAACGAACTTCAAGTGCATGTGATTTGGAGCGAACTTCAGGTACATGTAATTTGGAGCGAACATCAAGTGCATGGATCATGGTGCAAATTCTACTTCGGGTGCTCCTAATTGAGAGCAAATTTGCCTCATTTGCCCAAGGGATGATGTGAGATTGCTTATAAAATCATTGCCTTGAGCCGATTTGATGCTTAGAAAAGAATAATTTTGAGTTAAGATGATGAAAGAGGAGATTTGAGAGTAACTTCAAGTGCATAGCCTCAGGAGTGAACTTCAAGTGCATAGCCTCAGGAGCGAACTTCAAGTGCAAGACTTCAGGAGCGAACTTCAGGTGCATGTGATTTGGAGCGAACTTCATATGCATGTGATTAAGAGCGAACTTCATGTGATCATTGTTGAGAGAGAAATGCCTTTCATAAGGTGAATTATGTTTGAATGCACCTTTATGCTTATCAAAAACTAATCAAACATGAATTTGGCACCAAAAGAAAATATAAATTTTTTCAATTTGTGTCAAGTCGAGAAAACAAACTTAATTTTATTTTTATTAAGCCAAGTTGGCCTGCATAGGGAGAGACACAACCTTTCCTTTAGGCGTATATATAAGGGTATTCAAACAATCATTTGAAACATCAATTCAAAACAAATCCTTCCTCTCTAATGAGCGAATTTTAGCTGCAGGCAGCGAATTTCATCAACATCAAAAGCGAATTTTAGCATTAAGATTGCAGATTCAAGAGCAAACTTCATCATTGAATAACAAAATTCACCTAAGGATAAGCGAATTCCATCTGCAAGAAGGGATATTACCAGCGAATTTGTCCTAAAGAGCAACGAATTAATCACTACAAGGGCAAATTTATTCACTCACACTCAGCGACAGCAGGTTCCTCAATTACATAATTTGATCAATAGAATTCATATCAGGTTAAATAATCAAAAATCAGGTGTAAGTGCATCATATTGACTGATAGAAGATCAGGTAAAGGTCTCATTGGAGTCAAATATTGATCTTTTTATTAAATTAGATCTCTCTTATTACTGATAATCCACTAGAAAGTGCAAGTAGATGAGGGAATCAGTTTATTTAGCATATAATTTCAGATTCATTTGAACGTAAGATTGATTTAAATCAATATTGTAGAACATCTACTATCATTCTCATGGGTAAATAGGCTTAACCACATTAATACTTTGTGTATCCTTCACCATATCTCCTAATTTACGCATCTCTCATAGGTGAATGATGGAGGCACCCAAACCTAGTGGAATTGTGAACCGTCAAGCACTCATCAAAGAGGATTTGAGGAGCGGTACATTAGAAACCAAGATCACCTCACATTGGAGCAGAATAGGAGACACCAACCTTGATAACTTCGACACCAAGAAGTTTCGGAGCTTGTTATACACAAGCGAACCTACTGCTACAACAAAAAATACGATGGATTGTAAATGTAGCTGGCTTCCCTCCTGTGGTGTGATGCTATGAGTTAAAATGTTGAATGTGCCCAACACTATGATTCCCGCTGCAGAAGAATAGTGGCGAAGGATGGAAGAGTATTTGCTTACCTCTCAAAGACAACCATTAGTGAAGCATTTCATCTACCTGAGCCTAAGGACATGATCTACGTGAGTGTAGAAAGAGCTAAGTCAGCCCATGTTGATGATCCAGAAACTTGTTTACGGATCATCGACAAATTTTGGTTATCAAAGAGTAGAGGTGGTAAGAGCAGAATGCCCGGCAGATTACACAGAGTGGACTTCAAAGATAAATTCAGAGACTTCATCACTCTACTTCATCATGTGGTGGATGCACCTAAGGCTTCATATTTTGAGGACTGGATGTTTTACTTCATAGAGACAGTCACTCATGGCAAGAATGCAATCAATTGGGTGAGGCTCATTAGCAACAGTATCGATGTGCAGCTGAGAAGATTGATGCACATGAGGACATTCTATATGAGTTCCTATTTTATATACTCTCTTGCAAGGAATTACGAATATCCCGGGCTCGTGTATAGAGGCATAGTCGGAAGAAGACCAGGAGAAATAAAAGTGCATGAGTGTTATACACACCTTCATCATCCAACTATACAGCACTATAGGGGAGTGAATGATGCATTCACTATGCACATCACGAGGTCGCTTCAAGGTGGAATTCATCAAAGACTCTCTCCAAGAGCACAAGCTTTGGTTCAACAGTATGGTGCATGGTTCATCCAATTCCCAAAATTCACCTATATCAGAGTTCAAAGATGTCCTCTTCCCTACATGTTCCCATGCTACCCGACAAACAAGATAGTGCTACTGGAGGTGGTAAGGCAATTGGTGGCATATGTTAACGCATATAGGCACAAGCACGGAACCAGTATCTCTTTTCCTATTTCACTTGGAGACTCTATTGAAGTGTGTCCTTCCCTTCAAGCAGTTGAGAATGCCGAAGGAGAGTGAGCCCTCTATTCACTCAAGCCATTCACTCCTAGAGATCACTTTAATCCATATAACAACATAAAAGGAATTATGGGAAAGAAGTATTAACACCAGTGGCAGTTAGAAGACTACTGGATGAATATTCAAGATGATGTAGAAGTGAAGAAAAAGATGTATTCCAGGCTACCTCTTGATTTCATTTGGAAGTGTAAGTTGTTTAACGTTGCTTATCAAGTACAAGATAGCAGCAAATATCTCCAATCCGCCTATGCCAAAGAAAGCAAAGAGATCCAAATCAATTGGGTTGACTTGGAGATCATGGATTTGAAGGAGTTGATGAAACAAGCCTTGGAATACACTCGCATATGGATAGACATACAGCATCAGACACTGAAAGAGCATAATATAACAATGAAATTTCACTCAAAAGCAAGGAAAGACAATTAAGATGATGCAAGCACGAGTGGAAGTGCTTCCCTATCATCTCACTCAAGAGTTTCAAAGAGGAAAGATAATCATGGAGAAAAGGAGCCATAAAGGAAGAAGCATAAATCAAATTCCAATCATCCTTCTAGTACTTCCTCCAGGCATGAAGAAGAGTTGAATCGGGATGAAAGACATGAAGAACAAAGGATGGATAAAGAATTGAATCAAGGAGTAAATGAATCAATGGAGTCTATGGTTCAGAATGATAAAGGCAAAGAAAAGTCATCACAAGAACAAAAGGATCTCACTCCTCACATTCAAGAGATTGGAGATGAAGAAGAAGACAGTGATGAGGTCACTTCCCCGCAAAGAGATGAGCGGATGCTTAAAGAAACACATGTTGAAGAAGGGAAATCATCTATTCCTGAATGGCTTAAGGAAAGGTTAGCCAAAGAGGTGATAGCAGTTGACGAAGAACCAATATATGACTTAGGGAGCCTTCTAAGTCGGACTCAAGAGGTTTTTGAAAAGAAGAAATCCACATAAATGTCTAAGGTGATGAGAGATGATTCAAGTTCTCGGAAGTTACAAATAGCTACTCCAATGGTTGAAAAGTATGAAGATGAAATCACAGCAGATGAATATGATATGGAGACTATTGATTTGGGTCCACTCACCTCCGAGCAAGCCATAGGTGATGCGAATGATTCATTAAAGGCAGTTAATGATATGCTTAGTGTAATGTGACCAATGGGTATCGGTGGGGTGAAAAATGTGTGAATGAGAGATCAAGAGGAAAACTACCCTTTCCCTCCAAAAAGAGATGAGAGTTTCACTACGGATTTCCCTTCAAACACTTTTCACCTAATTACATTGGAAGAGGAGAGGAGAATTCACTAGATTCAACCTTCAAAGAAGAAAATAGAATTCTGAGTGAAATGGGAATGATAAGCTAATCCCCTCTTCCTATTTGAAATGGAAAGGAATTGATTGAATTATGTAGTGTAAAACTGACAAAGAACTGATTATAACTTGAGATCGGAATATGGGATGAAGTTGTGCACCTGGATCTGGCAGTATTATGTCGAGACGAAGCCGCCCTGTGAATTTGAGGAAAAGTTGCCCAGACTGTGGCAGGAATGTACACGGTCCTCCGAAAAATCTGCGAAACAAAAAGGGATTTTCCGCCTCTGCAAATGGAGCCCGAATCCGAAAGTACAGTTGCGCACCTACAACCTACACACAGAAAAGAGAGGAAAATGGGTTGGGATTGGGAGTTTGCCTTTAGGTCAAACCTCAGTTTTGGAATTAACCATGTAATGAAAGAAAGTATTTGCAAGTATCGTAAATGAAAGATTGCAATGTAAATCACCTCAAGGGAGGTTGTGATAGCAATGTTAATAGAAATGCTTGTGTGGAATTGAATGTTGGAATCAATCTCCTCTTCAATGGTTGAATCCTTGACTTGAATGCAACACCTAGCCTTGAAAGGAGACTTGAGAATGCTCAATGCTGGAAAAGGAATGCTTGAATGCTCTTGAACGCTTGATCGCAATTTTATCCAACTTGAACAACTTACCACTTACCCAAATGAGAGGGCAAATGCAACTTAAATACATGTCATTAGGGTTAATGAAACTGATTTTCGTCACAGGCCGACATCGAGGAAGTTTTCCCGCTCATTGCACAACCTACAATGCATGCTTTAGGAAAGGTCCTGCCCCAAAATAGGGCAGGGATAGGGGCGCCATGCCCCTGTCCTACCCCTTTCTCCAAGGCAGAGTGTAGACAGGGTGGTGCGGAGGCCAAGGAAGAAGCATATTCCAAGGGTTGAGCAATCTCCGATCTCCGATCAGGCTAGAGGATTCCATCTCCCATGCGTGAGGACCCTAATGCAGTCGAAAAATTGCTAGGGTCGCTATTTTATGACACTACACTTAGAATGGAAGTAGAGAAGAGTAAAAGTTTAGAGAAGGAGATAAGTGCGTGGAGAAACTACTTCCAACAATTCCAAGAACCATTGAGACAACAGAAACCAGCAGCTACACCACCACCTTTGCTTCCTTTGGGATCAGTTGATCATATGGAGAAGATGAGATATTCAGCACAACTGATATCAAAGTTAGCAAGTTTATGAAAGGCACAATGATGACACTTGATATAGTCATCAAAGTCCTTGAAAGGACTCATGTCCTCATAGAAGCTTTTGGGTCATTTTCTCATACCAAAGATGTTATCATCCCAGTCTTACAAGTAATAAGGAAAACACCCAGGGAAGTCTTGACAAGAGAGAAAATAAGAAGGGAAGGGTCTATGCCCAACTTTCTACATTGGAGTAATCTACTTCGCACAAAGAAGATCGTTTTTGAAGCTATTGGAAATAGATGAAGTCAAGTTCAAGACGATATGCACTTGATTCATGATAAGATAGTGGGAGTAGCACAAATCGTCTTGGAGAGGAAGATTGATCCTGGAATGATTATAGAAGCCAAAGAATTGGAGGAAAGAATAAAAGTTATCTTTCATGGAACTAATGGAATGATCACCAAAAGGCAATTGGATGATATGTTTGCACTCGTAGTATTAGCCAGCAAAACACAAGAGCTTGAACTTGAATGGGAGAATGCTATCGTCAAGGCATTTGAGGAAGTCATGCATATGGAAGAGCAGCTGAATACTTTACGAGAAGTTCCGATGACTGAGATAGAGGGCATGACGACCAGATTCATTGAATATGCCAAAAGGGAAAGGGAGAAAGGAAACAAGATTC
Source organism: Cryptomeria japonica (assembly GCF_030272615.1). Classification (NCBI taxonomy): domain Eukaryota; kingdom Viridiplantae; phylum Streptophyta; class Pinopsida; order Cupressales; family Cupressaceae; genus Cryptomeria; species Cryptomeria japonica. The sequence goes on along the minus strand of NC_081413.1, from coordinate 372,941,702 downwards.
TAGAAGACAATTTGTTATGATCCTACTTGGCAACTCATTTTCTCATTGGAGGATGCTTCTTCAATTTTTGTGCCAGCTCATATTATTTTCTCATTGGTTGATTTCATGATAATGTTTATCTAGATAGGGTTTTGTTTGTATCAAACCCTAATTAGGGTTTAGGTGGCAAAATCTTAACCCTCATTCTTCATTTGATCTTGTCCCTTCATTGTAGTTGGAAGTGCTATATAAACTCCACTCATTTCATTTTGTAAGAAGATTAGATATTAGACAATAGACATTAGCTATAAGAGATAAGAGAAGGACTTCAAAGATTGTTGTTATTTTGCTATTGGATTAATAAAACATTGAAGTTATGGTGTTTCTATTCAATCCTTGAAGCTTCTTACATGGTTTTTCATCCTCTCAAGTCAATCTTTGATATTGGTTTAAATAGTCAGATTGAATGATGGAATGTTGTACTTGATTTATTGTGAAGCTCATAGTCCATACCACTAGCCTCTTGCTGATTGTGAGCATGCCTTGTGTGGTCAACTGGAATTATTGAAAGCACTTGAGTTCAATTGTTGCTTAATCATGGATATGCATTCAAGTGATGGTGTCTATGCTTAGTAGCGATTTGAAAATCTTCAAATGTCCTTAGAAGATTGCACTAGTTTTGGTGGAGTTGTTCTTGTATGGCAATACTAAGATTGGTAGAGTTTCACTTAAATCGTCCATCCATCCATTCCTAGGAATAGCTTATTATCTCTCAACCCTCATCTTTTGCAATTTTTTTGATAAACATCTAGTATTACTAGGAAGAACTTCATTGCATATCATCCGTAAAGCACTTCATGAAGTCTTCTCATACGTAAGGCCCCTTGATGAAACAACAATCACAACGACCACTCGTGCTTATCCACAAGTCAAGACCTGACATACAAGAACCTTGGAGTTGTCTCAAGTGATCCTTAAACCAATCTTCAACATTTGAGTAACTTTGTTCAAGAGAGGATAAGATACTTTTGGGTATTTTATTCTGTGTTAGACTATGCATAAAAAACACATCAACACAACCCTGATGAACAGTTGAGGAACTGGAGCATTTACGAACCTTCTAAATGAGTTCATACATGGTTTACTTGATGGCGAGAGCTTATAGATATAGAGGATTGACATGAAGAGGACCTATGGGGAATGGAGAAAGACAATTCAAGGTGTACGAATACTATCCTCAGTTGCATCTTCACAATACCGCTCATTTCAAAAGAGGTTGATGTTGAGAGCTAGAGCTAGAGGAATTTCAAGACAAATACTAATAAAGTATGACTACAAAGGAGTCCTTCTGGAATCAAGGATCGTCCCAAAGTGGAATAAGGTTGGAAACACTAACCTTGGACATGTCAACATGGATGAATTCACATAGGGAATGTATGCATACAATTCGTCCAAGATAGCTAAGAGGATGGTGAGGAATGAAATTGTGCAAGCTGTTGATTTCCCTTCTGCAATCTAGTGCACGGAATTGATGGTGGAGTGCGTGAGGCATTCTAATCCTACGGAGAGGTAAGTGATAGGACCTGATGGTAAAGCATTGGCTTATCTTTCGGATGAGTCCATTGCAGAGACCTTTCATATTCCAATATATAATTCCACAGACTACAAGACCAAGGAGGAAACATTGGCGATGTACAACATATCCGAGTCTTGTGCAGAGATCATCAACAAATCATGGATGTTGAAACCAAGGAGACATCCTTCCAAATTACCAAAGAAGCTTGTTAGATCTGACTTCAAAAAAGAGTATGGAGATCTCGTCATTTTATTGAACTGAGTGATGGGATGCCCTCTAGGTTCCAACTTTAAGCCATGGATGTCCTACTTTATTGAGAAGGTAGTGACTAGAGTGAAAATGATCAATTGGACTAAAAATAATCAATGGCGACCCTAATGAATAGTTGAGGAACCTGGAGCATTTAGAAACATTCTACATGAGTTCATACATGGTATACATGATGGTGAGAGCTTATAGATATAGTTGTGGGGAATGGAGAAAGACAATTCAAGGTGTACAAATGCTATCCTCAATTGCATCTTCACAATACCGCTCATTTCAGAAGAGTGAATGATGCCTTCTCCATTTATATTCTTTGAACTTTGCAAGAAGGCACTCATAGGAGGTTATCACAAGAGGCTGAGGAGCTAGTGAAGAGGTATGGATTGTGGTTTATTCAATTTCCCAAGTTCACCTATATTAGAATGCAATGGTTTTCATCTTCTCCTTACCACCTTCCAAGATATCCCACCGATAAGATGATTTTGTTAGAAGTAATAAGGCAATTATCCATGTATGACAAGATTCAAAAGAAAAAGCATAAGGTCGGGATAGCATTTACAATCATTATGGGAAATTCAATTGAGACATATCCTTCAATCCAAGCAGTAGAGGCATCTAATGAGGAAATGAAATTTTACTCACTTGTGACATATGAGTCAAGGACGAGTTTTGATCTCTACCACAAGATCAGGAAAGCTTTTGGAAGGAAGTATAAGAGCAAGGAACACCTCGAGGGTTATTGGGCTAAGGCTATGGACGATTTTGAGATAAGGAAGAGAAAATGTTCCAGATTATCAATGCAAATGGTTAGGGTGTGTCTCTTGTGTCCTAGCTCAGATCAAGTTGAGGATGATAGGAATTGCGTTCAACGTCACTTTGAAGAACGTAAGGATAAACCATATCCTCTCCCTAACTGGTCCAAGGTGGAGATAGCTGATTTGAATATATTGATGAGGCTAGTTGTGACATGTACACAAAGATGGGTGGATCATCAAGTCAATAGGTTGAAAAAAAAAAACATCCCTCTAACCTATAACTTGATGGGAGACTTGGAATCGTAGTACTCCAAGGATGAAATGGATGAGAATCAACATGAAATCGGTACCAAAGATGAAAGAAATAGGCAAGATAAGGAAAGTCACAAGAAAAAGAGAGACAGCCAAAACTTCACGAGCTCAGAAGACAAAGAGAAAATAAGTTTCAAATGAAAAAGCAAAACAAAAGAAGTGAAAATCTGGAATGACTCACTCATCGACTGACACTTCTTTTGTTCAGCAAGTTACCTCAACTATGGGAAGGAATGTAACGTCAGTGGAGGAAAATGAATCACAAATGGAAGTTGACATTCATCCAAGTGTCCTACGAGGTCAAAATGTGAATGAATCCATGGAATCTACTCAACAATAGAGTCAACATAGACATCCTTCTCATGTAGAAGATCGTCTTGATCCTCACTTGATGGAGCGACCGACAATTCCAATTGAAGAAATTCCGAAGGATGCGAACTTGGGTTTTCTAGCGGAGGATGTCAATGAAGGAATGATTTCAGCACTGTGAGGATTTCATGAGAATGATGAGGTGAATGAAGAAGTAAGGATGTTGAATAGTGCACAGCTCCTGAATGGTTGAGAAACTAAATCAAGAAGAAGGTTGTATTAGAAAGCAAGCTAGACAATGACATGGAAGAATTTCTAAATAGAATTAGTAAGGTTGTAGAAAAGAAGCCAGCAAAGAGATACTCCAAGATCACGAAGGATAGTTCAATATCCCACACAATGCAAGTGGCAATCCCAAAGGTGGATAAGATAAAGGATGATATCACTCCAGAGGAATATGAGATTACCACTCTTGATTTGGGACCAGCAACACGAGAGCAAGTGATTGAAAAATTTGATGAGCCCTCAAATGTGATTAAGGAAATCAACTCAAGATGGAGATCCAGCAATTGAAGGATTACATAAAACACTTGATGAATCCCATTCGAAAAGAAGATGAGACATTTGTCACTCCAGTAGTACTTTCGAGGGAATCAATGGATGATTTGGAAGAGATGAAGGCTACATAGCACAAGCAGTGAAGGGATGGATTGGAAAGGCATTTGATAGAGCAAATGTATTCATCAAGGGGTTGGTACAATCATATTGTAGAGTTACATTCATTCTAGACAAGATTTTGTCATGTCCCCTCTTTGAAACTAGAGACTTTGACCAAATGCCATTATCGATAGACATATCTCAGTGAATAAGGAGCAGTGAATATGCCTACAATATATGACAACTGTAGAGAAATTGTCATTGATGTCAAAGAATTGGCACCTACTCATAGCAGCAAATATGAAGAAAACTAATGAATAATTACTATATATATATATATATATATATATATTTGTAATATACATATTCTACAATACAGGATACATATGCACTTTGAAGACTTAGCTATACATATTCTACAGTCAGCAGTATATAGAGACAACACTACATAATCTCAGTCTGTTATGGCAGTGAATATATATACAAACAACAGAAAAGAGTATAGTCTCAGAATGACAATAACAGTAAATAAATACAATAAATACACTCAGCATCAATAATATAATAATATAATATTATAAAATATTATATTATCAGATTGCAGAAACTATAATATCCATACAACATCAAAACCAGTAATAAATATGATAATATTATTAAGCACTGTGTAAAGGATATTCAAATATTTCCTCTTGCTAACTGACAAAAGTATGTTGACCAGTTCCAAAGATACCATGGCCAATAAAACTCATATTTGGACAAGTCAGTAAACACGTAAGTCACATCTGGACAGAAATACGAAAATCATATTTTGAAAAGACTAGTTACAAAATGACTCCATGAAGAGATATTTTTGTGAATTGATGCAATTTACTTCAGACATGTGTTGCGATTCCTTAAAGGAAGGATACGACTAAAAAGGTCATTCACTTCTAAAACAATCGAAATTGCTATACTATGATATAACAATAGTATTAGTAAATAAGTTAAGATTTATTAACTCAGTAAAATCAGTTTAGTATATTCTTAATAATTAATATAAAGATGTGACCTTTTGATGAAGGGATATGAGCGCTATATTTATAAAGGGAACAGATCAGATCAGAGCGGTTATTAAGTTACAGGCAGTAACATCCTTGTTCTGGATGGTATGTGTGGGGAGGTATGCTCAATATGTATGCCTAATTTATGAAGCCCGGTAATGTTATTATGCAGAATTTAATAATAATGTAAATATAGATAATAATATAATAATTATAATTATAACATTATCTGATATTTGTTCTGATATTTGTTCTACATTAATATATATATATATATATATAATATCTAAAAAAATAAATAAAACTATATAAATATGTATTAATATAAATGTATATATACATATATATTACCAGTGATGCTGAATCCATCATATATATATATATATATATATCAAGGAACACTATTACTATTAAATATATTAAATCTATGGTCTATGAACAATGCTTACATTGAAGTGACAATAATAAGATAAACAAATAAGACAATTCAGATTGCTAATTATGAAATATCAAAGACATCAATAATATGTTCTTAAACTGTCCTAAATCACAACCAGTTCTATACCTTCTATTCCCCAAGGGAGATGGGTGCTGCTAGGGAGGGGCGGAGTAAATCCATCCAATAGGAAGCCCCAAGGGTGAAAGACTCCTCCTGAAATCTGGGCTGCAGGCCCCAAGGGTGAATGGACTGAGTTTGGCAATCTAGGTTAACCTTAAGAGTTGGTGTCAAGCGCCCTAGGCAGCCAAGCCCTCTTCTAGGAAAAGGGGTTGGAATAGTTTAAGTTTAGGTATAGTTTTAAGAAGTTATGTTATAAGACATTAGTTAGTTTACTTAGTTAATAATAAAAGGTAGTAACATAGATGTTGCTTTGATAATTGACAAAGTAAAAATAGGGGACATTACAGATTCAGGCTATGCTTGCATTATGTGATGAGTTTCAAGTTGTCAAGGAGAAAACTATTCCACGTTTGCATGTGTTGATGGATATCCCTAAGAAAATTTTGTGGAGGGATGTGTGATGGAGGTAAATCAGGCTAGTGACTTTCACAGATGGTACTTTTCATTGATGGCAAGAACAAAAATTCTTGAGAAGGCTAAAGACGACATTAGTTAAGTGCCCTGATCAAAGGAATTCATGATAAGATCCTCATTGCAGCAGAGGTCATGCTTCGAAGGGAAGTGATTAATGAGAACGATATGGAAGTGAATCAGTTGAAAAACAAAATGAAAGCTATCTTCTTCAAGGCAACGGGATCATTTTCAGAGGATCATTTCAAAGATGCATATTCACGATTTTCATGAATGGTGTCCATGATCAAGGATCAGAGTGGGAAAGGACATTTGCCACATGTACGGTTGACTTGGCATTCATGGAGTATAAGGTGGAAGCTGCACCAAGCGCACCAATGGAGGAGCTCAATATCATCATGTCCGGATTCTTTGCATTTCCCATCAAGGAATAAGGGACACATTGTCCTAGATGATAGGTTGTTATAGCCTTAGTGATGCAACCATAACCGGTAAAAACCCTCAAAAGAGTCAACCGGCTTATGCAACGAGAGAGACAACGCAAACAACAAGAAAACATAACAAATTCATATAAACAAATCATTTTCAAGCCATAGAACTTCCGGCAATCATCCGGTAATCATCAAAGAACATCCAGTAATTAACTAGTTACATGCAGGCTTCAAGCCATAAACAACCCAACTAGGACTCTAAAAATCAACCAGATCACAACATGTGAATCTCAATCCTTATTTCCAGTTCTACTTCTTATGCCCTTACAAATGATTACATAACATCATATTTATACCCACCGGAACATGTCCGGGTCGGCCTCAAAAGATTACATTCACCAATGCAGGAAAATGAAACGTGTAATTAGGTCAGCCCTAAGATTTAAGAAATCTTTTCGGAAAATAACAACCAAGTGATGCGGTTTAGCAAGAAGGTCGGCCACACGCCAAAGAACATCGGACAAGACCCAAGATGGATCCACACGCCAAGAATCGCACAGGTAATGAAGGAAAACCAACCGGTAAGCACAAGAACTATCTCGAGAACCCAAAAACAACCAACCGGAAGCGATAACTGACCGGAGAAGAACCCAAATGAGCTAGAAATATGGATTTAACCACATGAAACCGCTAGGAAACTGCAAACAATATCTGCCACAAAGAACAAGCAACTACCGATACATACCGGTAAGAATACTGAAACTACACAAAGAACTAAACAAGAACAAAACTGAAAGGAAATGTTTTTTTGGTTGATGCAAGATTGCTCATCGACCGGGGATGCTCCTGCATCACTTAGGAAGCATAGATTTTTCCTATTTTCTCTTGTTTCTTGCATTTTGTGTCAAGGAGGATGTTTTATTTTCCATTGGCTAATATTTAATAAAAGTTTGAGATTAGCTAGTTAGTTGTAACTAACCACAATTAGAGTTGTTTCAAATTATCTTGGTCGTTGATTTCAAATCAATCTTAGCCCTTCATTTGTAATAAGAGCTCTATATAAGGCTTGCTCATTTCATTTGTAGCAAGACACTTTTGTGAGATTGTTGCAGAGATACTGCCAGAATAAATATAAACTCATTGAAGCTTGGTGAGTCTATGTATTGTTTTGGGTGTTAGCATGGTTTCTTATTTCTCATGTTCGATTAAGAGTTATTTACGTTACTTAGTTGAATGGAAGGCATTGTTGTTGATTCGTGGTGAAACCTACATGTTCATACCATTTGCAATTTGTTAATTGCAAGTTGTAGTGCATGATTATACTAAACTCCATTAATGCTTGACTCCAATTGCTTTATGCTCATTCATTCGCATTGTATTTGGTGGTGAGGTGTGTGGGCAATTTGAAAATCATTTATATTTCCTTAGAGGATTGCATCATCTTTGCGTAGTTGTTTCTAATGACGAAGCAAAGTTTGATTTGGTTTCACTGGGTCACCAATAGTTTCTTGCATTGTTAAAGATAGGTTAGATTCCTACGCTTATTCCCTTTTGCGTTTTATTTCAAAAAACTTTCATAGATTTAGTTAAAGAGCCTTATTGCAAAATCATAAATCATTTTGAGGAGAATGAATTGATAAAAATTCTAGAACAATTTGTTGATTTTATACTTTCAGATTAATGAAAAACTTAGAAATCAGAATTTAGTTTCTAATTAATTTGTTTGTTGTTAAATTTAGAGATTTCTAGATCTAGGCACAACATAGAAATGAACAAATAAGAACAAATAAGAACAAAACACAATTACCCTAGGAAAACCTCCTAGGAGGAAAAACCCAGCCAGAAAAGATCCTCAGATCTGATTATGGATTATATTCATATAATGATTGCAACACTTATCTCAAATACTTGAAGATGTCTGCACTTAGGGTTGATAAGGTCTTCCACAAGACTGCACTTTCATAAGCATCAAGCCTTCAAGTCTGCCCCCTTTAACACTTCAAACAGCTATCAAGTCCACACCCTAGGTCTGCATTATATTGTATTTGAAGTCTACACCTTTGCTGGACTGCAACCTTAGCACCTTGACCTAGATCAGTTCACTCTCCTTATGATGATATTTGCACCTGAAATTCGCACCTTTAATGGCAGATATAGTTCGCTAATATTGCTTCTTCAACTTCGCATTTTGGCAGATGTATATTTCACATAGAAGGATATTAATTGTGTGTTGAATGAGGTGAATGTGTCTTTACTTATATGTGATGCAAGATCCATTTATGTCGGCCTATGATAAATTAATAACCTTTAATTTATTGTATCTCTTTAACCGAAATGCTTTATAGGGTCGGCCCTATTCATGTTAGCACGTTATCTTGCATGTAGCGTGGGGTTTTATGAAGTGTCGTGAGATATAGGGCCCAACCCTACACAATGAAGAAGGGGCTGGCCCCTTGGGCGGATTCCAATGTTGCCCAAGGCAATTGGAATCTGCTATTCCCTAATTACAATCAACACTCCCTCTTAATTAGGGAGAAAGATAATCTTACAACCAGGTTACAAGATTAGGGCCTAGCCCTAAGTAATACATACAATGTTTAAATTGTAATACGAACTTAGCTGTCAACTTCAAATATTTCTGAGAGAGGATCACAACAAGTAGCCTTAAATAGTATCCCATAGTATCCATCTTGTACTGCCTATGGAGGGTGAATTCAAAACTTTAACATGCACACTTGCAAGTCATGAATACATACACAATTATTCATGCACATCATGGAGTCTTTCCATGCCATCGATCACGCATATCCATCATTCATTGTCTTTACCTCAGTCTTCTCTCAAAGAAGAATGTAACATCATAATCTTCCATCTTGTGCCCAAGCATAGAGTGGAGTTACATAATCATTGTTCTCCATAAGCATAAAATGAAAACATAGTCCTCTATCTTGCACACAAGCATAGAATGGAATCTAATAAACATAATCCTCCATCTTGCACACAAGCAAGGAATGGAATAAACATAATCAGAATATTGTAGTCTTCCATCTTTCACACAAGCATAGAATGGAGCTACATAACATAGTCTTCCAACTCGCATACAAGCATAGACTGGATCCACCTTACATTGCCCACAGAGGGTGTAGAGAATCTTTTCTACCATCTTACATTGCCCGCAGAGGATGGTAACAATTACTCTTCTCCCTGAGAAGATTACACTACCACCTTACATTGCCCGTAGAGGGTGGTTGATACAACACAATGTATCACTGAGGTTGAGACTCCCTCTCAACCAAGGCGGTGTTCTCCACAGCTCCAAGTCTATCTTTTGAAGTACTCAAGCTTCAAGAGACTTGGTGAGAACATCTGCAACACAGGATTGTCCTGCCATAAAACACTGAATTGTCAGGTATCTCTATACAACCCTGATAATAAATCAAAACAGCATAACAAGAATTTTGAGAAACCACACTGCTTCTCTTGATGCAACACTTGCAACAATGTATTTAGCTTCAGCAATACTCAATGCAACTGAGGACTGTCCCTGTAGGTCCAAGAGATCGTAGCGGGTGAAGGCTTGAAGTGTTTTCCTTGTCCGTAACACTTCTTGACCAATCTGAACCTAAGCAGCTTCAACCCATAATCAATTGTGTCTTGCAAATATCAAAATATGCTTGGCTGCAACAATATGCTTAGCTTTGATTAGCTGAAGCACTCACCAATCAACCTGCCTCTATTTAGATGAATCTGCAAGATCATAGTTGGTTGCAGACATATCAACTTCTTTAAGTTAGTTTCCATATAAGTTTACAATCCATAATTCTAACATAACAATAGAAAACTTGATTTAGAATAATTTCATTAGATCCTTGCCACACTTCTAACCTAGAAGTAATGCATTTTAGGTTTAGATCTTCCATCTCAATTCTGAGCTAATTCTTTCTTATATTAAATCATGAGGCTATCTTTATCAATCAGAGTTAGATCATCCACATAAGAAATCAGAATTAGCATTTCAAATACTTTAAGGAACAGGTTAGAATCTTTACAAAACCCTAGGCTTATCAAGTACTCTTTCATACCAAGAGTTTTATTGAAGATCATAGGGCTCCCTCTTAATCCTCAATATCAGACTGATAGCCAAGCATCATAGATCATAAGTATTCATAAACAAGGATGAGAAATGCCAACTTCACCTTTTATGAATTGGACCCATGGCTCAATTATGATCAGGACATATCCTCAAACTTCTTCTAATTGAGTGTGAAGATCCTTATGCATTATTTCAAAGCTCCCTCTGAAGCCACATCAATCCAAGCTTATGGATTTCTGATGTCAGTATGGCCTTGGCCTTCGACATACATCACCTACTATATGAGGTTATATAAAAATGACCTTGGGTGAGGATCACAACATTCATGATAAGTTAGATGCATCCATTTAACAATATAACCAATGATACATAGAATGCTGAGACAATACTTATGTGACACAAATTAAAAAGAGCCAACCTATAACACACAACCTTGAAAACTTGTACATCACCATACAGGGTATAACAAAATCTAATTTTCATAAAGAAACTCACAAGGGTTAAGTCATGATTATTTTCTACCTCACCAGGGTTTCCACAGATTTGAGAGTACATGCATACAACCATTAGTATGACCTAATAGAGTCTACAATTAGCTCAAAACGTACGGTAGTTATCAACTAAAATAATTCTAAGTCAGCAATTGAGGATATAGTTTATATTATTAATTTCCATAATACTTCACACTTCATGATAGCAAATATTCAACTGAAAAGTCAGTTTTATGTAACTATTATAGAATCATTCAATTGATAGTCAAAACTCAATCATATCATAGGTGAGGAAGTATTGATAGAATGTTTACAAGGAGAGTGAAGTATACTTAATGAAGATACTAACCAAGCAATGATAGTGAGAGCCTATACTTCCATGAATCAATAGCAATTAGTAAGCTGCAGTATATATAATCAAAATAATTCTGATAAAGGATTTAGATCAAACCTCTAGACATTCAACAACAAATACATCAAAGGAATTAATCTTCGGATCAAGCATTGTGAACAATAACTTCCTAGTTCACTTATTTATGACATTTATTTAATGAATACTTCATTTACTCAATTAGCAGCGATACTTATGTAACTGGCTTATTTTCCCTTACGCACATAGATAAAGGCACACATAAATTAAACGAAGTTCAAAACAAAAAGGAAATATTCAAGTTCACAATGTCTTTACAAATATGAAGTTCAACTTTTCTTCTTTGTTTTGATCTCACTCATTGGAACAATTAAGCACTAGATATTTAATGTGGGCATACATTCCATATTTAATTTTAGTATTTAATTGATCAGGTCACAGACAGGTACACAAAATTTCCCCTACTAGGTTTAGGCCTGTTTTAGCCATAATTAATCTATTTCAAAATACTTATGACTTCAACTAAATTGATTAGAAGACAAAATCTATCTTAACATGAATCAAATTTGTGATATTTCATAGTTCAATTAATTTATCAATTATTAATAAGAAAATTGTTCATTTACCATACTAGAGAACTAATTATATCATACTAGGTAATTAATTTTATCATCCATAATTCTTATTGCAAGTGTCAACCTACGTTACTACTTTAGTTCTAAGGAAGAAAGGGATGTCTATGTTACCAAAGCGCTCAGAGACCAAAATACAATAGGCTCCCTCAAAGTTTATGGTTCCAAGCCCTATCTTGGGACCATACCCTCAAAGTTTACGGGACGCTGATCCTTATCCTATCTTGGGAATCATCCTATTGATTGGATTTAGACTGCCCCTCTTTGGAAACAACTCCATTCCCAACTTTCTTAAATACTGACAGTAGTAACAAGCATTAGGCTATAAGTATACTAACTTGTCATGTATTAAGAATATATATGAAATTAAGTATAACTGTCATACATATTGTAGACCATATTAATATTATTACTAAATTTTGCAGAAGAACATTATCAAGTATCATATATTAAGCATACATATTAAGCACATCCCCATGCATACCACCTAGAACAAAGATGTTAATGCCTGTAACTTAATAACAGTTCTGATCCGATCCGATCCGAGGTGATATCACTAGATGCTTTGATTCCTTTCCTTTATGTCTCTCAATATGAGGGAGAGGTCACACCTCCTCATCATGTATGCTCTTTGGCAAGAGACACACCCTTTCACCATTAGCACCTTTTGAAAGAGTGCAACTCTTCATTATTTCTGCCCTATGAAAGGGACACAACCTTTCACAATCAGATCTGCAACTCTTATTTAAATCAGATCTTAACCACTACATAAAGTTGCAGCCCAGACGAAAAAATAAGCCCTTAACAACACCTTAATTAACCAAGCATCCTCTTATAATATTCGGTTTAACAAGAACTAAATAAAAGATTAGTTCATTTAACATTTAATGTTTTCATTGACATCAAAGTCGTCTTATTGAGAGATCCTTATTTTACTAACCTATCACCAAAGAAGGAAGGAACAAGAGACTGAAATTACATGATTAAATCTGATCACTGGTTAGTACGAATCTGGCTTTGATACCATGTTGATTTTATATTCATATAATGATTGCAACACTTATCTCAAGTACTTGAAGATGTCTGCACTTAGGGCTGATAAGGTCTTCCACAAGACTGCACTTTCATAAGCATCAAGCCTTCAAGTCTGCCCCCTTTAACACTTCAAATAACAATCAGGTCCACACCCTAGGTCTGCATTATATTGTATCTGAAGTCTGCACCTTTGTTGGACTGCAACCTTAGCACCTTGACCTAGATCAGTTCGCTCTCCTTATGATGATATTTGCACTTGAAATTTGCACCTTTAATGGCAGATATAGCTCGCTAATATTGCTTCTTCAACTTCGCATATTGGCAGATGTATATTTCGAATAGAAGGATATTAATTGTGTGTTGAATGAGGTGAATGTGTCTTTACTTATATGTGATGCAAGATCCATTTATGTTGTCCTATGATAAATTAATAACCTTTAATTTATTGTATCTCTTTAACCGAAATGCTTTATAGGGTCGGCCCTATTCATGTTAGCACTTTATCTTGCATGTAGCGTGGGGTTTTATCATGTAGCGTGGGGTTTTATGAAGTGCCGTGAGATATAGGGCCCAGCCCTACACGTTGAAGAAGGGGCTGGCCCCTTGGGCGGATTCCAATGTTGCCCAAGGCAATTGGAATCCGCCATTCCCTAATTACAATCAACACAATTGTGTAAATCCCTTTGTGTGAACCAACATATCACATCTATACACTAAATCTATCCATAATTCAAAGTTGATTGTTCGCATTGTAAGCCTTGGGGTCACCTTGTTTGATCACAAAGCTTAGCATTCAAGATTTCCTTGTTCAAGAGAGGATAGAATACTTGGTATTTTATTCTGTGTTTAAGGTGTACCATAAAACACATCAACCGTTGTCAGGCAGGGATAGCATTGGCAACAGCTTAATCATAACCTATCCTTTTTTGGAATAAAGAAAGAAATTCTATTAGTATTTGAAATGACCTCAAGTAATCCATGAGGCATCAAAAACCAAAATTATAAAGATAGTGACTACTTCCCATCATATATTTTGAAAAAACTATACTAGTTGTGACAAGCATGTATAGTTGATATTTGAGATGAAAATACGAATGAGGATTTGTAAGTGTTTTCTAACAAGCATACCTAGATTTTTTTTTTAATTTTGTAAAATATGCCAATAGATATCAAATTTTTAAAATAAAATTAAGCAGAGAAAGTAATCTTTATCTACTGTAGCCATTTGCTCTTTTTCTTAAAAAAACAAGAGATCATAGCAATCCCACAAAAATAAAATAAAAAATCTGTCTTCCAAACAATGAGCAAAACAATAAAAATGAAAAAAAAAAATCAACCATTTTTAAATAGAATGCTTCTGCACTGCACTTTTTGTTTTGAACACTTCCAAATCTTCGAAAAAGTAGAAAGTGTTTGTATCAGACTTGCTGTTTGTATTTCTTACAAGGATTAGAAATCCCGTTGCCATTGTACAGTTATGCCTATCCACCTAATTAAATAAAGGGTAGACAAAGAAATTCAAATCTATATATAAAGTGCTTGCAACCAATTGACCAGAAAAGCCCCAAACTTTATCAAAATAATGAATTCATCTAAATTCAACATGGCTAGAACAACTAGATGTATGTTTCTATAAGTAATCTGCAAACATAACATGTATTGTTATTAGCACTGCAAATGGATGGATTCACAAAAATCCCTCTAAAGGTAAGGATATATTATCCAAATTTTATACAATGGTCATCGAAAAAAATGGTAAACCTCTATCCCTCGTTAGGTTGATGAGATATTAGTGGCTCCTCCCACTCTAATTCTATAATGTCCCCCCTTTCAGGTCCTCTTGTAGAGTGGTTGAAACTATCTTTCAGGGCCTATTTCAGCTGGTTCAGAGGGGTTTTTTGATGTCACCAATGAGCTCAAAGGATGTATTGGGGTTGAACGACACTTTCTGGAGTGATTTTGGACAACTCGTCTTAGACTTACTATTTTTAGTCTCAATTTTGACAGTGTTTAGTCAATTGGGAGTCTCGGTTGACTTACTATTTGTAGCAGTTACTATTTATAGTAACCACTGCTTTCAATAGCTGGTCATAGTTCGGTCTCCCCTTAGCTTCGAAGAACAAGTAGTATCTTCAATTTCGAGATTTGTATAGCCGGTGGTTGTTTAAATTGAAGATATATTAGCGACTAATGATGTTTAGAGTTATTATTTTAAATAACATTAAATGCTAAACTTAAATTAAATATTTAAATAATGTTATTTAATATAATATAAGTTTTAATATTGGCATCGTGGGAGTTATAAGCTATTGCTTTAAAATATTAATAAATTAATTATCTTTGGGCGCCAAGGGAGTCATAAGGTGAATTTATTATTAATTTTAAATGTGCAACCCTAATTAGGTCATTGAGATGAAAGCATTATAAAAAGGCACTTGGAAGTTCATTTGACATATACTTGGCTTATTTATTTTCTCTCTCATAAGCTTGAGAGCTTTGGATTTCATTAACAAGAAATCTGAGGATGGAAACCCTTGGAAATCAATGGATTAGATGAAAATCCAACTCCCCATTGAGAGGTGAATCCACCCAAGGTTCATCATTCAGCATATTGGCAAGTTTTACATCATTTTGGAGCTTCAACCAACCAGGGTTTGAAAGAAGGAAAATCATATTAGTTAGGGTTTGAAGTTTATTGCAGATGGAAGACATATTGCTTCAAATTTGGAGGTTTAATTGCCACATTTTCATAATACCTTGTACGGCTAGGGTTTGGACATTAAACGAAGGAGATTTATCTCCAAATTAAATAAATGAAGGAGATTTGTGTTCAAATTAATATTGGAGACAATTTGAGAATACATCATTGCAGGTCGAGTAGGGTTTGTTCACCATCACTTTGGCATCATTTTGTGAAGGAAAAGAAAGATTAAGGTGGCTGATCAGATTTACGACTTGCTGGGTTTGTGTGAAAGTCTATATCTAATTCCAATGGAACCATTGGAAACATTTTGATGTTTATCTTGCATTAGGCATTGCCCTAATTGGAGCGCCCACTGAGACGAGCAATTTGGCATTTTAGAAGGTGATTTTCTTCGTTGTCTAGGGTTTTCTTTAACAGTAATTCGTAACAGCCCTTGAAGCAGATCTAAGTGCCACATTTGGAGCAACATTCTTGGTGGTTTGTGTTCACTTTGCATTAGGATTGCATGCCCTAAACTTGGTGCCACTCCTAGGAGGACAATTCCAACATTTGTTATTCATTTTGCCATGATTTGGTAAGTATAAATCCTAGGGCATTAATCTGATTTGGGACTGCAGCATTTTTGAGCATGATTGTCATGTTTTTGCCCATGTTTGGATGTACGTTCAGACTTCTACATTCTGACTAATGACAGCAGAGTGATCATCAGATTTTCAGACTTGTGGTGCGCATTTATTGTCATATATAGTGTATCTCATGTTGTATTCCATCTCTCATATTAGGCTAACCATTTGGTATACTGATTAGATATGTTTTGAGATTACTTATTGGCTGTTATAAGTGTCTGATCAGTCTGCAACAAAAAAAAAAAAAAAATTAGGGCAGAAAACAGAACTTAAAAAAACAGATTTTTAGATAATATCCTATCGGGGATATTACAGTGGTATAGTGTTTGACAAAGTAAACGAATGGGTTGCAATTTGGGGTGGGATACTTCAAATTCTAATAAAAGTATGATTCAACAGCAACATTATTAAAATAAAATGCCATGACCTCTGACCCAAATACAAAGTACATTATATGATTATATACAGAAAATGTAATGATGCGTAACACATTGCTAAAAGCACACTCTCTGTGAAGAAAATAGGCATAAATAAGGATATCGGCTACAGAACATAGCAAATGCTTCTAGACCCACATAGAGAATACATCAAATACAGAAAGCATAATGTAGCATACTAGATTGTTAACACCAAAAAATAATCTGTGCTTCCTACAATTCTGCAGAAACTTGGGTAACAGTCTTAGAAATACTTTGTTTACAATGATGAGCTCTTACATGTCGGATCTCATTTTATTGAAGAAACTGCATTGATCTGTGGATTTCCATCACATTCACTCTCACTTTATCACACGGATTGAATTTGATTTTCTATCAGTTGTCATTTCAATTTCCAATTTAATGCATCTCTTACTGTGTCCTTAAGGTTTGTCAATTGTTTAAAGTTTTTACATTTTGCCTGTACTAAGCATTAACAGAGAAGGTGATTTCATAGTTGTGTTTCACACCATCAAGATATAGCGCGTTGATAAGTATAAGAGGCTGAATTTTATATTACCTATGTTAAGTACTAACAAAACTCTAGAAAGAGCCCAACAATTGGCACCTAAAAAGGGTTTTTTTTGGCTCAAGTGTGAAATAAAATCCAGTAATTCAACGAACTTCAGATAATTATAAACTGTAAGAGAAGGAGATGGGTACCTGTATCGAGGATCATAAGGAGATATTATATACTTGCGAAGTCTAACTCGACGAGTGCTCCTCGCCCCCAGAGATGGGAGCAAACCGCTTGATAAGCTGTAATAACTTTCATTAGCTGACATTTGGTCATCGCCGCCGCCTCCTTCTCCTCCTCCCCATGCCCACCCCCACCCCGCTCCAACACATGAACTCATACCTCTATCTCTCTTTCACTAGAGCTATATACATACAAGGAAAACCAAAATATCAGGAATCGTGCTTGGGATTAAATATCTTGGTTTCGGGTTAATCGCTCATGTATAAAGTACTAAAGTAACCTATATTGAAGCTACCCCAAGAATCAATTGAAGCTCTATGCAGATGAAATTACATCAATATCCAGGGGATCACAATATCTCAAAATCTACAGCAAGAGAAGGGTTGACTTGATGAAATAGAATAATATTCGTGTTTGTTGAGATCTAGGATGAAGGTCGATCTCCTCGTGCGGGAGAGAAACTGTAACAAGGAAATTTTGAAGGTGGCCAAGAAATAATGTTAATTTAAAAACTATTTGTTAAATCTTTAAAACTACTGTGTACGATTGGTTTGGATATCATTCCCGATGCATAATTGATATTAGCTCGTCAAACATGACAAAACTAATGCTTTTTAGTCGGATATGATTGGATGACCCGCATCCCAAGACAGAAATTTTATCTCCTTACTATTAATAGTAGACCCACACACTAGCCTAGGTACCAAGAAATATAATGATCCTATCTTAGTTACAAATTGACAAGATAAATTAATATTTTAACTTTCATTTAGTAGAACGTTTTAAATTAAAAATATTTGTTCTAATTTTTTTATTTTTATAATTTTGAATCATTATTATTTTAAAATTATATAAGTATAATTATATCTATATAATATTAATTATAACATTTATTCTGTTAAATAGGGGCATGTAAGGGAAAGAAAATATCTTCCCACTTGATCACCCTTAGTCCGGGGTGCTATTGTAATTTTCAAAATCTGTTCATATATGTAATAGCTATAGAAATTTTCTGGACTATGGTCCCGAGCAAGCACTCTTTTCGACCGGCGCCCGCACGAGTGGAGTGATGTAAACTTTAATAATGATTAATAAAAAAAATTTGGCTTTGACCTCTTATCGATCAAAAAAAAATTATAGCATTTATTCTATTAAAATAATATAAATAATTATAATATAAATTTTATATTAAAAATATATATTTTCCTTAAGAACATAATCCTAATTTAATTTTAAAAATCTATATAATTATAATTATCATGATAATTTTAAATTTAATTATTAATTTGTAGTGTAATATTATATTATTTTTATTATATATATGTATTATTAATTATAATTGGTCTTAATAAAATAACTATTAATAATTATTAAAGTTAATTATTTTTTTAATGACTTAATGAAAAATATTTAAATTTATGATTAAAAGTTATTAAATTATTTTGTATATATTAAAATGATGGGAGCTAGATTTGTGACACGAGATTGGGAGGGCAATATGGTAGCAGTTGGAACTTCAAAACTTGCAAAGGGAATGAGCAATGAAGCTGAGGCTCATGTGGCTAGATTAAAATGTTAAAAGTGGGAAAAATTGGGCTTCTAAAAAATACAACATGAAGGAGATTCTTTGATTATTATTAATACAATAAAAAGGGTGAAATACATGCTCGGAATTAGAATAAATATATAACCATTACCAAGCATTTATTAGAAACTTTTGAGAAATTTGAAGTTGGGCATGTGATGAGATCAAGGAATGACATGGCAGAAAGGTTGTCCAAATGGGCAATGACTCTTGATGATGGGCTGAAAAGCACAATAGACAATTTTCATAATCTTGAGCTTGATCTTTGAGTTGGAATAGTATGTCACCATTTTCATAAGTTATTAATGAAACGGTGGTGGCGAGGTGATGTGACATGGATAACACTTCGTGCTCACAATTAAGAACGGACGGTGACTGCATTTTAATATGGAGGTCACATTTTCCTTGATTACACCAAGGCAATGATTAGCATTTATGGGCAAAGTCACTAAGAAAGAATGAAATATCTTTTCAAATTTGATGAAGATATTTTCATTCAAATCATGAAATCATTTTGGGTGAAGATTTTTTGACAACTAAACATAGGTATAGGATGAATATAGACATTGTGTCAATGGTGGCCGCATGGGGGTTGGAGGTTTGATGGAAAGAAGATGTTGAATGGGTGTTCAAGGGTTGTGTGGAAAATGATTGGTTGTATAGTCTACATTTGATGTTGGAAAGGGCAATTTTGAGGGCAGGGTTTATGCCTACAGAGGTGGTCAAGGGCACAGATGAGGAGACTCTTCAACAATTGATGTCGTCAATTCACTAGGCACAGGGGATGAACAAGGATGAGTTTAGGGCAGAAAGCATATATCAGTTGAGATTCATTGATTAATTACCTATGGGCAAAGGAATGAGAGCAAGCCAAATGAAAGGTAGAGCCAAAAGAAGAACCAGGAGTGAAATTCGAGTTGAAAGACCAATGGGTTAATGGGCCTTTGAAAGCAATAAGGAATAAATGAAAAGAAAAAACATTTGTTTTTGTTTAAACCTTGTTTATGTTTAAACCTTGTTTATGTAGTTACTTTATCGATTGTTATATATTTTTAACTGCTAAATTGTATAAATGGGTATATATGACAAAATACTAGTAGGCAGTGGTAGGGGTTTTTTTGGTTGATGTTTTGTCAAACTATGGACATTATTTTGGAGCAAATTTTGGCAATGTTTCTTCGTGATGTGGGATAAATGATACTATAACTATGTACTTTGTTTTGAATATCAATAAACTACATATAATTATCGATTAAAAAAATGATTAAAAAATTTATGGTTTTCAAAAAGTATTAAAAAATAGAATGATTTCAAAAAGATATATAAAATACAATTATAAAGATTACATATAATAATAATTTTTTTAATAGAAATATTTGTATTTCATTTTTCATTCAATTTAATTTAATTTAAACTAAATCAGACCCCAATAATTGGTTTTATTATCCATATTTTGGCATTAAAAAAAACTATTAAAATTTATACATCTATTTAGAAAAAATATTTTATTTACAATATTATAAATAAGAAAAAATGAAAAAAAAAAACTATTTAAAAGAGACATTTCTTTTTTTTAAATACAAAGAAATAAAAAAAAACCCAAAAAATCTATCATTCCTAAAAAATTGCTCATATAACACCATTTTTTTAAAACCAATCATATTCTAGATAAATAATTTATACAATATCTTAAATTTAAAAAATATAAATCTCAACTTTACAAAAGCCAAGTTTATTTTGAAAGCAAAAATAATAATCACTTTTGATTGGTGCAAACTAATTGATGGATTGGGCTTCAATGAATGCAATAATAGTGTATGGCAAGTGCTAATAATAATAATATACTAATACATACAATGCAAAGTGACATTTTTTAAATTTATATTGCTTTGTGATTTGATTTTTATGTTCTTTTATTTATTTTAATTTATATCTATTTTTAAATATTTGTTATTTATTTTTTATATTGTATTTTTATTGATATTTATTTTTTAAAATTTAGTTTTTATCTTGAAAGAATCATTTTAATCAAAGGTACATTTATAAGTGATACACGATTGACCTAGTTCAATTATATACTATGTAAGAACTAGCAATCACATTTTGGTGTGCAATGGGTATTGTTAGTGTTTCCAAATGATTGCCTGAATTCACTTAAAAATGAGACAAATTCTATCAAGAGGAACTTAGATCAGTGGCCAACAAACAAGATCTTAATCAAAGATTGAATGATCTCCTGCACTTTTGGCTTTGCAAGACCAGGGGGTAACCCTTTGCAATAGTTAATAAATTTGCGGTGATATGGACAAATATTGCTAAAATGTAGACTTAATCCCAACACATTTCAACCAGAATGCAAGTGTTTGACTTCAAATTGGCTCAATTCGTAGTTATTTAACATTTTCATGCATAGTTGGAGAGAATTCTAACATATACCTACTCCTACGAACAAGAAAGGGAAAATGAAACCAACATTATTTTAGAATGGTGTTTGAAATTCGCTTAGAATCTTCAAGTGTTGGAATCATTTGTCGTTGCACCAAAAGCTTGAACTATCAACGCCTGATACAAATGTCAAATTTAACTCGACCCACTAGAGGCGGTTAACACGGATTATAGCACGTGCGTTCATGGCATGCTAAATAATCCCCCTATTTTCAAATTTTATTGCCCTAAAATCTTTTTTTGTCACCCCGTCCCAATACACAACCCAAATTAAAAACCCCCCTATTTTGATTATATATTGCATTTTTTCATACCCCGAATTTTAAAAAACACCTATTTTCACCAAATAGGCAATATATTGAGCTTATTTTTTGAGATATTAAACCCCCCAATATGAATGCACGTGATATAATATTGCTTATATAGTGAAAGCCCCCATGGCGGTTAAGCCATGTCATGAGTCCTCAAGGAGGTGTTGACCACCAAGTCAACAATCTCCCCCTCAACACCAAGTGAGCCTTCAGCATCCACTGAAGGGAGGCTCGAACTCGTGACCCAAGGCTATGATACCAATTATTGGATTTTTTTGTCATTGTACCAAAAGCTCGAACTATCAACACCTAATAAAAATTCTAGATTTAACTCGACCCACAGGAGGTGGTTAAGCCATGTCACGAGTCCCCAAGGAGGTGCTAATCACCAAGTCAACACAAAGATCAGTGCTTAATCCGAGCAATAGAGTCATAATGCAACAATTCTAAACATTTCCATAAAATTTAAAAGGCTCAACCAATTGGACCTTAGACATTTATGCCTGACACAAATGTTGGACTGTAAATCATCACAAATTCTACTTACAAATCACTATTATGCTTCTCAATTCACTAAAAAATACCTATAAAATTTAATCCTTCCCTTAGAAAGAACCTACAAGTACATCTCACATCCACAATAAAAATTGTAGAGATAAATGTTTATGTCCTTGACACAAACAATTCATATGAAATTAGAAAACAAGAATAGGAGATAACTTGTGATATTTTTTATTGGTTTTCAAACATGATTGATACATTCCACCGGAAAGAGTTCAAAAACTACAAAATGCTAACACTCTTACTCAAACTCGCAACTCACTATTATACCTACCCAATTACAAAATTTGGAATCTCAGAACCCCTAGCAATTGGCCTTGAATTTTCTTTTATAAAAAGTAAGGGAGCAAAACAAGCTTCAGGCCAGATTTTTGATATGTCAAAATTTAATTTGCCTATATGAGAATATTCTAAGTACCTTTTATTACATCATATAAGACAGAAGTTATTAACATTCTAAAAGAAGGGAAATGCAAATATAACTAACCTTTTCAAAATTGCTGCTACAAAATTTGTTGATGTGGTGTGTTGATGTGTGCACTGTTGGATGACCACGTCATTTGAAGACAAAAATTCATGCTAACATTGCAACTGTTGATGAAGTGGACAATGTGTAAACTGAAAGAGAAGAGAAAATAACAACTAAAGACCTGTCTTGTAAATAGATCAAAACATTGAATAATATGTGACTGAAATATCTATGCTTCTAACATAACCAACTGCTCTGAATCATCGTGGGATACCCGTGATTTATTGATCAGACAAGGTTCTCATTTATGTAATTGAATTATGTTTGAAACACAGTCCATCCCTCCTAGCATGGTGTCTACTTACTCACTCCTCCTTGAGTGTACAATGCTCCTAATGCCATTGTTGCAATCTGGAAACTAGTTGGCCATTTAAAATTATGGATTTCTTGCATGCCACTGTAATACCCTAAAATTGGTCACCTAAAGCATGGGCCCCTAATCTCGACAACATCACCAAGGTCCTAGCTAAAGGCAATTAAATCAACTTTGAGCACACAATTAATTAATTCTTCAATCATTAAATGTCACATGGCAAGTGAATTGTTCTATATTGATTAAATATTTATTTAATTAATTAAATCATTCCAAGAAAATTATTTTGATCAATTATCCTATTTAATTAATTAAATATCTTAGCATTTAATTAATTAATAAATTTGCCATTAATCATAAAAAAGGAATTAATTTATTACAAAAAAGGAATCAATATGCAAAGCAAGAGTTAAATTGAAAATCGAATAAAAGAATTGAATTGAAGAGAAATCAAACTTGAGATATTATTTCTTCTTCTAAATTGAGATAACTTGAAATCAGAAAAGCAATTAATTGAATTATTAATCATTCTCTAAAATTGGAACTCAAAGCTTTTGAGAAAAGAAATTATGTTGCATTGAAAAGACTCTTTTCTTGAATAAATCAAAGAATATGCATGGAATCACCTATTTTTATCTCATATGCATGGAATTAATTGGATTTTATCTCCAATGCAAACTCAAACTTATAATCTGAATGCATTTCAATCAAGCTATAATTGGAATCTATCTCAAGGTTAACTTAATCTGATCTCTGAATTATTTCAATTATCCTAAATTGTGTTTTTTCTTGAGGAATCTCAACCGCTCGTTGTTAATTGATCTTGACCATTGGTCTCTTTTGTGATTCTCTATAAATTCAGCCTTCATCTCTCATTCAAAATACCTTGGAGATTTATTGTTATTATACAGTTTTTTCTCTAGAGTCATTGAAGATATTGTGCTTGCTTTTTTGAGATTATTGCATCTTAGTTTAGCTTTTTTTTGCATATTTAGTTGAATTATGATTGCTTGAATTCATATAGCTTACTATTCATCCATCTAGCATAATCTTGCATCCATTTAGCTTAATATCATGCTCATATAGATTAAATCCTTCGTCTTGGTGTAGCCTAGTCACTGGTATTGCTTATACAAATCTGAGAACAAGTATATACTCGCATCTTTTAGAAGGCAATTGGTCGATTTGTTATGGTTTTATTATTCATACTTATATTTGTCTAGCCATACATGCAATGACTTAATTGAAATGTTGTGTCTTACAACTTGTAGATACTTATTCCACTTTTCACACACACGTTTTTGGCACCCACCGTGGGGCCCAAGACTACAGCTTCTGGCCTCCAAGACTAACATCTTTTTTATTTTTCAAATTTATTTTTTTTCGGATTTGGTCCATACAGTTACCGCAAAATATCGTATGAGTTTTCCCACAATCCCGAACAACAAACTACAGGTATCGTACGACTCGGTGAGAATTGTCTTACAGTATTCTATATTTTTGGGTTAAAAGAAGACTTCATTCTTCAGGTTCTTTATTTAATTTTGATCATACTAACGTTGACCCTGGCTTGTTGTTTGTCTGTCTAAGGAATTTTCATAGCCTAATCATTTTTTGCAGAACGCTTGTCGAAGAATATGCTTGTCACACAAAGACAATATGACTACTAATTCATTGTCTTTGCAGGTTGCCTGAGGAGATTCAAGTAAACATCGTGTAGTTTTTAAATTCATTTTTAGGTACCTAAATTGTTAGCTGGATAATGAACAAAACTATCTTTTTAAGAAAATTCTGAGAGGTAGGAGAGTATGCTCTTGTCTACACAAACAATCAGAAATCCAGACCCTTGAGGCTTTTTCTAAGTTTGAGATTTGTGTACCTTAAGCGGGCCTGTCACAGTGGGAAAAAGTAATCACCCTGTGAGAACGACCTAAGTGAGTACAGTCGGACTTGGGCATTCTAACTCACTATAATAAATAGGCCTCTAGCTGATTAAAGTCTCAAAGGATGGGATTATTTGAGTTTTCTCTTTGAGATCTCTCATATCGAGCATTTTGTAGGGCCTCGTGGTCTCAATCACATTTACATGACTACAACTTGTTTTGGTACCTTGTCGAGCTATAGGCCTCAATCATGCTTGCGTGACTTCAAGGGGTAATTTCGAATGAAATTCTTGACTAAGAACTATAAGATAGAGGCTACTCGGTTCACCTCCGAAAGGGGGGATAATCTTTGTGCAAGAGAGATAGTAACTCTCCCAAGATACTTGCCATTTTGTGCCCCCATTAGCATTTGGAGTCGGCTAATACGATGTTGAGAATCCATTGTGTGAGACTCAATGGTCGTATTCTGATTAGCTATTGGGTGTGTACCTGAGTCTACAAACAAAGGTTTTATTCTCTTACCAATTGACATAGGGTTAACGTGTTGTGATTGAATTCATTATACATATTGTGTGTTTACTATGTTTTCATCCCTGAAACTGAAACTGGAATACCAAAACTGGAGAAAATAATAAATAATTAAGTGGTCAAAACTCTGTTCGTATCACAAACTAGTCTATCTCAGCCATCAAAAACTCAGTCCATCTCAAAACTGATCGTCGTTAGTCATTGAAAACTCTGTCTGTCAGAATTTTGTCTCTGTCTAGTAAATTGTCATACGAGTCTTATGATTTATCGTCCTGCTAAATACCTATTTTCATACAAAATTTCATCAAGCCTTACAGTTTGTCGTCTAACCCTGCATTAGTTGTCATACGAGATCTGATAAACTGTCATCCTAATTAAGGAAGTATCGTCTGAGCCTTCATCCTGTGTCATACGAGAAAACATCACATTCATCAGTTTGTCGTCTGATGTATACCAACCTATCGTACGAACCTAGGCAGCAACTCGTACGAAATATTGTTTTCATCGTCTTGAAGCTATCAAATTGTCGTCTAGTCTTGTAAACCCCATCGTACGAATATCTGATTTTGTTAGTCCAGAATAGTCAAAATTGCCTAAAAACAGTCTACAACGAGCATAAAACTGGTTATCATCATCCTAAGCATAAACAAATCTAAATAGTGAACTTTTGTCATTGTGTTGCCCGATTTTGTCGATCATCTTTCAGCTAGTTCAATCAACCATTTATCAAACTTAAGTTACTTAGATAATGTCTTATAGAGGATAGATCGTTCCTGAAACCAGACTGAGTCTTAGTCACTTCTCTTAAATCAAACTAGGTAACTTAGATCGCGTCTTACACAGGATAGATCTTTCTTGAAACCAAACTAAATCTTAGTTGCTTCTCTCAATCAATACGTTAAATGAACAACTAGCTCCAAATTTGATCTTGACTTCTGCATCACAAACAACTCTAGGTCACATCAGTCAATAAAAATGCCTATTCAAACCAGAAGCTCTCGTAAGAAAGCTGATAGAGGCAAAGGACCATCCTTTTCATATTAGGATAATTCATTTTACATAGAGGACCCTATCACTAATAAACCTTCATCATCAGATATACCAGTTTATGATCAACCCTTGTCTCCCACCATATCTGGAACAAAACAAGAAAGACGATCTGCTAAACACAATGCTTATGATGATCTCAGTATCCATGCTACTGACAGTGATTCCTCATTAGGAGAATCTGAAGCCTCTAAACCTACCAAAATTGATATTCATAAATGTCAAAAGGATAAAGATTTCCAAAAAATGATGAAGGTTATCATGGCTAGAGAAAAAGAAGACTATTTTCTAGAACTAGCAAAGCAAGGCACTAAACTTCCTACTGGTTATAACATTGAGGCCCTCATCACTAAAGAGGAAGAGACACCCTTAGCAATGGTGAAAAAACAATTACAAGCGTTACGGACTGAGATCACATAATTGAAAAACAAGGATAAATCATCAAAACAATATTCTCAGGACATGATATGCCCATTTCCATTTGATAAAAACCTTTACATGCCTCCATTTCCTTCACGAGTGGAGATTCCAAAATTTGACAAATACAATGGCAACTCAGATCCTCAAGACCATGTCAGAGAATTTTGTGCTTTATGTGTGGAGTTCATGCACGAACAAACCTATCTCATGCACCTTTTCCCGAGAAGTTTAGGAGGGCAAGCTATGGAATGGTTCTCAATCCTACCTATGGGAATCAAAACTTTTGAATAATTAATCCAATTATTTCCACAACAATACTCCTATAATAGTCGTCATCCAGTCACTATGATTGAGCTTTGCAATACCAAACAGAAAACAAGAGAGCCCTTTCTCACTTTCCTCCAACGTTGGAGAAAGATGTTCTCTAGATATTCATGGCCTATTCTAGATTCTGAGAAGATGGAAATCTTCATCAACAAATTGATCCTTGAATTGAAATACAGTATCTAAATGCTAGTATACCCTTCATTCAACAAAATGGTAGACAGTGCCCTCAGAATGGAAGATGTGCTTATAAAGAAAGGAGATATCTCACTTTGGAAAGAAACACAACAAGGTTCTAGTTCCAAAGAAAAGAACAAATATTGGAAATATGGCAAAGACAACAACATAAATGTTGTTAATGATGGAGTGGTATACACTATTAAAGAAAAATCAAAATCCACGATATTTAACCTGGCTAGTAGCACACAAGCACTCAAAGCAGCTGAAATTGCAACAAAAAATCCTCCGAAGAAAGTAAAAGAGTGGTTTAAAGAGAAACCTTGGCTTTAGAAACCTAAACGCGACTTCACTCCTCTGGAAGAATCATATGAATCCGCTTTCAAAACTTTATTGGCAAATGATTTGATAACCTTACCAGACAATTCTAGGTCATATGATCTTGAAGTCAAACCAAAATGGTGGAGAGAGAACGAATACTGCGAATACCATCAAAACAAAGGTAATAACACAAACAACTGCATGAAGCTCAAACATGAGATTCAAGATCTCATTGACACTGGCAAAATTGTTGTTTGAAATCACACAACTAATGCTGATCAAAAAGATTTTAAAGATCCCTTACCTGTTTATGAACAAGGTAATTCCTCAAAGTCAAAAGGAGGTGCCAAAGTTAATTACACCTATACCAACAATGACAATGTGATCGACATGATTGAGTCTTCCCAACCTGAATATTGCAATGTGATCATAATCAAAGATAAAAAAACAAATCACAAAATGCAAATGTTGTGACCCACACTCAAAATAAAGTCACTCCCCAAGGAGCTAGTTCTTCAACTCCTACTCAAACAACATCAACCTACAAACTCTAAATAGACAAACAGATACAACCATGGCTAAATCCAAACAACTGGCTTCATCATTCTCTCTTGGTTATAGCATTGTCGAACAATTGAAAGAACAAATGCTAAAATCTCCATCTTTGAATTGCTCAAAATCTCTTCTGCTCATAAAGAGATCCTAGACAAAGTGTTGCTCACAACTAATGTCCCAAAAGATTTAGATATCGATCGGTTTCAATCTATGGCGAGTCACCTGACTTCACCTCATTATCTTACCTTCTCTGAAGAAGATGACAACTCGTTGAATCACCCACATAACTAGCCATTGCACATTGAAGCTATGAACCATAAACACCGAGTTAAACATGTTTTTATAGATGGAGGCGTTGGGTTGAATATTTGTACCTATAATCTGCTTACACTGCTAGGCTTTTTTGTAAAACGTCATTGATCCGACCAAGAAAATAACAATCAAAGCTTATGATGGAGAAGAAAGAACCTCTAAAGGTCTGGTACTATTACCAATTAGGGTAGGACCTGTAGAAAGAGATGTTATTTTTAAGGTGCTTGATCTACCCAACATCTTACATTGCAGGCCATGGATTCACGAAATGAAGGCAGTTCCATATACATATCATCAATGCTAAAAATTTCCTAATAGCGGAGTTGAAGTCAATATTCCAAAATCTCCATCTTTGAATTGCTCAAAATCTCTTCTACTCATAAAGAGATCCTGGACCAAGCGTTGCTTACAATTAATGTCCCAAAATATTTAGATATCGATCGGTTTCAATCTATGGTGGGTCACCTGACTTCACCTCATTATCTTACCTTCTTTGAAGAAGATGACAACTCGCTGAATCACCCACATAACCAGCCATTGCACATTGAAGCCATGATCCATAAACACTGAGTTAAACATGTTTTGATAGATGGAGGCATTGGGTTGAATATTTGTACCAATAATCTACCTACACAACTGGGCTTTTTTGAAAATGTTATTGATCCGACCAAGCAAATAACAATCAAAGCTTATGATGAAGAAGAAAGAACCTCTAAAGGTCTGGTACTATTACTAATTAGGATAGGACCTGTAGAAAGAGATGTTATTTTTCAGGTGCTTGATCTCCCTCTTTCATACAACATCTTACATTGTAGGCCATAGATTCACGAAATGAAGGCAGTTCCATATACATATCATCAATGCTTACAATTTTCTAATAACGGAGTTGAAGTCAATATTCCTGATGATACAAAATCTCCATCTTTGAATTACTCAAAATCTCTTCTACTCATACAGGATCCTGGACAAAGGGTTGCTCACAACTAATGTCCCAAAAGATTTAGATATCGATCGGTTTCAATCTATGGTGGGTCACCTGACTTCACCTCATTATCTTACCTTCTTTGAAGAAGATGACAACTCACTGAATCACCCACATAACCAACCATTGCACATTGAAGCTATGATCCATAAACATTGAGTTAAACATGTTTTGATAGATGGAGGCATTGGGTTGAATATTTGTACCTATAATCTGATTACACAACTGGGCTTTTCTGAAAATGTCATTGATCCAGCCAAGAAAATAACAATCAAAGCTTATGATGAAGAAGAAAGAACATCTAAAGGTCTGGTACTATTACCAATCAAGGTAGGACCTGTAGAAAGAGATGTTATTTTTTAGGTGCTCGATCTCCCTCTTTCATACAACATCTTACATTGCAGGCCATGGATTCACGAAATGAAGGCAGTTCCATATACATATCATCAATGCTTAAAATTTATTAATAACAGAGTTGAAGTCAATATTCATGCTGATACAAAATCTCCATCTTTGAATTGCTCAGAATCTCTTCTGCTCATAAAGAGATCCTGGACAAAGCGTTGCTCACAACTAATGTCCCAAAATATTTAGATATCGATCGGTTTCAATCTATGGTGGGTCACCTGACTTCACCTCATTATCTTACCTTCTCTGAAGAAGATGACAACTCGTTTAATCACCCACACAACCAGCCATTGCACATTGAAGCTATGATACATAAACATCGAGTTAAACATGTTTTGATAGATGGAGGCGTTGGGTTGAATATTTGTACCTATAATTTGCTTACACAGCTAGGCTTTTCTGAAAATGTCATTGATCCGGCCAAGAAATAACAATCAAAGCTTATGATGAAGAAGAAAGAACATCTAAAGGTTTGGTACTATTACTAATCAGGGTAGGATCTGTAGAAAGAGATGTTGTTTTTCAAGTGCTTGATCTCCCTCTTTCATACAACATCTTACATTGCACGCCATGGATTCACGAAATGAAGGCAGTTCCATATACATATCATCAATGCTTAAAATTTCCTAATAACTGAGTTGAAGTCAATATTCCTGCTGATACAAATCTCCATCTTTGAATTTCTCAAAATCTCTTCTGCTCATAAAGAGATCCTAGACAAAGCGTTGCTCACAACTAATGTCCCAAAAGATTTAGATATTGATCGGTTTCAAGCTATGGTGGGTCACCTAACTTCACCTCATTATCTTACCTTCTCTGAAGAAGATGACAACTTGCTGAATCACCCACATAACCAGCCATTGCACATTGAAGCTATGATCCATAAACACCGAGTTAAACATGTTTTTATAAATGGAGGCATTGGGTTGAATATTTGTACCTATAATCTGCTTACACTGCTGGGCTTTTCTGTAAAATGTCATTGATCTGGCCAAGAAAATAACAATCAAATCTTATGATGAAGAAGAAAGAACCTCTAAAGGTCTGGTACTATTACCAATCAAGGTAGGACTTGTAAAAAGAGATGTTATTTTTCTGGTGCTTGATCTCCCTCTTTCATACAACATCTTACATTGCAGGCCATAGATTCACGAAATGAAGGCAGTTCCATATACATATCATCAATGCTTAAAATTTCCTAATAACAGAGTTGAAGTCAATATTCCTGATGATACAAAATCTCCATCTTTGAATTGCTCAAAATCTCTTCTACTCATAAAGAGATCCTGGACAAAGTGTTGCTGACAACTAATGTCCCAGAAGATTTAGATATCGATCGGTTTCAATCTATGGTGGGTCGCCTGACTTCACCTCATTATCTTACCTTCTCTGAAGAAGATGACAACTCGTTGAATCACCCACATAACCAACCATTGCACATTGAAGCTATGATCCATAAACATTGAGTTAAACATGTTTTGATAGATGGAGGTGTTGGGTTGAATATTTGTACCTATAATCTGCTTACACAGCTGGGCTTTTCTGAAAATGTCATTGATCCAGCCAAGAAAATAACAATCAAAGCTTATGATGAAGAAGAAAGAACCTCTAAAGGTCTGGTACTATTACCAATTAAGGTAGGACCTATAGAAAGAGATGTTGTTTTTCAGGTGCTTGATCTCTCTCTTTCATACAACATCTTACATTACAGGCCATGGATTCATGAAATGAAGGCAGTTCCATATACATATCATCAATGCTTAAAATTTCCTAATAACGGAGTTGAAGTCAATATTCCTGTTGATACAAAATCTCCATCTTTGAATTGCTCAAAATATCTTCTGCTCATAAAGAGATCCTGGACAAAGCGTTGCTCACAACTAATGTCCGAAAATATTTAGATATCGATCGGTTTCAATCTATGGTGGGTCACCTAACTTCACCTTAGTATCTTACATTCTCTGAAGAAGATGACAACTCGCTGAATCACCCACATAACCAACCATTGCACATTGAAGCTATGATACATAAACACCAAGTTAAACATGTTTTGATAGATGGAGGCATTGGGTTGAATATTTGTACGTATAATCTACTTACATAGCTGGGCTTTTCTAAAAAATGTCATTGATCCAGCCAAGAAAATAACAATCAAAGCTTACGATGAAGAAGAAAGAACCTCTAAAGGTCTGGTACTATTACCAATCAGGGTAGGACCTATAGAAAGAGATGTTATTTTTCAAGTGCTTGATCTCCCTCTTTCATACAACATCTTACATTGCAAGCCATGGATTCACGAAATGAAGGCAATTCCATATACATATCATCAATGCTTAAAATTTCCTAATAACATAGTTGAAGTCAATATTCATGCTGATACAAAATCTCCATCTTTGAATTGCTCAAAATCTCTTCTGCTCATAAAGAGATTTTGGACAAAGCGTTGGTCACAACTAGTGTCCCAAAAGATTTAGATATCGATCGGTTTCAATCTATGGTGGGTCACCTAACTTCACCTCATTATCTTACCTTCTTTGAAGAAGATGACAACTCACTGAATCACCCACATAACCAGCCATTGCACATTGAAGCTATCATCCATAAAAACCGAGTTAAACATGTTTTGATAGATGGAGGCATTGGGTTGAATATTTGTACCTATAATCTGCTTACACTGCTGGGCTTTTCTGTAAAATGTCATTGATCCAGCCAAGAAAATAACAATCAAAGCTTATGATGAAGAAGAAAGAACCTCTAAAGGTCTGGTACTATTACCAATCAGGGTAGGACCTGTAGAAAGAGATGTTGTTTTTCAGGTGCTTGATCTCCATCTTTCATACAACATCTTACATTGTAGGCCGCGGATTCACGAAATGAAGGCAGTTCCATATACATATCATCAATGCTTAAAATTTCCTAATAACGGAGTTGAAGTCAATATTCCTGCTGATACAAAATCTCCATCTTTGAATTGCTCAAAATCTCTTATGCTCATAAAGAGATCCTAGACAAAGCGTTGCTCACAACTAATGTCCCAAATGATTTAGATATCGATCGGTTTCAATCTGTGGTGGGTCACCTGACTTCACCTTATTATCTTACCTTCTCTGAAGAAGATGACAACTCGCTGAATCACCCACATAACCAGCCATTGCACATTGAAGCTATGATCCATAAACACCGAGATAAACATGTTTTGATAGATGGAGGCGTTGGGTTGAATATTTGTACCTATAATCTGCTTACACAACTGGGCTTTTCTAAAAATGTCATTGATCTGACCAAGAAAATAACAATCAAAGCTTATGATGAAGAAGAAAGAACCTCTAAAGGTCTAGTACTATTACCAATCAGGGTAGGACCTGTAGAAAGAGGATGTTATTTTTTAGGTGCTTGATCTCCCTCTTTCATACAACATCTTACATTGCAGGCCATGGATTCACGAAATGAAGGCAGTTCCATATACATATCATCAATGCTTAAAATTTCCTAATAACGGAGTTGAAGTCAATATTCCCGCTGATACAAACTCCCCCTGTAATGCATTGACAAAGAGTGTTGATACCTTTGTGTCTCATAATAGAGCAACCTCTACAGCTGAAAGTTTGGAAATCTTGATGAAGGACTTAGAAAAGAAATTGAAAATTACAAATACTGGCATGGATGGATACAAGATAGAACCAGTACTTTCACTAATCTCTCTCCCTCCATCACCAAGATAGTCAAGAAAACCATAAGAGGTTATGAAGCCACAAACTTCAACTCCAAATTTCATATATGATGGTCTCTTTGTACAATCCTCTACTTCCCTTGTAGATGAAATAGAAGAGGATGTTGATCTCAAATGGCTTTTCAAGGAAGATAGTGAAAACAAGGAAGTACGACATTGTGAGATTTCCCCAACACAATATGGTCCAGGATATAAAATGATTCAATGCATGGGATATTCAGGTACCGGTCCTGTGGGAAAACATCAAGAAGGTATTGTTGAACCCATTCAACTACAAACTAAGCCTACAAATGATAAAGTTGGACTGGGATACAATCCAAGAAAGACATCAAACTAGAAATATACTTCCCATCATCAGTCTAAGTGGAGGAAAAATATACTGCCTTCAACATCACAAGAAGTAAACACTCAACAAACTCAAGAAGAGTATGAAAAAGAACAAAAAGAACTACCAATCAAGAGAGAAAATGGTCGGTAATCAAGTTCCAATGGTATCAACTACAACACTACAAGGAGTAGAAGTCTCAAAGGATATGAGAGAAGAGGTAGAAAGAATTAGAGAATTGTTTGCACCACTGAAAATTCAAGTTACATATACTGGTAGACAACAAGTAGATGATTCAGAACTTGACTCAAATGAGTATGAATGGGGTCCAAATCATCTCTTAGATACATCTAGTATAGAAGCCCCTAAAGAATCCAGTGATATCATAGATGACACACAAGAGCTGATGCGCTTAAAGCTGCAAAAGGAGATAGAAGAAATCAGGCTAAAAAGACAAGAAGACTATGAACAAAAGTTGAAAGAAGGAAGAACATAAGAAAATTCTACACCTACTATATCTCCCTCTAATAGGATAGAACAAATCAGGTATGGAACTACACAAGAAGAATAGGAAGCTACAGAAGCAGAACCAGTCATTAGTCCAGAGGAAGTTGAATGGAGTAGATGACAGAGATTCATAGAGCCATCAAGGTTATGTTAACAGGTATGTCAGATATAAGTGATAAATGAACCAAATCACGAAGGAACTTGCAGCATCAAAGATGTAGGTGTTGACACTATACATACATTCACTCAATCACTTGAAGAAGAGTCAGAAACTTCCTCTTATGACTGTGATGACTCCGACAACAACTCTATTTATGACAATACATATTCAACATCAAACTCTGACTCCTTTGTCATAGATGTCGAGAATCTGTCTACTGATCCTATTACTGTCGAACCACGATATGTAGTCTAGTCTGATGTAGAAAATGATACTATAAGTAGGTCTATTGGATTTGTTCAACTAAATATTAATGTGCACTTCAATGATCATGTTGTAACTCTTCCTGGTCTTGAGACATTTATGCAAGGTAGTCTTCTAGAACTTGACTTGTCGGTTTGAAGTTATGATGATAATACCGTGAACTCCCTCGAGCTTGTTCAAAATTTATCCTTGGTACATCCTTAACTAATTGACTGTAGTCTCCAAAACCAACCTATGAATGTACCTATCTTTGCCAATGACTATACATTAGCCTACTACCTTAATGCAGTTGAACCAATGGACTCTTCCACCAGCGAAAACCACATTGTGGTGGTGTCAGAATCAAAATAGAGAAAATAAAGGACGTACCTAAGGGTGAAAACCTCTCCGAGGCACCTGAAGGTGAGATACTTGATATACTGCCAAGTCACTTCCAAGAAAGGTCTTCTATATTGATTAAACCAACTCATCCAATAAATATTGGGAGTCAAGAGACACCACATATCATCCACTTAGCTCAATCATTATCAGCAGAAGAGTTAAAAGATTTTAGAAATCTCTTTTTAGAAAAGAAGATCAACTTTGCATGGATGTACTCTGATATGCCAGGCCTAGATCCCGATCTCATCATGCACCATCTTTCTATTACACCAGGAGCTAAACCAGTGAAGCAAAAAATATGTAAGATGCACCCTCATGTGGCACTGCTAGTCAAGGCTGAGCTAGAAAAATTGCTAAAAGCTGGATTTATCAGAGCTATAGACTATGCCGAATGGATTTCAAACACACTACCTGTATCAAAGGCAAACAAATCTATTAGGGTTTGCACAGACTTTAGAGATCTCAACAAAGCTTGTCTGAAGGATGATTTTTCATTATCTAACATTGATATGATAGTGGATATGACTGCTGGATATGAGATGTACTCATTAATGGATGGATTCTTTGGTTATAATCAGATCAAAATAGCTCCTGGGGATCAAGAAAATATAGCTTTCACCTATGCAGGGGGAACCTTCTGCTGGAATGTCATGCCATTTGGGCTAAAGAATGCAGGAGCAACTTACCAAAGAGCAGTAACAACTATCTTTCATGATATGATGCATAAAAATATGGAAGATTATGTTGATGACACCTTAGTAAAGACTATGAAGAGATCCACACATATTCAAGAGCTAGGCCTCATACTAGATAGAATGGAAAAATTCAATCTTCGACTAAATCCTAAAAAGTGTGCATTCGAAGTGACATCTGGGAAATTACTTGGTTACATCATTTCAAATAAAGGAATTGAGGTTGATCATGAGAAGGTCCAAGCTATAATGGAAATGCCACCTCCAAAGAATATCATTCAAATTAGAAGTTTACAAGGATGTCTCCAGTCAATCAGACACTTTATTTCTTAGCTAGCAGATAAAGCTCAACCCTTCACAAAAGTATTAAGGAAAGGATTAACATACAACTGGGATCAAGAATGTGAACAACACATTCAACAAATGAAAGAATACCTGTCTAATCCACCAATATTGATGCCACCAATTCAAGGTAAACCATTGATTCTATACATATCAGCTACTGATTCATCACTGGGGACACTTCTAGCACAACACAATGAAAATAAAAAGGAAAGAGCTATATATTATATCAACAGAACTTTGGTGTCTTATGAAATGAACTATACTATAATAGAAAAATCCTATTTGGCATTAGTCTTTGCATCACAAAAATTGAGACACTACATGTTAGAACATTCCATCAAGCTAGTGTCGAAGATTGATCCGCTCAAATATCTTCTTAGCAAAGCAACACTTACCAAAAGATTGGCCAAATGGGTCATGGTTCTTACAGAGTTTGATATTGAATATGTAGAATGCAAAGCCATCAAAGGCCAGGTCATTGCAAATCAACTTGCTGATGCTCCACTTGAAGACACTCAACCTTTGCATATATAATTTTTGGATGAATCTATCATGCACCTTACTCAACAATCATGGAAGATGTTCTTTGATGGGTCTTTCACTCAACATGGTTTCGGTGCTGGAATACATTTGATTACTCTTCAAAAATATTCGATCCTGAAGGCTTACAAGATTCTCTTCCCTTGCACAGACAACATTGCAGAGTATGAAGCTTTGGTAAACGGGATCAAGCTGGCTATTGAATGGAAGGTTGTGGAATTACACATCTATGGAGATTATCAGCTAATCATCAACCAAATAAATGATACATATCAGACTCAAGATGAGAAATTGATGCCTTATAAGGGAATGGTTGATAATCTCAAGAAATATTTTACTTTTGTATTATTTCAGCAGATCCCCAGATCAACAAATAGAGCAACAGATGTTATGGCCACCTTGGCATCTATACCAGAGTTACAAGAATCTAATTTTCACTTTGAATTCCTGGTGGAAGAGTTACATTACTCTACCTATGATTCTCCTGAGTCCCAGATGGTCTGTTCTATTATTGGACATGACTCATCTCGCTACAACCACATTTACTCTTATCTACGAGACCAAATTATCCCAGAAAATCTTACCTATAATGAGAAAAGGAACCTAACCTGAAATGCTTCACGGTACGTCATCATTGCTAATGATCTATTTAGGCAAGGTTTAAATAGTACTTTGCTTAGGTGTCTAGAAACTGAAGAGTCCCAACGTGCATTATCTAAAGTCCATGAAGGTATTTGTGGATCTCATTCAAACGGTCTAACTTTAGCTCAAAAACTACTAAGGGCTTGCTACTACTAGCCAGACATAGAGAAAGATGCTATAAAGTTTTCTAAAACTTGTGAGAAGTGTCAGCTACATGGGAATCTCATACATGCTCCAACAAGGGATCTCATTCCCTTCATTACACATTGGCCTTTTCAACAATGGGCGTTTGATCTCATTGGCCAAATATATCCTGCATCATCTAACAAACACAAGTTTATCATAATTGCCACTGAGTACTTCACTAAGTGGGTAGAAGTGGTTCCGCTCATCAAAGAAACCGATAAACAAGTAGCTCTGTTCATCCTCAACTATATCATCTGCAGGTATGGTGTACCTTCATCCATTGTGACTAACAATGGAGGTCAGTTCAAGAATAAAGATCTAGATGAGCTCTATGAAAAATTCAAAATCAAACAACACTGGCCATCCATATATTACCCTCAAGGTAATGGGCAAGCTGAAGCATCTAACAAAAATTTGTTGACTATCTTACACAGAACAGTAAGCAAATCTGGGAAGGATTGGCATCTACAGCTCAATCTTGCATTATGGGCTTATAGAACAAGTATCAAAACATCTACTGGGGCTACACATTTTTCTTTGGTGTATGGATCCGAAGCAGTTTTACCTATTGAGGTGGAAATGTCATCTTTAAGAGTTTATTTGTAAGGTCTCGTTACTGATGAAGACTATAGAATATCTAGATTGCAAGAACTTGAGTTGGTGGATGAACGTCAACAAGTGGCGTTTGATCATCCGAGAGTGTATCAAAAGAGAATGTCTAAAGGATATAACAAGAAGGTCTGACAATGAGAATTTCAGGTTGGTGACCTTGTTCTTAGAGAAAATCCTAAAAATCAACAATTTTGAGACAACAAAGGGAAGTTTGAACCCAACTGGCAGGGTCTGTACATCGGTATTGCAGTCTTTGGCTCTGGTGCCTATCAACTCTCAACATCAGAAGGAGAACAACTCTGTGAACTGATCAAAACCATCCACTTGAAGAAATTCTTCACTTAATATTCTCTGCTCCAGCAACCTGTACGACTGAAAAAGTCCTGAAAAAAATCCTAAAAATCAATAAATGTCTTTGAAAATAAAAATAAAAAATCTTTGCCAAGCAGGTGAAAACCTGGCAAACGACACCTCTTGTACTCAAGCACTCCATCTATCAACACAACATTGGCATTTCCTACTTTCCTGCATCTTTGATTTCGCTTGTACATATCTTTTAGTCGCTTTTTGTGACATCCTGGTTCTTTTAGAACCCTCATGGTTTGAAACTGATCAATGTCCTAGTCTTAGGGTAAACGACTGAGCATTTTACGTGTCCTAAGCAGTATCAACCAAGTCATCATTCCGTTAGTGATACCTGGTCATCCACTTTGAGTCAGTCAACTGTCTCCAAACTACTAAAGAGTTTATCACTAAGTAAACAAGCAAAACAACATTACTGGAAACAATCACTAAACAGTTTGAGATATGCATGAAATTTTCTTTTTGTGTTGTCTTTTATATTGGTTTTCGATTATTATTCGCTTTGAGTAACTCGAGGAAGTCTATCTTGACTAAGAGGAGCAAGGATTGGGGGCATAATATTTTCTTTGTTTTCTGCTTGTAGGAATGATTCCGGTGATCTGGAAACATCTAATTAGCTAGGTGGTTGTGATAAGTGCCTTCACATCAAGGTGAAATCGCCACACATACCTCAACTCCGCTTATTTGTATGCTACAGGGAGGTTGGCATCATTTCTTTGTCTATTTTGAGGGAATTTCTTTAATGTGCAATCGGGATGCATGCATACTCTATCCAAGGATATGAACGAAAAAGGGTCATTGCGGACAAGATAATAAATATTGCACATGAAAAGGAAGGAACTCTATTATGCCTGCTATGTTTGTAAACACTCAGTGA
This sequence comes from Cryptomeria japonica, assembly GCF_030272615.1. Lineage (NCBI taxonomy): Eukaryota > Viridiplantae > Streptophyta > Pinopsida > Cupressales > Cupressaceae > Cryptomeria > Cryptomeria japonica. The sequence goes on along the minus strand of NC_081413.1, from coordinate 372,901,894 downwards.
TGAAAATTAAGCATTCCAAATCCAGTGACTAGGTTTAGGTTGCATTCATTCTTCATTTTGTGCTTTTCGAGTGATTTATGCATGATAACAGTGATCTCTTTATCTTCTAAATGAGAGTTTGAAGCATCATCATTTCTCTGGTCGAGTACTTGTGTATTGAGATGTTAGATGCATATATAAGCATCTTATATAGATCCATACATTTCATTATATACTTTTTTGCATTTATATTATTGCATAAGAAAACTAAAATTTTGCATTACTAGTTACTCTTTTTCATCATTTGTTTGCATATGAAAAGAAAAAAAAAATGAACATCCATATTCATCTGCATTACATACATCCATACTGAAAATATATGCATACATATAGAATAAACCATATAGAAAAACATCTCATAATCAGTCAACACAAGTACGATGAAATCAAATCAAGGTATCGTATATATCATCATAAATATCTCAGAGTACAAATAAAAGTTTCAGGGTACAAATGATATCGACTGTCATCTACAATCTCCCATTAGAGTAAGAATCGTATGGGCTACAAAAAAATTGGGTATATAACAAAATCTAAGAGCTATAAAAATGTAGCAATCTGCCTCTCCCTCATCACCAAGTGGTGGAGGAGGTGGAGCCTACTAACCAACATCCCGTCTAGGTGCCCGAGCTCCCTTAGATTGCACCATATACTAAGAATATGGGACAACCTGCTGCGCTACAGGAACTGTTACACTATAAGCTACAACATAATATGTTGCCTGACTCATCTGATGCAACACCTCCTACTGAAGAGCGTCTCGCTCTGTCCTCATCTCAACGAGGTGATGATCACGCTCAGCTCTGACCTCCACTAGTTGTTGGTCCCGCTTTGCAAGCTGTGTCTGAGCCACTGTCAACTGTGACTATAGACCTGCTAATCTCGCTCTCATGGACCATACTGAATCAGCTTCCCCCTACTCCCTCATAGGCTCTCTACCTCCATCTCTGCCTCCCTCTCCACCTTGCTCATCCCTCTGCTATCGCACCTATCTCGGAGCTACTCAACCATCCTTGCCTCCACCCTTCGCTGCCCTAGCACCATTAGTCCCAACACCAACAGCTCCTAGGGATCCTCCCTCCCCTCTCTATCTCTGTCTCCCCCCAGCTGGTACTCTGCTACTGCTAGCACCAAGATCACCACCTGCCCACCTAGGACCCTCTGCTCTCCATCCTTGTGCCTGTCCCTGTACCTATGCCTATGTAGGGGCTTCATGCTCAACCTCCTCTATGAGAGGTGCACGCTCAGCTGGATCTGTAAATATAGGGAAGGAATGACGCTAGAACCAATCCCTATACTGGGGCAATACCCCCGCATCTTCCATATCCTCCAGATAGTCCCATCGAAGTTGCTGCAATATGGCAAGATCCTGTATGCTCAATGCGTATGACAACCTAGGGGCCCATCCTCGTCTCTCCTCATCTCCATAATGGGCGTAGGTGGTGAACTCTTGTGAAATCCACCAAGGCCTGTCATACTACCTCATAACCCAAGATATAACAAATCGCTCAATAATGGTAACAAATCTGCCAATAAGAGGACAGGTCATGAACATATCTCTCCCTTGAGCTCTCTAGTTGTCCCACAACTCTAGATCCCTGTACGGTCTCCATACAACAACGATCAGATCATCAAGATGTCATCGCCAATACTCTATCTTGCCTAGATGGGCTTGAGTAATGTATCCAGAATATCTATAAATGATCGGTTGGTGTGGATCTCTGGCATCATCAACAATAGGTCTACAGACTGGGATATGCTCCTAGGCCTAAATCTGCAGAACCAACACTCCTGTTGCCATGCTCTTCTTGTCCCTGTATGCAATCTCATGCATCTCACAATACATGTGGGCTAACAAACAAGATCCCCACCCTAATCTCTCAGGATGATTCAGTAGTCTCTCGAGCCTCCTAGCCCAACCACATAGGAAGTCCTGTTGTCTGCTGTTTGGCATAACGAAACAACCAATGAACCTTGATAATACACATGCCAGCAAAAACTGCTCACTGTATCTAGCCATCATATCATCCCAACTGATAGCCCGCTCAAGGATGTCCTCGTCATAAAAAATGCGTCTCAAGGCTAAGATACCAGGACGCTGAGCAAAATCATAGTCAACCTTATCCCCAGCAAATAGAATCATCAAAATCCTGTACACATCCTCTGGAGTAATAGTCATCTCTCCCACTGGTAGATGAAAGGTGTTATGCTCTGAATGGAACTGTTCAACAAGTGCAGTAAGTATCCCATGACTCACACGGATATCAGGCATCTATAAAAGGTGAGTAAAGCCACACAAATCAATATGTGCTCTATCTATATCTGATAGCTCACGGAATAGCCTCATTGTAGGAGGATAGACACACCAAAATAGGATATGTGGTAGTTGAACCTGCAAGAATCAAACAACAGAGCATCAAGTCATTCAAATTACGCTATACAACATGTTAAACATCACGCAAATCCAAATACACCAAATGCCAAATAAAAATTTCATGTTTTGACCCTTAAAAATGCTCACCGTTTTCCATATGACATTTCATAGAGTAAGCAGAAACTCGTACGAGTCATGAATTTATGTAGCACGATAAAAGACTCCCATACAACAAAAGACATGCACTCACATGATAAAATGGGCTCTCAAGCAAACTCACGTACGATACATGGGATGACCCCAGATGACAAAACATATAGCCTAATACGATAAACCACACAAGGAAATGTTTTTGTATGAGAGACAGTATCGTCTCGCACAATAAAACGACATTGACCGATTTTCAACGACATTAAAAGGCAAAAAAATTCAACCAAAATTCAAAATTGATGAAATGTGAAGGCATAACATTGATTACTTACCTCTGGCTCATAGTTCCACAGTCGATTATGTCATCTCTGGCACTTGAATCGATGCTCCTGGATCAGAATGGCCATTTTTCTTCACAGAATGCTTTTTAAATTTTGAACTTAGAGAGGTTAAAATGAATTGAAAATGACACTTGGACCCCTTATATAGCCAAAACCCTAATTTTTCAACTTGCTCCGATGGACATAAAAAATTGTACCCTAAGCTAATTTGCTCATCCTGATTCCATTTTTGGGATCGAAATCAAAATACGAGATCATTCTTCTAGTCAAATTCACACAACTGAGATCACTTAGCACTTTCAAAATTCTCATTCTTTTCTTCAATTTGCGCTCAATTTCACATCAATCATTGTTAAATCTTCAAACGATCCTCCGATTCATTCTTCGTGCTCAAATAATTATCATCGCCAACAATTGCCTAAAATCAAGTACCCTCGCTATCTTTCAATTTTGTTCCTGAGGGGGCATACTTATGACCTCATGACCTCACATCTTCAATGTCGAGAAAATTTTCAAATCTTCATCAAAAGTCGAGCAAAAATCTTTTCAACTAAAGAAAATCAAATAAATTCTTAGGGGTATCTCAGCTTTATCGCTTCATATCAAGTTGAAATTTCTCAATCATCTGAATCAAATCAAGCACTAGGGGCATATCAGTTTCATCACTTCAATTCAAGCTGATATTGCCTTCATCTGAATCAGTCTCTTAACGTTAATCAGTTTCATCGCTTTTTATCAAGCTGATTATTTGTTTAAACTCAATCAAAAGTTTAAAGAGTATCTTTGATCACACGCTCAATCTAAGCAGGTGTGCAGTTTCATCGCATCAAATCAAGCTGGACAGTTTATCTTCGCTTATCGTGTCTTGATCCATCAAGTTCAAGATCGATTTTATCTTCGCTCACTGTGTCTAGTTCAATCAAGTTCAAGATCAGTAAGATCCACTTCTTGATCAATCAAGTTCAAGTTTGGTATCTTTTCTCTTCATCAGTCCTAGTTCAATCAAGTTCGAGATCGGTATCGCTTTAATCAACTCTGTTCAGTTTCATTGCTTCAAAATAAGCTAAACACCTCGCTCTTCATCTGGCTCATGATCAATCAAGTTCAGAACTGGTATCTCCTAGACATCAACTATTCTTTGAACCAATGCATTGCTCGCACATTAATTCAAAGAGAGGCAAATGTAATACCCTAAAATTGGTCACCTAAACCATGGGCACCTAATCTCGACAACATCACCAAGGTCCTAACCAAAGGCAATTAAATCAACTTTGAGCACACAATTAATTAATTCTTCAATCATTAAATGTCACATGGCAAGTGAATTATTCTATATTAATTAAATATTTATTTAATTAATTAAATCATTCCAAGAAAATCATTTTGATCAATTATCCTATTTAATTTATTAAATATCTTAGCATTTATTTAATTAATAAATTTGCCATTAATCATAAAAAAGGAATTAATTTATTACAAAAAAGGAATCAATATGCAAAGCAAGAGTTAAATTGAAAATAGAATAAAAGAATTGAATTGAAGAGAAATCAAACTTGAGATATTATTTCTTCTTCTAAATTGAGATAACTTGAAATCAGAAAAGCAATTAATTGAATTATTAGTCATTCTCTAAAATTGGAACTCAAAGCTTTTGAGAAAAGAAATTGTGTTGCATTGAAAAGACTCTTTTCTTGAATAAATCAAAGAATATGCATGGAATCACCTATTTTTATCTCATATGCATGGAATTAATTGAGTTTTATCTCCAATGAAAACTCAAATTTATAATCTGAATGCATTTCAATCAAGCTATAATTGGAATCTATCTCAAGGTTAACTTAATCTGATCTCTCAATTATTTCAATTATCCTAAATTGTGCTTTTTCTTGAGGAATGTCAACCGCCCATTGTTGATTGATCTTGATCGTTGGTATCTCTTGTGATTCTCTATAAATTCAGCCTTCGTCTCTGATTCAAAATACCCTGGAGATTTATTTTTAATATACAGTTTTTGCTCTGGAGTCATTGAAGATATTATGCTTGCTTTTTTGAGATTATTGCATCTTAGTTTAGTTTTTTTTTAAAGTTCAATTATGATTGCTTGAATTCATATAGCTTACTATTCATCCATCTAGCATAATATTGCATCTATTTAGCTTAATATCATGCTCATATAGATTAAATCCTTCGTCTTGGTGAAGTCTAGTAAGTAGTATTGCTTGTACAAATATGAGAGCAAGTCTATACTCACATATTTTAGAAGGCAATTGGTCAATTTTTTATGGTTTTATTATTCATGCTTATATCTATCTAGCCATACATGCAATGACTTAATTGAAGTGTTGTGTCTTATAGCTTGCAGATACTTATTCCACTTTTCACAGACACAACCACAGGTTTCATATTTTTTACTTATGCTATGAATCTCCTATATAAGGCATTAGTATCAATAATCTTCTCAATCACAAGATGGTACGTGGACACTCGAGGATGGTCCCTAATCAATTTTGCTCATGGAAACTTGTTTCATTTCTTGAAAATCATTCTTCCATATATCAAGACTTTTAATCTCACCATTTTCATTCAAAATTTCAAGGACTGTCCAATGTTGGAGTGTCTGAAAGAAATCAATATTTTCTTTCAATATACTTTATCTCCTTGATTAGAATATTAAGCATCCTCCATGTGGCACTGATAATTGGTGGATTTGATGGAAGACTTTTTTAGCATTGTAAATTGTCACCAGGGCAATTTAGACCTCATGTTTGTGCTCCTACTTTAGCGTGTTTCCCCCTCATCCTCTATCTGGGTCCGTTAAGTGCCTTAACTCTAGTTTTTATGCCACATACACCTACCAAATGACTCTCTAGAGGGGTGTCCTTCTCTCTAGGTCAACATTTTTGTCCCTAATTAAGGAGAACCAAAGTGCCCAGTGCCTTGGTCCCCCTTAATGGGAACCAATTTTCAAGGGAGGGATGAGACCTATCTCTTCGGTTATAAATGAATTTGGTGGCTCTATATGACCATTGGAGGTTATCCTGATCAGTAAATTGAACTAGATCATCAAATATAAAGACATCATTCAATTTGCTTCAATCCTAAGTCTCCATATTCAAGAAGTCAAGAATTCAAGCATTTCTAGAGATCTTCAAGGTTGCATTTCCCTCATTCAACCATTGTGGAGCAAATTACATCATATGCAAGCATGTGTGTGATTAGGGTTTTGTCATGTTCATGCCATTTCATACAATATATGTGATTACATTCAAGCAACAAAGAATCATTATCTATCATTGCAGATCTAAGGTATATCTTTCCATTATTTAGTTTAGTATTTGAAATATTTCATTCTGTTAGATTTGTGTGAATGTTGTCATTGATGTCAAACCCCGATAATCCGATTAGGACCGGATGTGGTGTGATTTATCAATAGTGGAAGATAGGTATGTATGTGATATGTACGTGATATGAAGTAGTAAGGCATAAATGGTCTAGTGGAATCGTTTATGGAAGATCCTCTTCTATGGAATTCTCTAGTGTGCTTATCTTGGTTTGTATTCATTATTTTATTAGTAGTGTGAGTTTCAGTAGTATTTGTCATATCAGTGACATTAATATCAATTATATCTTGTATCAATGATTATATTTCATCATGATATGTCTCAAAATATATGGCATATGTATCTTGGAGTTGGGAATTGTTGTGCTTGAAGTTTGTGCTTATGGGTTTGACTCAATGGATCTGGTAGACCCTTGTTTCGTTCTAGTTATTAAGGTGTATATTTAGGTAAATAAAGTTTTTGAAGGAAGCCTGCAAGAGGCCAACTTGTTTATCTTATTTTTTGGTCAAGGAATGTGTTTGGATAATGTGTTTTCATTTGTGTTTGGGCGACATATAATCTCGGTGTATGAACTTACCGATATATATATATATATATATATATATATATATATATATACATACATATATATACATATATACATATATGTATATGTATATACATATATGTATATGTATATACATATATGTATATGTATATACATATATGTATATGTATATACATATATGTACATATATGTATATACATATACATATATGTATATACATACATATATGTATATGTATATACATATACATATATGTATATGTATATACATATACATATATGTATATGTATACATATATGTACATATACATATATATATATATGTATATGTATATACATATATGTATATATGTATATGTATATACATATATGTATATACATATACATATACATATATACATATACATATATATATATATACATATATATATATATACATATATATATATATATACATATATATATATATATATACATATATATATATATACATATATATATATATATGTTGTGTGTCTGAAATGTATAAAAGGTGTGTGAGGAATATGAGATAGAAGAAAACAAAGTGTGTGGTATGTGAGTGATAGAGTTGGGGATAGTAGAGCAGTTGTAGTAAAAGAAGAAATTAATAGTATAAGAAGTAATGAGAGAAGGAGAGTTAGAGTGCAGATAGTATTGTAGTAATCCTTTACTGGATCTGCTGCAAGTGATTGGTTTGGAAAAATAGTGAAGTGATCGTTCATCAAACTTGTTGCAGGTGATTGTGGATAGTGGTATAGTGATATCTGTTGTGAGTTTTGTGAGTTGTCATCTGAGCTTAATCTATAATTAACCTTATGCATTAGGAGATGCAATTTTCCTCAGTTCAATTATTTTCTATTGCAGTGAACATTCTGGTAGTGAGACACTTTGTAATCTAGAAGTGAGTCATTTGGTAGTGAGTAACCCCATTTTGTAAAAATCATATAACTAGTTTTATTATCTTGAGAGCTAACACTCTCTGGAGTTTTTCCCATTTGGGGTTTCCACGTATAAAATCCAGTGTTCAATTTATGGTTGTGTTGTTTGTTTGTAATGCATTTTCTATTTCATGTTGATGAGCTTAATTGATGAAATTGACGTATCAGTAAAAATTTCAGAAAGTGTGGGAATACTAATTCACCCCCCTCTCAGTATTCTAGTCCATTCAACCAATTCAACAATTGGTATTATAGCTCTCGTTCCTTGTTTGATAGCTTAACTGCTTGAGGGAGATCCTTGTTGATTGAATCATGACACCAATGCATATGAGTGAATAATATCATCTGGATGAAGAATTGCAGACAACTCTTGAAGATTTGGAAAGTGTGGAATCAAAGAATGAGGTATTGAAAGAAAATATTAGAGAGGCAAATGAGTGTGTAATGAAGTTGCAAGGATAGATCCAAAAATTCAATGAGACATAAGGAAGTTAACAATCAGTTGAAGCAAGTGAATGAAACCATCAAAGATTTGATGCAAAAATTGAGGAGAAGAACAAGATAGAGGAAACCCTGAAAGAATCATTCAAGTTGAAGACCGAAGAATGTGAGAAGCTCAAGCAAGAAGTGAAGAAGTTGAAGGCAAAAAGTAAGGTTCTTGATAGAAACAAACTTTTGAAAGATCTAATTAACATGTAGAAAACTCATTTAGACAAGATCGGACTTGGATTTTAGACCGGTGAATGTTCAAATCAGAATGATAGACAAAAGAAAAGAACTTAAGGTGGAAGCAAAGAAGAAATAAGAAGATGCAAGAAAAACCTAGAATCAAAGATCTACTGCAAGGATACTACTGGTTTGAGAACTGAATGCACAAAGGCATCTATCATTTAATGGTTATTGTTTCAATGTGTACACACAAAATAAGGTTAATTTTAGAACCTAAATGTACCAATGAGATATTGGATTGAAGGATTTAAACAAAAGTATGTGAATATGAATATGCACCCAAATCCCTCAAGAGGATCCCATTATCCTCTATCTCCAAGGACCTATTGAATCTGCATGATTGGTGCTCTCAGATTGTGCACAAGAATCAATTATATGATAACCTAGAGAATGAGATTTAAAATGATATGCATCTATGCTATTATGAGAACTAATGCAAGATATAGACAAAGCTAATTCATACTAACATGAAGATATGGAAAAGATCTCCAGCTAAAAGCATGGTAAGTAAACTAAATGATACTAAATGGATGCACAAGCTAGAAACAATTTAGCATTGGTATAATGCAAAATAAGAGATGATCTTTCATGCATGGAGATGGCTCTATTTATAGGATTTCCAAGGCCAAGAGTGAGGTGGCATGGAATCAAGGGCTGGGATTCAATCTGGCAAATTAGATGGTGAGGATGCAAAGATTATTTATGATAATGGACTTAGGTACTTGGAGGATGAAATGGATAAATCACATTGAATGCCAAGTGTAAGCTCAAGAAGCAATCTTGAGTAAACAAGCATGGAAAAAGCAAGGTCCAAGTACCTAGATGTAAGATCTAAGTACCTATATGCAAGAAGCAAGGAACGTTTGAGTACATAAGTGTAAGTCTTAAGTACCTTGGATGCATGTGCAAAGAAGGTTCAAATACCCAAATGTAAGATTTGAGTACTTTGGATGGATGAGCAAGCAAGGTGCAAGTACCCAAGTGTAAGGTTTAGGTACTTTGGAAGCATGAGCAAGTCAAGCTCAAGTACCCAAGTGTAAGATTTTGAGTACTTTGAAAGCATGGAGCAAGCAAAGGTACAAGTACCCAAGTATAAGACTTAAGGTACCCTTGATATGAGCATTTTTGAGAGATTTAATTTGCAAAACATGTATTTTCACTTGTCACATGCTGATGTATTTGATGAGGTGGAAAAGGAGGGTGCGGATGTGGATTTGTAGGAGAATGCAAGTGGGGTGGAATATTTGGATTTTAGAATAATTTAGGAAAGATGAATTATATAATTAAATTGGAGAACTTAAATATATAATAGAATAATTTTAAATAACCTTTGCATCTAGATTAATTAATTGAGCCAAATTTATGTGAATATATTTTTCCCCTTTTTGAATCAATGTGTTTGCAACACGTTGGTTCAAAGAAAAATTTGATATGTGACAGACGATGTGCGGCTGATGTGATGTCCTAGATGTTTGGAAAAAAGATTTGATGATTTTGCGATTGATTCAATGCGATGCCCCAAATATTTAGAAATTTTCATAATTTTTGATGCCCCAAATGATTACTGGTGATGTATGCCCCCTCAAGAGGTAAATAAAAAAAAAATTGTAAAATTTTGAGTGATGTGATAGTTTTCGCAATGATAAAAAATTCATTAAGATATGGCGAAAAATAAGAAAATTTTATTGATTTAGCTCCCGATATGTGAAAATGTGCTTGGTTTGATTGCATAATGGTTTGTTATTTAAGAAATGGGGGCTAAGTGAAAATAAATTAAATAAACCCTACCAAAATTCCCTTTTAAAAAGGCATATAAGGTTAAAAAGGTCTTTTTTAGGTGTCATTTTCACTTTTACTATTTGGAGATTCTCTATTGAGTTGGAGTGCTTCGTCAGTTGCTAGGATGTCGATCCCATACTACTTGCACTGATTCGAGAGGGTACGCCACCACGATCGACCACCCGTGTATGTACCACCTATGAGTAGTCGAAATCCTGCCTTGTGATTTGAAATTTTGAATTTTTGTTATGCATAAATTTTAGATTTTTAGGAATTTTTAGTTTTTGAATCACATTTTAGCACATAAGCGTTAGTTTTAGTGCATACAATGCGCAATTTAGTGCATCCGATGCGCGAATTAGTGCATATAATTAGGGATTTTTAGGGTTAAATTTTAGATTTTTAGCGCATTCAAAATGTAGTGTTGTGTATTCGATTGAAATTGTGCATTTAATATGTGTTCTAGCACATACAATTTAATCTGCGCATATACTTTGTGATTTTGTGCATTCAATATTTGTTTCAACGTATGCAAAGCCTATTTTAGCACATTTGCCTTAAAAGGTGTGATTTTTAAGTTTTGATGACCTGATTTGATTTAGTTAACAGTGTTAGGTAACTAGTCAAGTAGATAGGATGGATGATTGATGAATTAGGATAATAGGTGTGTTTGAAAGAGCGATTGGATGCGTTCCAAAGAGCAAGTTAGGTGTTTTGATGCACTCATAATGAGCAATGATGCATCTGAAAGGACAATTGATGTGCTCACAAGGAGAAATTAGATGCATCGAAAAGGATAATTGATGCACTTACAAGGAGCAATTTGATGCGTCCGAGAGGACAATCGATGTGCTCGTGAAGAGAAATTAGATGCGTCTGAGAGGACAATTGATGCACTCGCGAAGAGTAATTAGATGTGTCCAAGAAGACAATTGGTGCACTCGTGAAGAGAAATTAGATGCATCCGAGAGGACAATTGATGCGCTCGTGAAGATCACTTAGATGCATTCGAAAGGACAATTGATGCGCTCACAAGAAGCAATTAGATGCATCCGAGAGGACAATTGATGTGCTTGTGAAGAGAAATTAGATGCGTTTGAGAGGACAATTGATGTGCTTGCGAAGAGCAATTAGATGCATCTGAGAGGACAATTGATGCACTCACGAAGAGCAATTAGATGTGTTCAAAAGGACAATTGATGTGCTCACGAAGAGCAATTAGATGCATTCGAGAGGACAATTGATGTGCTTGCGAAGAGAAATTAGATGCGTTCGAGAGGACAATTGATGCACTCATGAAGAGAAATTAGATGCATCCAAGAGGATAGTTGATGCACTCGCGAAGAGAAATCAGATGTGTCCAAGAAGATAAATGATGTGCTTGCAAAGAGTAATTAGATACATCTGAAAGGACATTGATGCGCTTGCAAAGAGAAATTAGATACGTCCGAGAGAATAATTGATGCACTCGCAAAGAGCAATTAGATGCGTCCGAAAGGACAATTGATGTGCTCACAAGGAGAAATTAGATGTGTATGAAAGGACAATTAATACACTCACTAGTAATTAGATGCATCCAAGAGGACAATTGATGTAGGATGCTTGATTGATTGGTGATTGATTAGGTATAGAGTAGATATTGACATCATGTTCTATTGTGGTTTTGTAGGATGATTTGCGAGTTCTTCAGATGCGAGGGCAATACCCTGGTACATTTGCCATGACTCCTCAGTTGACTGAAGAGGACAGGTTTAGTTATTGATGCATGCGAGTTGGGGTTTTTACTGGATATGCCATAGTATTAGGTGAACCGTGGCCTACTGACAAAATTAGCAAAATGGTGGCATAGTGATCACAACACATTTCATCTACCGACTAGAGAGATGACGGTCACCCTGGAGAATGTCTATCGTATTCTTCACATTCTAGTGATGGGTGAGTTAGTTGTATGTGATGTTGAGGAGCAGGGTGGGACAGAGACCCTAAGACATATTTTTGGTGACCGATAGATTGGTGGTTATTCTATTTCATGGCAGGACATGGTTGATGATTACGAGCCACTTCCGTCAGTGTTCGCCAAATTGATTGGGGGGTTCCTATGCCCAGACAAGAAAGTCCATGGTTTCTCAGTTGGATGGGAGTAGATTTTGTTATAGATGCTTGAGGAGAAGACGCGGTATGCTTGGGGTGTGTGCATGTTAGTGCACTTATATCATGATTTGCATCATGTCATCTATGATGAGGGGGCGTCGTTATCACCAGGGATCATTTTGCTTTTGATTTGGGCCCAAGAGCACATCCCAGTAGCACAACCTCTTGTGGATAGGATACGGTTACCAGGAAGGCCATATGTATATGCATATGTCGAAGCAGTTGTCCAGCGTTGACTGGACAAGCTAGAGTACTGGAGGAGGGTATTAGATGATCTGACATTAGTTGTGTGGCGACCATATGTGGGTTGCAAGCAATGGGTAGATGATTGGAGGGAGATCTCCTATATGTTTACATTGAGATATTTGATTGGTCAGACGACATACATCATTGAGTTTTTTATCATCACATGTGTCTATAGACAGTATGGCCATGCATAGGGGATGCCATAGGGTACAAAAGAGTATGCACAAGCACACAAGGAGAGGCCAGAGTGGGGGCCCTCCTTGGATTTTGATACAACCTATTGAGAGATACTGGCACGGGGTGGCCAGACTTGGGAGATGTTACCACATGTTTTGGATGGAGGGTTGACACGACAATATGCAACATTCTTCATAGAGCACCCATTTTGTCAACTCACAAATCTAGAGGAGTCAATGCCACTTTTTGAGGATGATGAGTCTCAAGCAACTCGAGGCAGGAGGAGGAGGAGGGATGGAGAGGGGGAGGGAGAGGGGGGGGAGGGGGAGAGGTAGAGGCAGAGGAGATAGGGGATGAGGGAGAGGTGGTTGAGATGGAGGGGGAGATGGAGGGGATGGAGGAGGGGGAGGTGGAGGAGGATGGGTTCAACACAAGCCTCCACCGTAGGCCCTTGCTCCACCTATGATACCACCAACACCTAGGGATCCTCAGTTGCTAGCACCACAACCAATGCAGCCAGAGCCTGGACAACCATGACCACAGGGATTAGGTTAGCCAGTGATGCGGCCATAGGTACAACCATAGGTGCCATCACAGCGACAGACACAAATGTTTGCAGGGTGTTATTGATCAGCTGAGGGAACAATTGGCATAGGCCCATGGACAGATTACTTGGTTATAGGGACAAGTTGCTCAGCTCACGATAGAGAAAGACACAACCATAGAGAGTTATGGAAGAGCAGAGGCACTTGTGCAGACTTTACAATAGGGTGTAGGCTAGGGGATAGGTGGAGAGACGTTGAGAGAGTTTGTCCACCAGACAGGGCAGGCTGATTATTATAGGGCTCTATATTTCTAGGCAGTGCCTCCGAACAGGCGAGCTTGGTCATATGTTTAGAGCTCTAGGTGTGGTGGGTCTCAGTGGGAGACAAAGAGCAGAGGGGTGACAGGTCCTCGTAGAGACCCAGGTGGTGATGGTGCAGGTGTGGGCCCTTCTATCACAACAACAAGGCCTACAGATTATGGAGGGAGCCACTCATAGATTTTTGCCCCTTACTCCTTTAGTGCTGATGTATTTTGATTGTATACACATTGATGATATTCATTGATTATTGCCACTTCGTTGTATCAATATCATTGTACATGGACATTGATTATTTTTTTATGATATGACATGTGATGATGGTTCTATGGATGCATTTTATATGTTGGATGCAGTATTTACATGATTATATGTATGATGATGATGGATGTAGTATATGAGATGCCTTGATTTACATGTTATGGATGCTTATTTGGTTTTATATGCATGGATGTACATGATGTCTATATGATGTGATTTCTATGCATCGTGATCTATATGTTTTGAAGGTGATATATGATGTTTATGCTTTTATGATGATGTATTTATGCACTTATGATGATGTTTATACACACGTGTGCTTATATGTGAGATGATATGGATATAAAATAAGACAATATTCTTAGTAGATGGTTTTGATGAAATATACCTGATTAATGCAGATAAAAAGATGAAATAGATGTTTGAAAAAGATTTATGGAAATGCTTATATTGAAAATGTGATGATAATGTTATTGGATATCATGATAATAATTATGGATGTGATTCATATGTGTGGATGTAATGAGCTTTGTATATGTGGATATTGCGATATGAAATGGCTTAATGATATGATATGACTCAATTATGTGAACAAATAGGTGTGAAATGGACCTAAATAATATGATATTAAATGGACAACAAACTTAAATAAAATGATAATGGATAACAAACCTGAATGAAATGATAAATGACAATGATATGATATGGAATGAACAATGCACCTAAATGGTATGAAAATGATAATGAACTTAAATGATATGGAATGAACAATGCACCTACATGATATGGAAATGATAATGAACTTAAATGATATGGAATGAACAATGCACCTACATGATATGAAAATGATAATGAACTTAAATGATATGGAATGAACGATGCACCTGCATGATATGAAAATTATAATAAACTTTAAATGATGTGGAATGCACCTAGATGATAATGATCTTAAATGATGAGATGCTTAATGAAGAATATATTGTTATTTATCAATGTCCCATGTACTCAATCAGAGTGAAGATATTTTGGCCTTGGAAAACCCATAGGTGAGGTCTAAAATGCAATCCTAAAATGAAAATGTAACCTGACAATGTCATCTTTAGAATCTTTTGATTGTTCTTTTTGTCATCATTGAGATTTTAAAATGTTGCAAGATAGTAGGGTTAGTGCAGGATCAAGGGGGGCCAAAAAGTGGCAATGTGAAAAAAATAGCCTTCCTCACTCACCTAAAAATGCGAAAATCTGTGTTGACTTTTTGCTTGGCCTGGGTGTCAGTACACCTTGGCTTGGTAATTACCTATGCAAATCGGATACCGGATAAAATCGGATATCCGATTTTTATTTGTAATTTTAATTAAAAAAATATATTATATGTTACGTATTATATAATATGTATTATATGTTACGTATTATATAATACGTATTATATAATACAATATTATATATAATATAATATAATATAATATTAAATTATATTATATATTATATAATATTGTATTATATTATATATTATAATATAATATAATATAATATAATATTATATTATATAATATTATATTATATTATATTATATTATAATATAATATAATATTATATTATATTATAATATAATATAACATAATATTATATTATATAATATTATATTATATAATATTATATTATATTATATTATATATAATATAATATAATATAATATAATATAATATTATATATAATATAATATAATATAATATAATATAATATAATATTATATATAATATAATATAATATAATATTATATTATATTATATATAATATAATACAATATTATATTATATATAATATAATATAATATAATATTATATTATATTATATATAATATAATATTGTATTATATTATATATAATATAATATAATATTATATAATATTATATATAATATAATACAATATTATATTATATATAATATAATATAATATTATATTATATTATATATAATATAATACAATATTATATAATATATAATATAATATAATATAATATAATATTATATTATATTATATTATATATAATATAATACAATATTATATAATATATAATATAATATAATATAATATTATATAATATTATATTATATTATATTATATTATATTATATATAATACAATACAATACGTATTATATAATATATTATTATATTATATATGTTATTTAAAAATAATTTAAGTGTTGAAATAATTGGATATCCGATTTTCTGAGACATTTATATTTAGATAGTGACAGTCCTGTGAGTCATTTTTAACTCACGGGTCGCACGAATTTGTCAAAATCCGATATCCGCTCCATCCGATATCCGGTTTTTTGACAAAAAATTGCTAAAAAATAGATTTAGAGGTAAGAATTTTGTCGTTTTGAATCATTTTCATTCATTTTTTGTATTTTTTGTGAATGTTTATTTGATTTTTCATTGAAAATATGGTTTTTTTTCATGAAAACTAGGTTTTTTAAAAAATCAAATACCTAATTGTTTAAATTTGTTAACTAAATTTAATTGTTTACATTCAATTAGGTTAAAAATGGGAGATAACAATGAAAACACTGACCAACCACAACTGCAACAACCAAACCCTCATTTGCCAAACCCCCCCTCAATTCAAGATTTGATTGCACAAAATTTGAATGAATTGAGGGGGATTGTAGAAGTATATCGTAGGATCCCTCGTCTAAACCCATTGTTTGATCCTCTCACATCGATCGTAAAAAGTATGGAAACCATGACTGAGGAGCATGATGCCGCCCTTTTGTGGCGAGATTCTATGAAGGAAAAATATGTAGATGGCTTGTCATATAAGGATATCAAGGATCTTGAGATATCCAAAGCCGAAATCGCCTCATTGTTTGTCAATCCCCATACTGGTCAGGCTGTAGATCCCAAAAAAACAAAACTTTCTATCAAATGGTTCACAAATGATGGGATTGTGAAAAACTTTTGGGATAGTTGGTGGATGGTTTTCGACAAACCACCCAACAACAATCTTGATATCCCCTTCTATTCCATAAAAAAATTGTATGCTGAGTTTGTTTTTACAGAAACATGTGAACTACTTTGACATCCAACCTTTCCAGGGTGTAGGTTTAGGTATGCCCCAAAATAGACCTGGGGCAGTCAGAGTAGTCCAAGGCCCATATGTCCCCCCTCCTCCTGTTGATCCCCCACCTACAGTTCAGCATCCTGATATCATTTGTGAGGCGGCTTCACGGACCATATCAACTATTCACTCTTTGAGTAGCCTTTTGGTTTCTCAGGCTACGTTAGTAACTTAGCCTACTTTTGATGGTAGCGGTGCATCGGGTGGTGCTGACACGTCATCCTCGGCTCCACACATATGTGTGCCCCATAGTTGTGTCATGTGTGGGCACGTATGCTTGGGTCCAGTTGGACAGCCCGTTGATCCTGCTGTGGACAGTGCAGATTACGAGGTGCATGAGATGCATGATGCACCAGAGGTTATTACACAGACTGGAGGATACCCTGGGGAGTCCTCACATGCTAGAGGCGAGGAGGCACCGTCATCATACATTGATGATGTATTGGTAAGATTTGTGTTTTCACAGTTCATGTTATATTTTAATTAAATATTTATAAATTAGATAATATTAAGTACTAATTTTTATTTACATGGTCTATTTAACAGTTGATGACCGAGGATGAGTTGAGACAGATTCAGGAGGGCACCTTGTTGACCATTTCATTTGGCCTCGATAGCTTGACGGTACATATATTATTACACCTAGTCGTTTGTATTTTATTGTACATACATGCTCATCATTTATATTTGTATTAATTAGATTATGTAGTAACTTGCATGTATATCTTATGTTACTCTTGTAGGGCACAAGCAACACGAGTGCGGTGCAGTGTGATCTAGGATCTGGTAGTGCAATTGGAGACAAGGGAAAGGTAATTGAATGCAAATATGATTGAATGAATAGTTTAAATAGCTTATAGTGATTATACATGTCTAGACATAGATTGATAGTTTCATATACTTGTTGTGTATATATACAGAGAATCCTTGGCTTCACATCCTTGATGACTACACCCAGTATACCTGAAGAAGAAGAAGAGATGCCTCAAGTAGATGTGTGTTTATTTTATTTTTTGATTAGTAGATATAATTTGTTATTATCAGTGACAATTATATGCTAACTTGTATCAATGTCATGTTTCTAAACATATGTAGGTTGTTTATGAAAATATTCAAAACATACCTCCTCTACCGAAGACATACAACAAGAGTCCTGCAAAGCTGAAGAGAAAACGTGGAGATGAGGTAAACATGAATAGTTTAATTAAATAGTTCATTTTTATGTTAACTTTTCGAATGTGAATCATATAATATAACTAATATTAATCGTGGTTTGTTTTTCTTGTGCAGGATCCTTCAGAGCCGAGCAGTGCGGCGAAGAGGATCGATTTTGATGATCCATCAACAACTTAGGATGTTATAGATAGTTTTGGGATGCTTACATGTCTAGTTGGCATGTATATTTTGTATATGGACATACATTCACGTATTTAGACATACATTTTGTTTCAGTTGGTGTTTATGCCATATTTGTGTATGGACATACATTTGTAATCATTCGACATTTTTATATATACAAAAGTTGATATTCGATCATATAAATTGTTGCTCATCTGTGTGTGGTGTTATCATGGAAATATTTAATCTTCATTCCAATAATTAACAATGGTTAATAATGGCTATTTAATGAACAATACAATTCATTTCATTTCATCGTAAGTGTTGTTTTTATAATGAACAATATAATTCATTTAATGAACAATACAATACAATTTATTTAATGAACAATACAATTCATTTAATGAACAATACAATAAAATTCATTCAATGAACAATACAATTCATAAAAAATACAATTCATTTAATGAACAATACCCTACGCATGCTCCTATTTTGCCCCCCCACTCGATCGAACGCTCGGGGTCATACATACCGGCGTCGTCCCTTGAGCGCCCTAAGTGCTCAAAATTGTCAAACTTTGATGGGCCCTAATTCAGAATCTGTGGCACCTGTGAATGATCCATTTGAACCTACGGGGCCATGAGAGGGGTCCCTACAAAATCCTATCTCAGTATTTCAAGTTTCCCTATGGTTTTATTAGGGCAGCAATTTTTCGGTTGGCGAAAAAATCGTCAGTCTCACTCAATGGAATGTTGTCGCCTAGTTGATTTCTCGTTTAGCTCATCGCGATGACAAATCGTCAGCTCTGACATGTCCAGTTAGGCATAATTACCCTTTGCATTCTCCTATTCTGCCCCCCCACTCGATCGAACGCTCGGGGTCATACCCTACCGGCGTCGTCCCTTGAGCGTCCTAAGTGCTCAAAATTGTCAAACTTTGACGGGCCCTAACTCAGAATCTGTGGCACCTGTGAATGATCCATTTGAACCTACGGGGCCATGAGAGGGGTCCCTACAAAAGCCTATCTCGGTTTTTCAATTTTCCCTACGGTTTTATTAGGGCAGCAATTTTTCGGTTGGCAAAAAATCATCAGTCTCACTCAATGGAATGTTGTCGCGTAGCCAATTTCTCGTTCATCTCGTCGCGATGATGAACCATCAGCTCTGACATGTCCAATTAGGCATAATTACCCTATGCATGCTCCTATTTTCCCCCCCCACTCGATCGAACGCTCAGGGTCATACCCTACCGGCGTCGTCCCTTGAGCACCCTACGTGCTCAAAATTGTCAAACTTTGACGGGCCCTAACTCAGAATCTGTGGCACCTACGAATGATCTGTTTGAACCTATGGGGCCATGAGAGGGGTCCCTACAAAAGCCTATATTGGTATTTCAATTTGCCCTACGGTTTTATTAGGGCAGCAATTTTTCACTTGGCGAAAAAATCGTCAGTCTCACTTAATGGAATGTTGTCGCCTGGTCGATTTCTCATTCAGCTCGTCGTGAGGATGAACCGTCGGCTCCAACATGTCCAGTTAGGCATAATTACCCTATGCATGCTCGTATTTTTCCCCCCCACTCGATCGAACGCTCGGGGTCATACCCTACCGGTGTCGTCCCTTGAGCGCCCTAAGTGCTCAAAATTGTCAAACTTTGACGGGCCCTAACTTGGAATTTGTGGCACCTGCGAATGATTTGTTTGAACCTACGAGGCCATGAGAGGGGTCCCTACAAAATCCTATCTTCGTATTTCAATTTGCCCTATGGTTTTATTAGGGCAGAAATTTTTTGGTTGGCGAAAAAATCGTCAGTCTCACTCAATGGAATGTTGTCGCCTGGTCGATTTCTCATTCAGCTCATCGCGATGACAAACCGTCGGATCCGACATGTCCAGTTAGGCATAATTATCCTACGCATGCTCCTATTTTTCCCCCCCACTCGATCGAACGCTCGGGGTCATACCCTATCGGCGTCATCCCTTGAGCGCCCTAAGTGCTCAAAATTGTCAAACTTTGACAGGCCCTAACTCGGAATCTTTGGCACCTGTGAATGATCCATTTGAACCTACGGGGCCACGAGAGGGGTCCCTACAAAAGCCTATCTTGGTATTTCAAGTTGCCCTACGGTTTTATTAGGGCAGCAATTTTTCGGTTGGTGAAAAAATCGTTAGTCTCACTCAATGGAATGTTGTCGCTTGGTCAATTTCTCGTTTAGCTCATCGCGATGACGAACCGTGACATCCATGAAGGGATATGAAGGGATATTTTGTAAACAATCAGAAACCTTTAATGATAATCAAGTTGAAGCCTTGAGATTTAAGCAATATGGTTCAAGTCCAAAACTGTACCCTGAGAGCATTTTGATTTTACTTATGTCTTGTGTATTATAATAAAGACCAATTTGCCAATGTGACATCTTCATATGAGAGAAAAGCTTCATTTTATCTCAATACAATTGTACCTATTTCATTATTAGAAAAAATAAATATACAAAGATCTGTTATTAGTATCCTCTAGATTATGGATTTGAATTGATGTTCTCAATTAGTTATTATCTGTTCAGCTTTTCTTCATAAGGCACAACCATCTGGTGGTTATCATATGAGGACAACCATCCATGACTTTCAAAGTAATTGATATTTATTCCTACACCTCACACTCACAAGATTAATAATAAAATGACATTTATGTTTCATCAAATGCTGACAAAGTCTAATCAAAGTTCAACTTCAAGATGTATACAACATATCATATTCAACTTCAAGATGCATACAACTTACCATATTCAAGCTCATGCCAACTACCACTTGGATATTGTTATATGTCGATTAAAGTACAATATATGTAATAAAACCATATAGTCTTACAAAAAAACCATCATAGACCATCTATGTCGATTAAAGTACAATTCATTTGTAACAGGGGCACACTCACAATTTGAAGTTGCAAAGCCCTGTGGGAAGCATCAAATTAGAAATTTACTAATCTGACTCATACTACTATCAAAAGCATCAAAGATTCTACTGCTAGAGAACACCATGCTCCATTGTGGAGAGAATATTAGGTGCATCTGATGTCAGCATCTGAAAATGAAACAATGTTATTCAATTGCCAAAATCTAACTGACTTTATTTTATAAACCATTAATGAATAAAAATAGACAAGGTTACCTGAGTGAAAGTTTGATGACCACTTTGACTAGTAGGTGTTGATGTTGAAGGCCCAACATTAACCTATTTACCTGACTATCAATGTCAAATGTTTGATTCAATAGATCATCTGTCATGACAATTTGATCCACTGCAGATGTGTCCTGGCCACATGCATTTGAATCATCTTCATGATAATAAATACAACAAGATCCACAATTTAATCTCATTAATGCACAAAGGAATATGTACCATCACCAAGAGAGGGTCTCATCAATGACGAATGATCTAGCATGAACCTGTATTTTTAAGAATTGTTAGTCTACACATAAAATGCATGGATGAACATAACGGATTTATGATAATCACTTCAACTAAAATGCATGATAATAAATGAAAAGGTGGGATCATATACCATAAAAATACATCCCTTCAAATTATATCAACAGAACCCACCATGTTGACGCAAAAATCGTAATGTGATACTATTGTATATCATCAAAAAATACCTTCATGAGCATAAAGGTTATGCGATAATTATATCATAAAAAATTATCAAATAGTGTTCTCTAATAACAAAAATTGTAAAGCTCATCAAATGCATGATAATAAGTCGTGTTGCAAAAATACGTCCCTTCCAATTATATCGAGTGTACTCGCTATGTGCATGCAAAAACCGTGTTGCCAAAAAAAAATGTTCATCAATAGACTTGCATTTTGAACACATCCTTAATATACACGTAACAAACTTGAACATTAAGGTTTAATGATCATTGTTTGAAATGAAATGCATGATAAAAAAATAAGGCACCATTAAAGACCTACTACTCAAGTGTGCCTGAAGGGTCATCTCTTTGTTTAAGAGTATCCAGTATTACTTCATGATCAGCAGTAGTCACTGTCCATAGCTCTTTGGTCTTCGGTTTTGCTTGATGCTTCAACAAATTGACATTTGTAGCTATAATAAGGTGTTCAAATGCAGGTATGCCATTCTTTCTAATCATGTATGTTCACAACCAAGTTCCCACAACAACAACTGAACCTGTAGGATATGTGAACCCATCATCATCTATCACTGGTTGTGTTAGCTTTTGTTTTCCTTGTACACATCGTGCCAACCAATATTCTGATCTCTCTTCATTCCCTTGCGGTGCAACAACTGCAAAAACATGTCCTGGCTATACAAGATCTGATAGATGATCATTCTCAAGTGAACTTTCCATGTCATCGTTTGATAAGGATATTGTTTGAGATAAAGGAGTTAGATAGTGGGGAACCCACGTATCAACCCACTCACTTGACTCGCATTGATCCCAATCACACTGAAGACAACTCTGACAAAAACAAGCCAATGCTCATGTCCAAATGGTCCATGTACTTGCATCTGAGCTGAGAAATGAATGCATCTTTGAAGAATCTTTAATTGTTTGACAATCCAATCTATCTCCCACTATTCCCTCCTCAACAAACCAAAAGAATCTGCTCACTGCTGAATCAAGAGTACCTCCATGTGACAATGTTGAACTACACCAATCAACAATAGAACGTGCATCAGAGAAATTTGCACCTGAAATCCTCAATTGCTCCTTAACTAGAGCTCTCTTCAAACATGTACCTGCTCCATCATGCTCTCCCTTCCCATGCCCCGCCTCAAAAAAACACCAACTATGAGGTATACGCCTCTCCACATGCATTCTACTCAACCAATAAAACATATGCGCATTCTTGAATTGACTCGTACAGTTATCTGACCATAGTATATGTCGGTCAATTGCAATATCTTTCTCATGCAAGAACTCAAAAAAATTATCGAAAGAATGTTGCACATACTCGGAGGAGTGTGATCTATCATCGCTCATATAAAATTGATACTCCCTGATTATCTTCCTGTCCTCTTCTGTACTATCAGGAGCATGTCTATATGTAATGTGAACAAAAATAGCAATTTGGACTGAATTGTAGTACTGAGACTGTACCTCATTCTGTGGTTGCAATGTATAGTTCTCTGCAAAATCAACCACCGATACAATAGTGCCAATCGGGAAAGAGTTCTTACACATTCTGAACTATTGATCCAACCACTGAGACCTATGGGTGTGCCTTGCATACTTGTAGAAAAGATTTTCCTTAAAATCCAAAATAAAATCAGCAATACTCACTTCTCTTGAGACTAATTCGCATCTAGAACCTTCACCTCCACTCTTCAAAGTATATTTCACTATCTCGTATCTTTTTTTCTCAACATAATTATTTCCAAACTCGTGTTCGCTGCCCTCATGAAAACATGAAACAAACTTTGACAACCCACCGTATTCTGAGCACTTCTCATTCAAACAATCATTTCTATAGAAATAGCAGCCATCATCTCTAGGGCATAAAAATAGATCTTGCAAGTCTCTTGATGATCTCGGAAATAGCATTGCACCACACTCCTGCAACATCTCATTAGTATGCATCGTAGAACAAATATGACATAAAAGTTCATGGTACATTGAGAACTCCACATGGTACTTGCAACAATAGGTATTGCGAATCTTAAGAGGAACACAATAAAATGGTTTCAAAGATTCAAAGGCCCTTTGTGATATTTGCAAAGTTGGATGTAATTCACAAAAAATTTTGTACAACATTGTTTGGCTTGATTCCAAGAAATGTTTGGGATGCGGTGTGCGGTCTCGGTTGCCGATTCTTAATTTCAAAATGTCCTTTACATTGGGTGACACTCTAGAATTAGAGTGCCAAAATTGTTGAATCTCTTCCTTCACATTGTCAGTCAACTTTCTATCAACACGTGGAAGCCTCCCACCAAATGCCCACGTATCTTGTTGAAGTGGATCGTCAAGTCTTTGTCTTCATGCAAGTGCTCTATCCAAAGTTTTACGGTTTATGTTAAAATCAACACAAGTTTGTCTCATTTGATGAGCCTTCCTCAATTGATGGCTTACTAAGGAGGTTGTAATCACTCTTCGAGTGGCTCTCTTATCTCTTTCTTTGGTATTATTTCCAATAGAATTGAGAGCGTCAAATAGATTTTTTGCAATAATAGAATTTTTCTCTGTCTTCTTGTTCATACGAATCTTCAATTTGTTTAGCAATGGTCTCATGTTTATCATCTTTATCAATTGAACAAAGAGTTGGCATTGCTCGGTCAATGTCTTATTGCTAAAATTTTGGTTGAAAAGTTCTGTAGCCCACAACCGAATGGTTCTTGTTGACCTCTTGCCTTCAAGATTCGCAATAATGTTCTCATCGATTTCAAATAACCATTTTGGGGTTCTTGAAGGTCTTGGATTTGGAATTTGTCTTTCATCCATGAGAGGGTCTTCATTTCTAAAGTAATTAGGTGTTACATATGGTTCACTTGGTGAGGCAATTCCACCTTCAATGTTAAATTTTTCCACATTTTCACCTCCTATGTCAAAATTTTCCACATGTTGAGCATTTTCATTATCACTTTCAACATTTTCAAAATTTTCAATATTTTCACTTTCAAAATCTACATTTTCATTTTCAATAACTTGTGGCACATTTTCAATTTCAATTTCCTCTTCAGTTGAAGTAACATTACCAATATTTAGCATACCTTGTCTTCTCCTCCTATGACATTCTCTATCTCTTTCTCTATACACTTCAACTTGGTCATTTGAAAGTTTTCTTTTGCGTTTAGACTTCCGACGACTACTACTCCCCATTTCCCTCCACACATATGCTCCTTCGTGATTGACAATGTAAGTTTTCACTTTAAGAATCTCCCAAAAGCATTAATTTGTCTCTAGCTGTCTGCAACCCCGTGATCGTCGATAGAAAACATAGGACCCAGACTGTTGGCCCTTGGAATCAACAGAATGGCCCCCAAACCCTTTTTTTTTTTGGTTTTTAGTACCAAAATCGGAGATCCGATAAAATCCGATATACGATTTTAGTACAAAAATATGTGGTCCCCCCCAAAAATTCCTGTTGCCGCCA